>NW_013566970.1:0-327000 GCF_000721755.1 Aureobasidium subglaciale EXF-2481 | reverse complement strand
CCCCCCAAGCATTCCCTCATTTCCATCTCTCAAAGATCCCGCTTTCTCCGCCACAAAAAAACACACTCCCTCCCTTCACCCACAAAGAGACGCAGATAATCTCACACTCGATTTTTTTGGACTGATAACACACTCATTGACTGAAGTTTTTTTTTCTTGTTTTGAGAAAAAATCACACTTGTGGATGTTTTTTTGTTATCCTTGTTTGGGGGGAAGGGGAAGGGTTTGCTGGGGAGCAAAAAAGTGTGTGTGGATAAATGGAAAAGTTTCAAGCGGATGGGGGGGCTCAGAAAGGACGGAAATTTACATCTGACTTGTTGTTTTCGATTAGCGATGAAGGGAATCAGTGTGAGAGAGATACTGCGATGAATGAGAATAAAGCAATGCTGATTGCAGTGGTAATGTAAAAAAAGCTCATGCCAGGTTCAACAGGACTCCAATACCCAAATGCTCAATGCTCAATGCTTCTTTCCCAAAGGAAATAATGACGATGACCTTGTGAAGTTTCTGTGCAAATCGGTAGGGGTGGGAAGATGTAACGATCGATCCCCTATACAAAGGTCGCCTCTGCTGTAACTTCCACCTTCGTTCGCGGGTAAGTACTTCCGAGCCAGTATGAGGATCTTTACCATCGAGCCCCCTTGACCTTGAAGTATCCGCCAAAATCACCTTTATTCCACCTTCCAACATCTTCACCGCAAAGTTTCCACAACTTCCTCTCCAGTCTTGCTTCTTGATCTTCCCTTGGAGACTTGCGGACCTTATCCAACAACTTCTCTGCTGGCTTGATGATAACACTTGCTTTTCCCTTCTCCACTACTCCAGGAGAAGCGACGACTTGGAATGACGAGGAAGGAGGAGACGGCGGGCATTGTGGCGTTGCTTTTCTCGCCCTCGAGGGATTTCTTGACTTCGCTAGACGAGGGACAGGGATGGAGATTGGTGTTGTCTCTGCAATGATCATTCTAGGTTTCCTGCGGAGTGTCCTTGCTGCTTGTGTGGCTGCTGCAAGCTTTTTGTTTGCAGCGACTGCAGATCTGCGTTTTGGGAGGTCGAAGGAAGCTTCGACTTCAGTATCTGGTTCGGTGTCGAGGTCAAAGGTTGCGTTTTGTTCTAGCAGAGAGGATGAGTCAAAGATGCTGGGCGTTCCCTGAGCTTGTGATGATGGTGCTGTGAATTGGAGTTGTCGCGCGGCGCCTGTACGACTGGATTCCGCTCTACTGAGTTCTGGGCGTGCGGGCTGGGAGAAGAGATCATTGAGACGTTTCTTCTGGGGGCTCTTTCGTGGTGAAGGTGGATATTCTATGCTGGCATTGCTCGTGTCTCTGGCTTGTTTCTGAGGACTCTTCTTGGGTGAAGGCGGGTATTCTGGCTCGGAGTCTGTCATGGAGAGGTCGTTGAGACGAGGTGGAGGTCCTTGTCTTCTTGGTGAGAGTCGTGGGATCGGTTGCTCGTGAGGAGAGAATGTCGTATCAGCGGGAAGCAGCTCAGAAGAGTCATCCATTATTACAGGAGTTGTATTTGGGGCAGGAAGTCGTACTGCACCGAACACATCATCTCTCTTAGATTGGCGCACGAATGGACGCGACGTTGCCGGTGCTCTGGTCGGTGGTGGAGGCGGTGTCCCAGCTCTTGTCGCCTTCCTGCCAGTCTCGACTGGCGTCCCCATCATTTCTCTCGGCAAAGGCGTACCCCTTCTTCTACTTCGACGTGCCTCTGCAATATTCAATGCAGAGTCCTTTCGTTCCAACTCTTCACTCTCCTCGCCCCTCCTCTGTGCTTCCAAGACAGCCTCTTTGAGGTGTTTCGGCACTCCAGCCTGGATCTTGGTCATCATTTTTGCCCTCTTCTCAAACTGGCTCCAGTCACCTCGCTCAAGAAACATGCCCGCCTCAGCATTCAACGCACTGCTCGCATTGGGTTGCACCAGTAGACAACATATCGTGACAAGCACGTCTCTCAATGTCAATTTCTGATCCCAATCTCTCTTCAACGTCTCTACACAAACAGCTCCAGTCTTGTCGTCAACATTTGGATGAAAAATCGTTGTCCGGAAATATGCTTTCGGGGGTTCCTGAGGATATGTTGTTGGAATGGTAAGATGGAGTTTGAAAACGCCTTGTTCATAGGGTGTCGCTCTCGGTCCTGCTAGAAGTATGTCCAAAGCCGTGAGTTCCGAGTCTGATGTTGATATCGGGTCGAAGAGGTAATTCGGTGGTAGAGGGTTGTTGTGCAAAGCTGCATGATCGCCAGCCAGACGTCGCAGATTCCGCGAGTTCTGTTTTTAAATCATCAGAGTCAGCACTTTGCATCATCTCCGCAACATCACATTTAGCATTATGCTTACCATTGCCGATAATGTCCCCTTCTCCTCTTCCTTAGCTATCCCACAAGAAACACTTCAATCCCCCAATCTTCCTCACAAGAATATCCAAAAAGAATTTCAAGAAAAGGATAAAATCGCCTGGCGCAACCGATCTAGGCTCTCAGTGTTCCGGTATTCCTCAATATGGTGGTTCGCGTATAATCTGGTTTTTGCTAATTTGTAAATTGTTGTTGTTTTGTTATGTTCTGTAGCCCTTTAAGGTTCTAGAACTTTTGGAAGGCACGCGCGCGAAGAACGCAAGGCGGAAGTCGCGATTGCCGAAACATCAATTTGCCCTATTTGCGGAAGCAATGCCAAGACCTCTTTCCGACTCTAACATGTCGTGAAATGGCATTGTTTGCGAGAATTGTTGTGGGAGCTTTTGAATTCAGGTTGATAGAGATGAGGTTCTCCATGGACTAAGAGTGTTTTCGCAATCGTTCCGAGGCTCCGTTGGCGCTTTTGGTGCAATGGTAGGTACCTCTTCAGCTCGACTTCGCCACAGCGCTTGCACAAAGGAGCTGTGACCCAAGCACATGTGATCTATTCGCATGTATGAAAAATCGCAATCAAGTAAGAAACCGTTCATTATGTCGTGTACAGTAAGTATACACTATGGATCGATATGTATATCCATCGCCTGCTCTCTCAATAAGACTCTGACTCATCTCTCTGTGAGCCTTGGACCTGGAAGATACCACTTCCCCTCGTCCGTTCAAACGCCTGTAATAGTCGCCGTAAGAAGATCCCAAAACCATTCGAATTGTGCCAAATCCTGTTCCTTGCCTTTCCCCTTAGGCCATCCCAAATTGATGCCCTATATCCCAGAGTTTGAAGAAATTATAATGGGAACGAAATTACTCGTCGTTTGACTTGTCGGCCATTGGTTTGAGCTCAGCACCGGTTCCACTCTGGCCACGCTTGCGACCGCTGCCAAAGTGAAAGCCGTGGTGGCTCGACGTTGGTCTGCTGTCTGGGCCGTCGTCGTTGCTGTCTGTCAAGCGAGACAAGAAACCGCGCTTCTTTGGCTTTGGGTCTTCGAGACCGACGTCCTCGAAACCTTCATCTGCTGTGGGAAGGGGTCTGTTGAGAGCCAGGGAGCTGCGTGGAGGCTGGCGGTGATGGGACGAGTCGAGAGATTGACGGGGACGACCCTCGGGGGGAATGACGGGTGAGCGAGCCGAAATGTCCTGAGGATGAAGTTAGCCTCTGCGCAAGAGAGTAACGCATGATAGCCATGACATACAAAGGAGCGTCTGTATGAGTCGAATGATTCTCTAGAAATGTTGAATGGCTCTTCGCTGAGCATGGCACGGTGGTTGGTAGAAGAGTTGGTGGAGCTGCTTGACTTGGTCGACCAGAAGGCCTTGCGCTCGGTGGGAGAAGGCTGGGAAGGGCGCGTCAGCAGAGGGACGGAAGTGTAGGGAGAAGGACTGCATACAGGAAGATAGACACCGCTGTCGTTGATTTCTACAAGCCATGTCAGTCTGGTCATCTCAAGCATGACGGTGAACGGGGCGCATGCTGACCGCTCAACTTGTATTCGGCAGGCTCTTTGATCTCGATTGACCGAGGGGCGGAGACCTTGCGACTCTCGGGCTGAGGTTCGACTGGACGCGCAGTCTCCTCGGTGCGACGGAAGGGATTCCTGATGATAGGCATGACAGCGAAGTTGCGATGCGGCTTGTGTATTTGTTGAGCAGTATAGTGCGGGTTGCGGATGGAGCTGCGGCAAGAGTGCGGGGGAGCACTATACGATAGTCGATGTTGGGGAAGATTGATGGATGGTGGTATGGTCAATTGAAGAAGATTGAAGACTGAAGTTGGGATGAAGTGGACAGAAGATCAAGGTGACATGAGATGCTTGGCTGCGTGTGGCTGGACTCGAATCATGATGCGGACCACATCGGTGCTTGTATTCTTGATTGGCCGCATCTCGACGGTTGTCGGCTTGCTCTGCGCCCGAACCGCCTTTTCTGACGTTGATGGCCGTAGACTTTCCGTTGTCGCAGTCAACCCTCCAACTTGACAATTGAGGCTTTTTCTTTTGCCAGCGTTTGAAACCATCGATAGCCCGCTACGTCAATGGTTCACAGACTCTTGAGTTGCCTCAAACATGTCATTCGATTCATGTCACAGAACGTGTAGAAGGATCTTCTTTGTTCCTTTGTCCTGCCACGCCTGGAGCTGTCATGGCAGTCACGCGTCCAAGCCTCGGCACATGCCAGCCCAACCGAGCAAGGTACAGAGACCCTTTCGGCCGTTCTCAGATCAAATCTGCCGGCACAAATGTAAGAAACGTTCTTTTACGCAATCGATTGGCTTTGCTTATATACAAGTGCTTGTTAAAATACATTAGGATATCATCGTTTTATCGTATCATGTTTGGTCTCATCTTAGGGACGAAATTAGATGGTCAGGCTGCCTGTGAGCTGGATGTCCAAAACACTCTTGCCGACGTAGATTGGGTAGTTGCCTTGTTGCAGTTTCCATTGTTGGCTGACAACATCCCACTCGCTCAGGTCACGTCTGGTGAGGTCGAAGTGGAAGTTGATGCTCTTGCCGGCATCGACGCCCTGCTTGTTAAATCCACGAAGGACCTTGGCGGGACCACCGGGGATATTGACGTACAGCTGTGCGACCTCAGAGGCAGTGACTGAGCCAGTGTTGGTGATGGTGCAGTCAACAGTAGCAATCACATCCCAGAGAGAAGCAACACCACCCTGAGCGACGGGGCTGTTGGGAGGGTACTCAGAAGTGCTGACGTTGCTAAGGGTCTTGGTCTCTAGCGACGAGTAGTTGAAAGTGGTGTAAGTCAAACCGTAACCGAACTCGAAACGGGGGGTAATGTTTTGCGCGATGAAGGCCTTGTAATCAATGTAAACACCCTCAGTGAAGTTGTCCTGGGTGTAGTAGTTGCTGGTGTTGTCGGGTCTAAGGTGCGAAAGGAGGTTGCCGTAATCAGCAGGCTTCTTGGCGACTGTGTAAGGCATGCGACCGCTAGGGGATTGCTTGCCGTAAAGAACCTCAACCAGGGCCTTGCCTGAGTCTTGTCCGGGGAGATGAGCGTAGACAATGGCAGTGATGTTGGGGTTCGAGTACCACGCGTCAATGGTCCTGATACCAGCATTGTGGAGAATGACCATGGTGTTGTTACACTGAGCAGCAACATTCAAGACAAGGTCGTCCGAGTACTCATCCTCCAGGTAGGGACGGTCGTATGATTCGGTGGCGAAGGCGTTGATGAAGACAAGACATGCCTCTGATCCTCTCTGGACCACGGGATTCTGGCTGTGGAAATCCCACTGGAGCCAGGTGTCGTCCTCCATTGCTTGTGCGGTGATGGCGCTGAATGGATCGCTAATGTATGCGGGCTGGGCGGCACCAGAGCCACCACCAGTAACCATGGTTCCGTTCATAGCAATACCGGGCAGAGCCTCGGAAGGGATAGTCGATGGGGCGACGAAAAGCAGCAAGAGCTCGCTGGCGCTGACACCGTCGACGGGAGAGAAGCCAAAGTTTGAAAGAGTGAATGCGGGTGCGTTGTCAGGTGTGTAAGTTGATGGGGCAATACCGTCGTAACCAAAGAGAGAGATGAATCCGGGTGCCTTCAGCGGAAGAGCCTTGTTGACGTTCTTGACCAAAACGTGACCCTCGACTGCGGTCTGGAAAGTGCTCTGCTTGGAAGCAGGATCACGAGCATTGACGTACTCGTGAGGAAGAGTGAGGTTGACGGGCATACCATGTCCAGGGTTCTGCCACTCAGCGAGGTGGTACCAAGATGCGACAATACGGGTAGCCATGTCATCAAGTCTGGTGGAGGAGAGCGATCCGTTGTTGACAGCCTGGCTGAGGTTACCATTCTGCCAGAAAGTTGAGCTAGGCATGGCCATGTCGAGACCAGCATCAGCACTGGCGACACCAGAGTGCTGAGCACCCCAATCCGAAACAATGAAACCCTCGAAACCGAGCTCCCCCTTGAAGAGGCCGTTCATGACCTTGGAGTTTTGGCATCCGTAAGAGTTGTTGGCTCTGCTCACGTATTAGCAATCGACGATCATGTTGTCGAGAAATGGGAAGACACACCTTTGGTACGAGCACATGGCAGAGCCGACTCCAGCGTGAACGGCGTCTTGGAAGGGCCACATGTACATCTCGTGCATAGTTTTGTCATCAATGTTGGCTGACATGGAGGCGTTGGCTCCAGCAGGGTTGCGATCAAGCTCCTGCTCGTTTCCGATAAGATGCTTGATGCAAGAGACGACATTGTTCTGCATGCCCCGGACGGTCTCGTGGGTCAGACTACCAGCAAGATAAGGGTCGTTGCTAAAACCTTCCCAGTTACGACCGCCCTCAGCAACTCTTCCGAGAGGTCCGACAACAGGTCCGAGAAGGACGTTGACGCCCTTGGCCTTGAACTCTGCACCCATCCAGTGAGCACGCTGGTAAGCGAGATTACGGTTCCACGTAGCACCAACGTGGACACCAGAAGCGAAGCCAGTGACACCGTCAGTACCACGGAGGCCGTTTCCAGCATCGCTAAGACAGAGACCGGGGAAGCCGACTCTAGGAACCGAACCACTGTTACCACCACAGCCATTTGTCCTGACAATTGCGTTAGCAGGTTGGATCATTGTCAAAGGAACTCGGGTAAGACTAACTTGGAAGTGTAGCCGTATGTGATGTTGTTCTTCTCAAAGTCGGTCATCGAAGCGACCAGGGCTCTGGCCTTTTCATATGCACTAGCCCACTCGTCTCTACCTGCTCCTTGAGCTGCACAATGTTAGTATATAGCCGAAGTATGTAATGAGATGAAGCGTACGAGTGGGGTAGACTGGAGGTGATCTTCCATAGGACCAGAACTGCTCGAGATTAGCCAGCTCAGCCTTCAACTGAGCTGCAGCAGCTGCAGTAGCATTATATGTTGAGTTCTGGGCAGAGGTGACATCTGCAACAGCGAGCGCGACTGCCAGTAGCTCGGTGGTGAAACGCATTATGAAGAAGCCTTGTCAACGAGACTGATTCAATCTCTTGTCGATATGGAAGGCGTTGGCTGTTGCTGATGGATAGCAAGATGGGGAGATGAAGTACCTTTATATCCTAAAGACTTTTTGAGACTAAAGTTACCTTGAAGGGCCCTAAACTATACTCCAGCATCGCGAGTCCGCGACTGAGTACTCAGCCCTTGGTCAAGAACCTAAAGCGGGGTGCTCGCGTAACTACCAAGCCGATAGTTGGAGTGATCTGACCGTGCTTACCGATTTCGCGAGCACATCGACCGAATATCAAGGTTAGCAGACCGGCAATCAGGCCGAAAATGGTCTGCCGTGTGGTGAACGACCCGCAATTCACACCGACGAGTGATCAAAATCATCTGCCAGCCAGCACTGCCGTGGTTATGGCTTGATCATGTCCGACGTTTAACCCTCTTGAGTGTCTGTTCTCCGCTCGAGTAAGCCACTTGCGGGCCTCGTGACATGGGCAAGTCGTCCGTGGGGTTGGTAAAGACAACGGGAAGTGCACTTGGCACCATGCCGAATGCTTAGGGCAACAACGAGAGGTATCAACGATGTGAAATCAAGGTCGGGTTGTGGGGCGGCGTGGAGCGATCCCGGGTCGGGGTGACCCCAGCGTTCATTGCTTGTTCAGAGCAACGGTCCTTAGGTTGTCTGTCTCGAGCCACACCGTCATTGCTGAACGAGTGAGGTTGTCGAGATTGGACGGTGATATCGTAGGATTGCGCCGCAGCATAAGTGTATGCTCATGAACGATTGACAACCGGAAAGATCAACAAGCTTCTCATAGAGCTCCCTCGTGAAGAATTTCGATGTAGGTCGATCAAAGCGGAGGTGAGCTGGAGTCTCCACGCCCATGAACGCCCTGTGGGGTCTCTCTCCACGTAAAGTAGCGCGTTGGTGGGGCCGCGAAATGGCTTGTAGGAAACTTCGCTTCTATGAGCCAGAATCGTGCACGCTTTGACCCTACAACATCGAGGGCGCGACTGACGACGACGAGGAGGCTTTTCTGCGGAATCTAGTCTCTGACATGACTCTTGCACAGAGGTTGGTTGCTCAATGGATAGTCAATTCTGGATTGTCAAGTTAGACAAGTGAAGGTCTCTTCATTCAAGAGGCAAACGTCAAGCACTCATCTCCAACTGCCGCAATCACATTCCCAGGCCGACCCACTGAGACACTCGGGTCTTGCTGTATGCTTTGACAGTCTCTGCTGCGCACGACCGTGCTATACACGAATCCACCCAACGGTTATACACACTTTTCCCAGCCCGTCTTTTGTGATCAGACTCTCTCCACTGAGGTCTCCACATCTGAAAATCTCGCTTGTATCTATTCCCGAAGCAAGGTTTGCTCGCTGACAAAATTCCACACGGCATCTGTGATCATCGACACAGACCGTGATGCCGAAAGAACATGCTGGGTTGTCGGCCCGGCAGACAACACTGCCAGTCTTGATCGGATCGACCAAGCTATGGATGCAAACTCGATCTGATGCTCATTGATCGACAGGAACATGGATACCTGAGTTTTGTTCTTTGCAAACCATTTCGAGGGCAAGGTAGGTAGCAAAGTCTATGCTACAGGCTGTTCATTGACGCAAGGAAATCGACCCTTGTCTTGATCGGAATGCTCTCGAGCACTGTCACGCTTCCATGACTCGATGAGATTACTCTCGTAAGGGTCCAAGACTGAGGTGTGATGTAGCAGGATAGGCGAGCCAAGCAACGCATGCAACAACATGCCGTTTCTCGAAGTCTCGGATCTCATATTACGAGATATCTACAGATCCAGAGTTGCCGCCTGGCACGCCTCCACGGACCAGAGTGCGTAGTCTAGTCCGCACGATTGGCAACTTCCATTGCTTCGAGGCGCCCTGCTGTATCTTCAGTCGAAGCTCACTCCCAGACAAGTCTGGTTATATTTAACGACAATGACAATGCAAATTCAGGCCGCATTCCCACAATCACTACAACCTCTCGAATTCACTGCCAGGATCTTAATGATTCGTTCCGACGTCCTGCACTTCTCTTGTCGAGATACCATCTGATACTTGGAACAGGGTCCCTCCCCCAGCTAAAATGAATATTCATGTCATTGATCACATATATCGACCGCACAACGTTCGAAAATCACAGCATTTCATACGTAGTATGACAACAAGGATCGAGGGTATATCTACTTACATGGGGATCTAAGGCACAGAGACGACCATCCGCATACATAGAATCCACCACACATCCACAAATTGCGGATAGAATGTAGGCGAGTAAGAGGATTACAGAGCGACTGTTTCGATGTGTTCGTGCTTGGTCAGTCTGTGATGGCATGACATTGGGAGATGGATAAGGTTCCATTTCTTTGTATGCAGAATCAGAGCCGAGACTATGATCGAATGGCTTGAGAGAGTAAGTAAGATCGTGGAGAGACTGGCAAAACAAACTGGCCAAAGGATTCTCGAGGCTCGTGATATATTTCATGCACGCCGAGATAGATTGGCGTCAACGTGATATGAATGATCCCTACATCTTGCCGGATATTCCATGTATAGAAGCGCGGGCTCGAGCGTCTTAATAACTCGAGTATTCCTAAAGAGTATGGTGCGAAGGCAATCGATGGTGTGTCATAGGCAAAGGACCGCGGAGCCAACGGCAGCTGGGAATGCCAAAGGTAGATCTCACCCTTTACACATTCCGACAAAGATCAGCACCTCGGCTGAACGCAAGTAAGCCAGGATGCTTAGCAGACGCTTTTTCGACACGGTTAGACACGTCATGTCTCGAAGAAAAATGCTTGCTTCCATGAAGGGGTATATACAAGTGTGACCCGAGAGACGCGCGCCTCTCCGACTCCAGCATCCGAAAGCCTTGAACTCCATATGCTCCAGAATACACGTGTTTTATGCTTGTGTTGGCTGAACAATAACAGCATCCGAAGCCATGACCTGATTCACAACCTCCAGCGCCAATTGCTGCACACTAGCAAAATCTCCACTCACATCCACACTCATAACATCCCTCTCATCCACCGTCGGCGGCTCCAGCGCGTCGAACTGACTCTTGACCATACTGTCCTTCATGTAATGTCCAACTCTGCCATGCACCCTTTGCAGCAAAAGTTCTTGTGTTGCAGAGAGGTAGATGAAGTGAACGAGCACGTTGTTGTCGTTGTAGGAGGCCACTCGGATGACGTCACGGTATTTCCGCTTGAGTGCTGAGCAGGTGAGGACGACACCGGAGGCGCCAGAGGAGAGAGCGGCGACTGCTTGGTCGCGGAGGAGGATTAGCCAGTCCCAGCGGTCGGCGTCGGTCAAGGGGATGTTGTTGGCCATCTTTTCAATGTTGGCTTGGGGGTGGAACTGTGAAGGGTTGTGTTAGTGAGGCTTCACGAGACTCGGCAAGTACAAGAGACTTACGCTGTCGCCTTCTAGATAGGGCAATGTGAAAGTGCTGGCGAGGTATTCTGCTACTGAAGTCTTTCCGCATCCAGCTGGTCCTGTTATGATCCAGATGTGACGGTGTTGAGGCACGGCAGCACTTGAGGGAGCAGCGATTGAGCTTGCGGCTGTCGCACTCGCCATTGGCGTTGAAGATGAAGATGTGATGTGGTCAGACATGATGGGCGTAGATTCGTAATGCAGCATCGTCGCGGAAACAGTCGAAGAAGCAGAATAATTGTCTCGTTGTCGTCGTGGGGTAGTCGAGTCAGATGCGGGACGTTTGTGAAGCCTGCCGGGAGATACAGAAGTTACGGTGCTGGTGTAATGAAGCACAGCTGACAGTAGTATTGGTGTGAGAAGGAAGAGAAAGAAGAGAGCAAGGCTTCGAGCCCGAGGCATGTAGACACGGGCATGTTTATTCTATCGGCCGGAGATTGATACCTAGCCCAGATCTCTGGAAAGTCGGGATCTCCACATCGACATCAACCCGCATTTTCGTCTCTTTCCTCGAAATCGGCAAATGACGCACCTTTCTAAGCTTCCTGGATAGCCGATCGGCCTTTGCTGAAGTCGCACTTGCTCACATTCTGGTTGAAGCTGCTTCGACAGACTACAATCCAGACTTTCCGACTTCGACACTCCGAAAGTACAGAAGCAGTTCTTATGCAGATGACAGGCTCTAAGATGAACATTTCTATCGGAATCACATGTTCTTGGGTGCTTGTCGACCTCCAGGTCGACTGGCTGACTGTCGCCCTAGTCGGCTCAGCACGGCCGAACCATTTGCCGGCCACTAAAGCTGGGGAAATCAGCCTGTACTTTTTACTGAACAGCTCATTCATCCTTGGAATTTTGCAACCAAAGGTTTAACCATTATGACCGCACATGCCCATTAGAAAAAGTAGAGAGGAATCAAGGTAGGGCTCAGAACTCTCCATTCATTCATTAGGTGTGTACATGACTTTTCAACCACCGATAAGTATCAGTATCAGTTTCGTTATCTCTTGGCAACTCACATTCGAGTCGCGAAATCAAGGGCATCGAAGTGTATCAGTCAGTGTATCCTCCTCAGAAAACTCGATCATAGGTACCGCTTTTCACAAGAAAGAGGAGAGTGACCTTCCACGTGAAACAAGACATAACAAGGAAAGGAAGTTAGATGGAAGTGTGGGTTCTCCTCGTAGTAATCATAACGCTTCGTGTGTGTGAAACTCCTTCGGGAATTGGGAGAATCACAAATTCAGTGCTTCAGCAATCTTGTGGTGATGCTATGTGGATACCGACCAGGCGTTTGGCATCGATGTAGCCGCGGAAAATGTCCATATAGGTCAAGTAGACAGTTTCAGACTCCCACTTAGTCTCGTCCCGTACCCTGCGTACTTCTGCAATCTCAATCTCGCCATTGAGAAGCTTCTTTCTGAGTTCGAGGTCTCTTAGGTCTGTGTACTTTTCCCAAGCTGAAAGTGTTTCGCGGATAGCCGTACACAGATGATGGCGGACCCAAACTGTTCTGTGTCTATATAGTACACTGTTGTTGTGGTATCCATGTTGTTCGAGTGACTGAAGCTCTGTCACAAGACTTTGGTAGGTTGTCGTTATCCTGCTCTCTTCTGTCTGGAGAAGTCGGAGCTCCTCATCCAGATCTCGTTGGTCCGGGTTGGGGAACCTGGTCTCGATGTCGGCGAGAAAGTCTCGCTCAGTCAGTATAGGTAGCACTGGCACATTCAAGGCTTGATCAGCTCTTCGCGTCTGGATAGCATGGAGAGTCGTAAGACGCTGATTGCGGATCACTTCCTGGTTTTCCTGGTCTTCCAGTCCGTTCACGTGTTCAGAACAAAGTCTTGCAAACTCTGTGAGTCCCAATACTCGTCAGTCGCTTCCAAAAGCCGATTTCCGAGTCGTAGTCGAGAGCCCCAAGAAGAGACTGTAGGTCCGATTAGCCGTAGCGATGCTCATGATTCCCTCGAAGACTTGTTTGCCGAGAGTGGTCCCGCGCAGCTCGAAGAAGTTCTGATATGCCGCCAACGCATTATTGAGGGCGACAACTCTGTCACGAAGTAAACCTATCATCCAAAACCCGTAGATCACACTGGTATTCGAATGTCCAAGACCATCGAGCATAATGTATCGTTGTCTCAGCGGAGCGGCTCTCCTTAAGGCTTCACCCAGCCGACGCATAACTTCTCGATGTTCTGGCTCAAGATCACGATTGCGAGCATCATCGTCGAGCTCCAGGAAAGCCTAGAAGAAACCATAATCGACGCTTGCGGTGGTCTCCGAAGGCGTCTCGATACCGAAACTTGCGTAGAAAGCTTGAGTTGTATTGGTGGCGCCACTTCTGTCGGTAAAGGATCTGTGTGTTCCGACTCCAAAATCACTATCTCCAGGCACAGGATAATCGCTGGCTGATCTCCTTGTAGCAGTGACGAAGGGGTCACTACCAGGGGAACCAAGACCATCAACATGCTCAGGAGGCGCACTGTCATGGATTGGTGACCAGTTTCTGGCACAAAATTGGTTCAGGATGGTTTCGTACTCCGGAGGTGGCTGGTAGTCGGGCTCCAGGGGCCTGTTCCAGTGACTTAACATACTGAAGGATGAGCCGTGAATGTCGAAAGGTTGATCTTAGGTCTTGAGCGAGGGGCAGCCACAGATCGTGAGCCAAGTGAGAGTGTATGAAAGAAGGAATGGAAGAAACTGCTCTAGACACCCTCACAAAAATATATATGAGAGACCACGTGAAGTAGATTACAACGACTGAGAACGCATAGACACGTGAAAGGAGGTGAGTAGAGAAGTGTGATACTCAACTAGCGTCATCATCATGTGAGGCATCGTTCTGCCTCCGTCATGCGTTCATGACATATCTCTGTTGCAAGGCGTCTCTGATAATCATCCCACCTGCGACGATCCTGACGGTCAACATTCGATATCGCGGAGATCTATACAGACGTTCCAGTTATCGAGGAGTTCGAGTCTGTAAGGGATCCGGCGTCGAAGGTACACCACCGCAGGATTTGGAACACGCGGCAAACCAAGATCGTGACGTGCTTCCTCGGACTCGTCGTTGATCCTGATTCTCTCCACCAAAGCTTCGAGGGCATTGCTGAGTGCTTCACTCTCCTCCTTGTTCTTGTCGAATGCCTCTTCGAGACCTTGGACGTCATTGATGTCGCAGGCCTCTACTCTGGGAAAGAAGCCATCGTCGTATGGGTGAGGCATGATGAGTATATCTCTTTTGTCGTTGACAGTTGTGTGAAGTCCAAACAAGGGAGTGACGCAGAAAATCACAGAACAATTTATATATGAGTATGATGGCGTGACACATGAAAGTGACTGCCAAAGCAAGCTGTGTTGAGTAGAGGGTTTGACGTGGCTATCATGCGGACGCAGGACGAGCATGCCACAAAAGCAGTAGCGGCATAACCAGGGACGGAGTAATCGCATGAGAGGGGGATTAAACTTGAATAGAGAACAGGACATTGGAGAGTCTGTCGGCCAATGAGATGTGTGGTACTGGAAAGGGCCCGGTCTGATCACAGACCCAATCTGGGTGGAAGAAGAACAGAAAAAGACCAAGCAACAGTAAAAGCACATGTGAGAACAGAGGATGTGATGTCGAGCAGCGAATTTCTGTTAGGTGAGGATCAGATGACTGAGGCTTGCGACGGCTATGCCGCTTGACGACGTGAATCTTACAGTGTTACAGCTGATAGAAGGGTCGGGACTGATTTGTGTGACAACCTGCTTTCTGGAGACGTTAGCTTGGGTATGAAACCAGAGCCGTCGAGTTGCTCACCTTGCCTTGGTTCCCTAAGTACTACAAGACTTCACGTCATTGTTGATGTATCTTGTTTGGACGAGAACTTTGACAGGCTTGTAGCAGGACGAGCATTTCTCCTCAACTTGAACACTGGCACATATCTCGCCGTTCCGACATGGTCGTCGTATCATAGCTGCTCTTGAACAGTGGTTGGAAAGAACTGTCTTGGTATGCCCACATTGGTATGTGTGAGCATAAAAGCGACACATGTTCTGCTTTTGATAGACTTGGACAGCACAAATTTTCAAGCTTCAAGCAGATTAGAAGAATGGCAAGAAAAGAGAGAAAGGGATGATCATGTTTTTCTGGAGCCTCTCAAGCAGACTTATAGCCGCGTCCGTCTTGACCCTTCGTTCCATAACAAAAGCGATTGTGGGATGTCATGGCTCCATCTCAATCATAAAAATGCTACTCCTGCATTTGTAGAGCGTGTGAGCTACTGCAAGTGACTTGTACATCCAACCATTCTCAGCCGACGTCAAAGATGACAAGAACCAATCTGATCGTCTCCCGGGTTTAAAGCAAAGGACTTACACAGAGCCAAGGATTATTGTCGCTTTGGCTTTAATCGGGTGCGGTAGAAACATTCGTCAGCCTTTCGAAAGAGCACAGATCAAGCCTTCACAGTATGTGCCACTCCAGCAAACGGCACAACTTCCGCATGATATTCCAGGTACAACTGCCTACGGGATGCGTCGCATCAAAGTGGAGTATGGTCAAGCAGCTGGCAAGCATTATGTGCATACTGTAAACACAAGGTGGCCAGCGTGGCGATAACCTCACATTTTCTGATACCGGAAAGCGAGGCCGACCAAGGAAATGTGTTAAACAAGCAGAGATGGGAAGACCCGACGCAGGTTACAAGCATAAGCATGCAGCAATGTTTCGGATGCGCTCGAGCTAGGACCCGGTAACTTATCACATCACATTTGAGATCGTCCTTGATCTGTCGTAGGTATATGCGCCATATACATGATCCCGATCTCAGGTGCGGGAGGGCTGAAATTCGCCATACGTTATACAGCAGTTCGCTGCTTCTTTAATTGTGAAATATGGTGACGTCTCCAGATTACAACAGTTGACCGTGAGTATCGAGGCTCGAAGAGGCTGGGTGGCACTCCTAGGACATGAGATCAAAATCTTAGCCGGTATATGGCTTGACAGCTCCTATCAACTGCACTCCTTGAGAGATGATTGTTCTTGTGAGCTACCTCCTAGCAGGCCTTGGAGTCAATCATAGCTGTCCATGGAGGTTTCGGAAATCGCTGTTCGTGGTTGCGACAGCAAGCTTGTCTGTACCACCTGCTTGTTTTGCCGTGTGACTTGCGACACCGCCTGGCAGAAAAGGTTCCTGAGCCTCAGCTTGACCTCTTGACCGTGACTTCCTGTTTGTATCAGACACCCAAAGCCTGGATGTAGGAACCGCCAGGTGTTTGTCTGCTAGCCGGCAGATGTTGGGTCATTCAAGTGGATCAGTGACTAACGCCACCCGCCAATCATATCGTCAGCGCCCCTTGTTGACCGCCTTTTGCAAGCACGCTACCTCAGCGCACAGCGCACAAACTCAACAGCCATACGGATGGGGCCGCGTCGGCGCTGGCTCTCTCGCCTGTCGGTACGGAGGTTCAATGTAGGTTCCTGCAGCACTGTTAGCTGTCATGCGAACTATGCCCTCGGTATGGGGTCGAAGCAGGCCAGAATCTGGATCCTCGGTCACCAGCGAGGTCTAACATGTTGGACAGCTCGCCCTATCTTGTAGATGTCATACATGACGATATGGCCAGCAAGCGGATCTCGAATACTTGCCCGAGAAGGAGCATCCTTGCCAACAAGCGAGGTCGACACGTAGCACCAATGCAATGCTTGCATGCAGCCTGCGCGATCCCGGCGCTGACCGTGCCACTGCCCAACTTCTCTTTCATGTCTTTCACGTTATCCTTTTCTCCATTGACGTTTTTCTGGTGGTATTTTCCGCGTTTTGGAGTTGCTGTTTCCGGTTATTCTTTCATTGCGTGTATTCCTGGCATTGATACCATTTCATTAGTATCAAGTGCAAAGCAGCATCACGAGAATCTCGTCGTTTCATTAGGAGCTTGACAGGAATTGCTTGGAAGCCGTTGGGCCATTGCAGAAGTAGGAAAGAACTTGGGCCATCTGTCTGCTAGGCAGTGTTAGTCTTTATGTCCAGTAAGTGCTTCGCTCTGCAGGGTACCGTATGGTCAGGTATACCGATTGGCGAGTGACCATACTGCTGATTACACAAGATCGAATCCACTCATGGTGGATGGGCTCGTCCTCGTTGCTCCGGATCACGTCAATGCGAGGTCTGTTCGCTGTGCGGTCGACGGCAAGATATCATTCGCATCGTCCGGTCGACTGACCGCTACCAGGCTATTATATCAATAACATTTTCAAGCGGGTGCTCCAGCCATCGTCGACGCCAATTGCGAGTAACTCTGACAGGATTCTTCTGGTCTGCATCTTGCAGTTCGTTCCCCAATTCGCAACGACGGACTCTGGCCCAGAATATTACCACATTCTCTCGGCAGTCAGGCCACTTGACTGTCTCTCTTTCGAGATCTTCGCGCATTGTAAGCTCGGAGCTTCTCTCACTCAAGACGCAAGATCTGCGTGACACACAACATTCTTGACACGTCGTGATCGCAAGGGATCGCAAGGAATTGCATAACGAGCTCATATCTCTCAGTAAGAGCCAAGTCATCTACCCCCTCGTCAGCATTGAGCGCCTGATCGACATAGTTCCTGCATTCTGAGATCACACTTCTCCAGCCGTTGATTAAGACTCCATGTAGGTTGACGATCTAACCGCTCGGCTTCCGAGGTCTACAATCTTGAGGTACCTACTGATTATACAATAGCCAGACTTCTGACGATCTTACGCCTTGGATCGAATAACGATCTCTACTTCTGAGGCTGACAGCGAACAACCTTGGCTCTAAGTCTTCCTACAGTCTCTCTGTTGATACTACAGGATCACAGCATACCACAAACATCAAGCTAGAGTTGAGCGCTATCGTCGACACCATTTCCACACTGAGCAATACATTCTCTCACCATGGCTATCGGCTCGGTTGATCGCAAGATCCTGAGCGACCTGATCACTAAGCAGAGCACGTACGGCGAAGTCCTCTCAGACGACAAGCCTGCCTCAAACAACGAACTCCTCAAGCGATCTCTCTACACCGTTCTCGGAATCTCCATGAGGCTTGAGTCTAAGCTCGAGCTTGCCCATAAACGGCGCGTGGTCGATATCTCTACCGAGATCAGAACGCTAAGTCTTTACCACGATATAATCTTTCTCGCCAAAGAGGGATTGGCCCTCACCGAACTCTACATCGCGCCGTTCTGTGGCCCGGAAGCAGAAGGCGAGTACCAGACCATAGGCTACAAGTTGCGTGCATCATTCCACCACATCTTCTGCCTGTATCACAACACTCCTCCCGTCCGCCAGCTTCGTCGCAAGAAGATGGAAGGACCCAGCGCTTTCAGCACCCACTGGCTGTCATCGAGGCTAGAAGCACCCGAGATGGCCGTGTCTCCTGCCCCCTCTGTCCAGTCCTTCATCACCAACCCTTACTCCATCTCTGCACAAGCACCTGCAGTGAAGCCCCACGTCTTGGGCTATGTCCCTCCCAAGATCACAGTTCATCCTCGCATGATTCCTGAGCGTCCTCCTGGCCTCAGCGCAGGAACGCTGTTTGAGTATGATCCTCCCGTCTCCGCTGGCACATACTTGATGCCTGCTTTGGACTACACGCCTGAAACCAAGCGTCTCTTCGAGTGTGCCACCAGACGTGCGGAGAGCCACCTGCACCCAAGACACCCGCTCCTTCTCTCATTGGCGTTGGAGCATGCTACCTTCCTCATGGACTGTCTCGGTGATCATGATGGCTGTTTGAAAGTCATAATCCAGGCCGCACGTAGAGCTGCGCGCAGTAGAGTTGCGCCCAACACAGACTGGAAGGATTCAACCAAGATCTTGCACGAGATGACAGACATCATTCGTAGAGCCGAGGACGTTCTACAGCCCGAGAGACGCCTCGTCCCGCCTGTCAAGCTGGAGAATTCTCCACCTCTATACCCACCTCCTGATCGCGAGCTGCCTGCTCCTCCACGTCAGTACGATGGCTCTCCCCGCCAGGAGCGCTCGGTTCATCAATACAATGGTACATCCCTGGATGAGAAGTCGCTTCCGGAGTACGTCGGCTCGTCTGACGAGGAAGGCTCACTGCCCCAGTGCAAGGGCGTTCCTGGCAACGGTCCTACTCGTATGAGTGACTTCCCCATGCCTCCCATTCAAACTGCGCTTTCTCCGCCAGGTGGAGTGAAGCTGAACACCCTCCACGAGCAGATCAAGGGCCTCGGTGTTCTACAATCACCTACCACGGACGACTCACCTACCATCGAGGGACCCAAGATCGGCACGTTGACTAGAAGTGGCCCCGTGATCGAGTCGCCCCGCTCTCCGATGAATCTGGACAGCAGAATTCAGCAGATCAACGACGAAATCGTGGCGTATAAGAGGGCCAAGAGAAGTGTCAACAGTGGTCTCGGCACCAAGGTCAAGAGCGGTGGAAGACGCCTGGAGGGAAACGGCACCGAGAAGGAGCGCAAGAGACGTGCCTTGGAAAGAGCCGAGGGCGAATTGATCAGAAAGCGCAATACCCTCAGTGAGACCGGCACTACTCTCTTTTGAGCTCTTCAGTATGAGAAAGAGTAGGGCCAAGTCATATTGTACGATTATCCGGTCGAAAAGGGCATGGGTCGATGGAATAGCTCGGAGGTTTTGTTCAACACAGCAACATGGGTCTGGAACATTGCTTTTTCACGTTGCTTTTCACAGCAGCATTACGAACAGAGATAGCTAGCTCGTTCAGCCCTTAGTTGCTACCATATTGTATACTACCTCATTGCCTCATAAATGATGCTGAGCAAACAGGCAAAGTGATAGATTGGGGCTCTAGCAAGTCAGGTGACAGCGCGGGCGAGATGCGACGCGTGCCACGGAGAACATTACCGCATCAATCCATTGCATTCTCGAGTTTAGCGCGGGAAAGAGATAGAACGCGTCTCTTCGAGGCAAATCACGAGAAGTAATACGTCTGTAACAGGCAAAACAGCTCTGAAGCGCACCTCACGGAACCCAGCAATCATAATTACCCTTCCTAAGGCGCGACTACGCAGCATCAAGACATGCGCTAGGAACTATGGCAGGAGCAGACGACCTACTATTTTCCGGCGTAACCTTTACCGTCTTGACTGGACCGACGATAGACTCTGTTCAAGAGGAGAGGGTCAGACAATCTCAATACAGGCTGGACTGCTCAAGACACTGACTGCTCGACAACAGTTGATTCAAATCTTGACACACAAGGGTGCCACATTCATCCCCCGACGAGAAGATGGCTCGATCAATAACATTACTCGCCATACGCACATCATCACCGGAGACATTGAGTTCCCGGAGTACAGCAAAGCCCTAGACTACAACATCCACGTTGTGCGACCGTCCTGGGTTGAATCGAGTTCCGAGAAGGGAAGGCAGACACAAGCACGCCAGCACAGCCCAGACCCGTCCATGTTTTTCAGAGAAGTCATAGTCTCTTGCGCAGAACTGCCCGAGGGAGACAAGGACGCCATTATTGCTGGTACCCTGGCGTTGGGAGGCTTGTACAGTGCACCTTTGACCAAGCTGGTCACTCATGTTGTTGCTCTGGACATGCACAATGACAAGTGCCGTACTGTGCAAGCGAAGGACCTGGCCTGCAAGATTGTTCTGCCACACTGGTACGCGCTCCCCTTCTCGGGTTTCATAATGCATGGCTGACAAGAACAATACAGGTTCGACGACTGCCTGAAGCTCGGCAAGCTGATCAACGAAGGCCCCTACCTCCTACCCGATCCTGAGATTCTCCGCGCATCCTCAGACGAACCCGTACGAGCAAGATCAACACCCGGCCTCGACGGTGCCACTTCAGCCGTGGCAGGAGCCCCGCCAGCATACAATCCTCCCATCTCTCCTTCCGACTCTCGCAAGCAGCTAGCCGTCTTTAAGGACAAGAAGGTGCTCTTCTCAAAAGACTTGAATGTCAATGATCACCTGGCAAAGACATTGCGACACTTGGTCAGCCAGGCCGGAGGCTCTCTTACAACAGACGTGGAAGAATGTGATGTGTACATAGGCCACTACCGCGACGGTATGGACTATGTCGCTGCATCTCAAGCTGAGAAGACCGTCGGCAATCTCTCTTGGTTCTACAACGTCATCAATCGCAACAAATGGACGAATCCTCTAGGCAAACTTCTGCACTACCCTGTGCCCCGAGATGGGATCCCTGGCTTCAAGGGGAAGAGAATCAGTCTATCAAACTACAGCGGTGAAGCACGCATTTATCTCGAGAACCTGTGTAAGGAAGCAGGAGCCGATTTCACAAAGACCATGAAGCAAGACAACACACACCTCATTACTGCTCACACCCACTCAGAGAAATGCGACGCTGCCCAGGAGTGGAACATTGATATCGTCAACCATCTTTGGCTGGAAGAAAGCTATGCCAAATGCGCTGCTCAATCGTTAACCAACAAACGCTTCACCCACTTCCCACCACGAACAAATCTCAGCGAGATTGTAGGCCAAACACCCATCGACATCAACAAAGTCCGCAAATTGTACTTTGCAAACGGTGAAAAGACGATCAAGGACGCAGAGCCTGGAACGAAAACACCACATCCTTTCCGTGGAGCTGTAAGAGCACCAGACACTTCACCCAGAAAAGGTGTTCCTGCCTCTAGCGCAGCAACATCCAAAGCAAAGTCCTTTGTCGACGCACCAGAACCTATGGATGTCGATGGGGATGAGAATGACTCCAGTGAATTCTTACCTGCACCTCAGACGGCCAAGAGAAGAAAGACTAGAGTGGGCTCTGATGCAGCCATGGCTACACCTTCAATGCTCAGGACGACAGGACGAGAGAACAGTCCCCCGACCACTGGTCGTGCGTCAAAGGAAAAAGCCCTAAGAGATCTGCACGCACTCAAAGATGATGTGCTTCTTTATGATCGCGAGAGAAAGCGAAAAGGCGGTGTTGTGCATGGGGGCAGACGTACAGCAGAGCCCGAAGAAGAACAGCCTGTAGTCACAAAAGCAGCAGCCACGAAGACAAGGAACAAACGCAAGAGCGATGATATGGGTGACGACACTGCCGAGATCA
Source organism: Aureobasidium subglaciale EXF-2481 (assembly GCF_000721755.1). Lineage (NCBI taxonomy): Eukaryota > Fungi > Ascomycota > Dothideomycetes > Dothideales > Saccotheciaceae > Aureobasidium > Aureobasidium subglaciale. The sequence continues at coordinate 305,126 of NW_013566970.1, read as the reverse complement.
GCGAGACTGAAATCGCCGGGGTCAAGGGCAAAGCGAAGAAGGTAAAGACCGACAATGGACCACCGGTCAAGTTTACGATGTTGGTCACAGGAGACGAGCGATGGCTGGGCAACATGAAGAGGGAAGCTATCGAGAAAGTGAGTTCCGCCATACATCTCTGTATTCTGCTTAACGCAATGTCTAACGATGGTATCATAGGCCAAACTCCGCGCCATCGGCATCAAAATTACCACAGAGCCCTCAGAATGCTCCCTCCTCTGCGCTCCTCGCATCCTCCGCACCAAGAAATTCATCGCCGCCCTTGCAAAGAGTCCCTTCGTCGTCAACATCGGCTACCTGGACTCGGCACTCGCCAACGAAACACTTCCCGACCTCGACGACCATCTCCTCAAAGACGGTGAAGCAGAGCAACGACTCGGCTTTCTCATGGACGACGCACTCGACAGAGCAGACATGAACAAGAACCATCTCCTGCACGGCTGGACAATTTTCATAACAGAAAAAGTGCCTGGAGGATTCGAGACGTATAAAGAAATCATCAGCATCAACGGCGGCACGGCAATCCTATACAAAGGTCGTTCAAACGTGATTCCAGGACCTAGATATAATCCCGGTGGAGATCGGGACCGTGGATCTTGGGTGCAGAATCAAGGGTTGGAGGAAATTGAGCCGAATCAGGTGTTTTTGATTTCCGGAACTCTGCCTGAAGAGGTCAAATTGTGGCAAAAGTTTAGGGATGAGGCGGATAGGAAGGATTGTGATGCCATGATTGTCAAGACGGATTGGTTGATCAATCTTGCCATGAGTCAGCAGATTGAGTGGGATGAAAAGTGGGCGTTGAAAGAGTCTTTGGTTCCTGGGTATGAAGAGGGTCGTGGGAAGTAGGATGTGTGCGATGGTGGCGGCCAGTAGATTGAGTATCCGGTATCAGGCCTAGAGTCTTGCTTGAGCAACAGATGGAGATGCTGCTGACAGCCCTTTGATGTTTTCGTTGTAGTTGTGAATCGAAGCCCTTGGAAAGTGCGTTCCCACTCTGGCCTGGGAACATTTGCATCCTATGACCCCCAAGCGATCGCATTGTCGTAAAAGTCGTCGCAATCCTAAAATGGCAGTCTCAAAAGAACTTGACACCGGCCCCATCCGCCTGGCCAAAAACCTGCGCCCTTCCCTTCTTGACCAAAACATCCAAACACTTCCTCAACATATCCTCATCCATACCCACCCACTCCTGCCTCTCCACGGCCTCACTTTCTCTCAACTCATAAATCGTCAACACAGCCCCCTTCTGGCCCGTCTCCTCGACCCAATGATGAATGGCATCAGCCCACTCGGCCGCAGTCCTCCACCAGATCCACGCCGCAGATTTCTCTTTGTTCGTCCACTCTGCACGAAAATCTCCATCTGCTGTGGACATGTAGTCTAGGATTTTGCGGATGCTGAGGGGGTCGAGAGAGCGGTGGATACGAGGGTTTGTGAACAAGGGGAGGGAAGGGGCTGTGCTGAGGTGGAGTTTGAAGAGGTGGGAGTGGGAGTGGTGGGATTGGATTAGGGTGGACCAGAGGGAGAGTTGGCGGGTTAGTGTTGATTGGTTTGGTTGGAGGGTGTAGAAGGGGGGGAAGGAGTGGTGGGGTGGGTAGGTGAAGGTGTCTTTTGTTGAAGAGGGTCCTGGCAAGGGAGGAGATGGTTGAGGGGATATTGAAGTCATTGTTGTTGGGTGGTGGGTGGGGTTTGGCGATGGTATGGTAAGAAGGTACTGTAGGCAGGTCTGGAGTGAGACGGAAGTGGTTTGCATGTGATTGCGCCATGTCATTGATGTCCTTGTCTTGACTCGACGACGCTGTGGAGGAGGTTGATAAATGACTCGTTTCGTCCATGACGGAGTTTCGCGACAACAAGCCAACCTTCTGTCTCCATCACATCTTTCTTGAACAAAGCACAGACAACAATATACCTGTAATAATGGCGACAACGACAGAAAACATCAGTGTGGACTTGGATCAGCTCCTCACACGACTCTCAAACACACTCCTCTCCCCGACAGCAGATGACACGCATCTCCGCACCACTCCTTATGAACGCAATCGCATCAGTGCTGTAAGTGCCAGCGACCCTTTTCCTTTCAGACTTCTGTCTTTCCCTCCCTGTCTATCTCACTAGTATCTGACACCTCATCCCATTCAGAATGTCGAATACGCACGAACTCTCCTCCTCCGCCTCGAACACACTTCCTCGGACCTAAAAATCGCAACCCAAAAGACCGCCCTACAATCCTCCCTCCAACAAAAGCGCGACCGCATAAAACAGCTAAACACCCGGCTCATCGAATTAAACCAACTCGCTTCCTCTCAAGACGATTCCTCCAGTTCAGAAGACGAGGACGATGAAGACGACGAAACCAGAGCCAGGGAATTCGCTCCTGCAGTTAGAACAAGCGATACTCTAGACACAGATCCAAGTCTTACGTCGCCACAGCAAGCAGCACAAGATCTGGCAACTACATTAAGAAAGAGAAACACAAATGCGTTGGACAGCAATGCACCCCCGGACACTGCAACAACTTCTGCTTTGTTCGGCGCCCGTACACCCACAAACCTCTCAAATACAGGAGACAAACTCTCCACCGAACAAATCCTAGACTCTGCAACTCGCGATCAAGATACACTGACATCCTCGCTCGTTGCATTAGCGCAAAGGTTGAAGCAAAGCTCCCTCTCCTTTGCCTCTTCATTGGAGTCTGAAAAGGAAGTGCTGAGGAGAGCGGAAACGGGCTTGGATAGGAATAGTATGGGTATGGAGGCGGCGGGGAATAGGATGGGTATGTTGAGGAGGATGACTGAAGGGAAAGGGTGGTGGGGAAGGATAAGGCTGTATGCTATTATTGCTGGTCTTTGGATTATTGCGTTTTTGTTTGTATTCGCTGGGCCGAAATTGAGGTTTTGAGTGGATTAGAGATGGTAGGTGATTGCGAAGAGTGAAGTCAGAGCGAAGGGAGAAGAGTTGCACACTATTTCGGAGAAAACAGAGATCCCTAGACGAAGAGCAACGTTACAGAGGGAGGCGAGGCACGGCTGCTTGAAGATGGTCAAGACGAAGCACGACGAGTGAGATGACACACCGAGAGTGCTCAAAACATACAAGTAGATTTTACGCATACCACATCTCACCAAAGATCGATGCTTACGATACTGAAGATTGGGCAGATACTGTTGTAATACTGGTGATCCTGCTTGTCACTCAATACATCATTCTCACTTCACCAAAACTCTGCTCTAATCACACAAGTTGGCTCCTTTTACCAGTTCTCCCGCCATGGTAGTCCCCGGCCCCCAACGCCATTTGCAACTGATGATATCCCTGACTGTTGACATTATATGATGCCTAAGGCTCGAACTTGGGCTGGTATTTTTCACAAGCTGCATCAAAAACTTCCTTCTTGGCCGCGAGTCCTTGCAGAAGTTCCGTCTCTTCACCACCCTTTGCCTTTTGCAACTTGTTCTTCATCTCGGCAGCTCTTTCCACATCTCCAGTAGCGGTGAACAGAACTACAGCATTGGCCAATGCGACAACGTTGTCCGAGTCAATATCCAGCGCTTGTTGCAATGCCGTCTCGGCCTCTGGGTATCTTGCCAGATGTAGCTCCGACACTGCTTGCGCAATCAGACTTGTCACAGCAGAAGAACCGGGTGCTTGTGCGAGTTCCTCAAAGACGTAGAAGGCTTGTTGGTATTTAGCGTCGCCTCCTTCGCGGAGTCCAATCCATGACTCTGCCAAGTTGACGAGTAGTGCGTCTTGAGCGAATGATCGTGCGGATTTCGCTTCCTTGGTTGCGAGATCGGTGCGGTTTTGGCTAAGGTGAATTTGAGTCGACATGGCCACAGCATCCAGGGATCCTTGATGTTGGCTGAGCAGCGCAACAGCTTCATCAGTCTTTCCAGCACGAGCAAGCACAGCGCCACAAAGCAATTGTACAGTCAGATCATCACTGTTGCTTTGCGACAAGGCTTCTGCTGTTGACACGGCCGACTCGGAAGTAAAGCCCGAAGAGGCATAAGAAGCGTAAGCCTTTACGGCAGCGAGAGAAGAGTTTGAAGAGGCGTCTGAGGAGGAAATGGCACTGGCGACTGCAGAGTAGTCTTTGAGGGCGAGTTGGGCACGGTATCTGAGGATTTGAGCAGAGGGTTGGTAGGGGGCGCTGAAGATTGATGTATCGAAATCGACGACTTGTTGGTATTGGCCTTGGATGAAGGCTGTGTGCATGTTGACCAGCTCTGCGACGGTGTTAGATGGGTGTTCAGGAGCTGTGTTTGGGTTCTAGGGGTAGATGGCGTACCTCCGTCTGCTGAGTAGGGGTCCATGACTTCGGTTGTGTAATTGGGATGTGTGGAATATGTAGTGTTCTCTGTTTGAACGGGACGTGAGGCGGTTGTTTTGACGGTATTTGTTGTATTGTTGGTCAATTGCAATATGTCTAGAAGGTAAACTTGTCCCTTGATGGCCAAAGCTGGGGAGATGCCGAGACAAACAAAGCAAACGGCCCACCTCGGCCATTGCCTCACTGCGCTCCTTCCTGCTTACTTTCACATATTAGCCCAATATCGGCACCAACTCCCGACTTCGATGATGCTGTCTGAATGTGGCTGTCTGAATGCACAGTCAAATTCGAATTTGCGGCCACGCCTGAAGAGAGTGGCAAGAACAGCGTCTCTCATTGACGATGACCGTAATCTTGAGGATCATTGTGCATTTTTACAGCACTTCTGAACAGTCATCTGCCAGACTGAGATGACACCTCTATTAATCCCACACAGTAGCCCTAACGTCCTGTCTGGGTCAACCCCGAATTGACGTCTCAGCCTTGTCAAGGGGTCTCCTGACAGCCATAGAAATGCACAAGATTTTCTAGATCAGTCACCACTGCTGGTGAGAGCTCTACCGCCCTAGACTCCCATTAGACGTGTTCGACCCTGAAGATTACTGTGTATTTCTATAGCATGTGAAGTCGCAGCCTCTGAGGCTGGGATATGCCTCACGAGATAGCACCCGTGGCACTAAATTCCCAGATATCTGACTCCTTCCCCATATAACGCGATTCAAGCAATTTGTGATTCACCACAGTAGTCTGGAGTACCTAAATAACGATCATTTTATTCGAGGCAGGACCCAAGCCAGACCCGAGGTTCATCTGCAATTGCCACACAGGCTGGTATCTCCTGAAGCCTCCCCCACTGATGTGTGTGCTCCATCCGGGATCAAAGACAATAACGAAAATGTGCTCCTGTCATTGAGATCGCTAACTTTTCAGCACTAAATTGTGTCTCATTGAAGCAAGCCACAGCTGGTCAGAGTCATGCATTAGTCTTGCGGATTTGCACGCAACGAAGCGAGATGTTTGGTCAATCAGCACCCGGTGTACTGGTCACCCCGTCGAAGACACTCGACTACCCTGGCTAGACGGCCGAGTCTCGCGCTCAGTGCTCGCGCTCAAAGCTCCTGCACCCACGTAAGGAAATGCAAAATTGCCTTGGCTCGCACGGAGCTGCCAATGAGTTGGAGTGTTTCAGTCGCAACCCGGCCAATTGCTCATCACTAGCCCGGCGTTGCCTTCCCGCGTCATGCTTAGCCACGAAGAAGTCTTCCGCCTGCACTACTACCAGACTCGGCGTGGCATCAATCCTTCTCGCGATCCAATTGTGCGCCAGGCCTACTACCACCGCACCTTGATACCGCACTTTGAGCCGCGCTACATGTTCCCGCCCATGATGGATTCCGGCCGCTCCAAGCGCACTCGCGCCTCGATCAGCTACGTCGAGCCCACTGAGCTTGACGACGACATCGCCGACCCTGAAGACTCCAGCCCCTTCGCCTCTGCCCCCGCTTCTGCCGACGAATTGTCCGGCTCTGACGACTCTTGCTCTGATGAATCCGACTCCGACTCCGATGAGTGGACCGACGACAAGGTATGCCGGACTAGATGCACTATGATTTCTCATCTGACATTCGCTCCCGCAGAGAACACTCAAGGCCCGGTTCAAGGCTCAGCAGAAGAAGAAGCTGGCCAAGAAGGCAAAGGTCCAGGCAAAGAAGGCCCAGAAGATCAAGGACATGCCATTCCGCTTCATGGACCTGCCACCCGAGATTCGCGTCATGGTCTACAAGGAAGCTCTTGTCGAGTCCCGCAAGGACCTCAGCTTCGTCAGCAAGCACCAACAACGCGAGATTTTCCGTGGCACACTCCAGAAGAAGCATCACCACCTCTACTATGGCAACGAATGGGCTGTCAAGCGTGAAAGCTACTACAGCGACCGTACCGTACTCCAGCTTGCCCTCCTCCGAGTGTGCAAGGACATCAACGCCGAAGCACTTCCCTACTTTTACGGTCAGACCTTCTCCTTCGGCCAGCCTGGCACTCTGATGTTGTTCCTCGGCCGTGTCAGCCCTGCCAATCGTCTGCTTCTCAGAAACATCATTGTCAAGGGCTGGATCGACAACAAGAACTGGCGCAAGAACATCTTCCCTGCCTTCACCATGCTGTCCGCCGCCACAAACATCAAAGGCATCCTCCTGGACCGTGTGGTCTACAATGACGCAGACGATGGTGTCTACCGTCGTTTCCACGCAGATCCCGCTGGCTTCTGGCAGGATATCCAGTACTGGGCTCTGGCCGTCGATGGCGTTCACGGCAACGGTGCTGCCAACACAGATGAACTGCTGTGAACTTCGCCCAAGCACGCCCCCATCACGACGTAAACAGATCCTTGACAAACTGATCATCAACAACCACCGCCTCAGCCTGCTCCCCCAACTCCCAAATCACAGTCTCCTCCCTCTCTCTCCTCTCCTCCTCCGTCTCCGGCCCCCTCTCCACACACCCCCCGAAAGCAGTGCACCTAAGCGTATTAGGTGGATACTCAAAACTCTCCACATAGCCCTCATCTAACGGTGTCACCATACCCGGTGGTCTGGGCGGAGGATTGAAGCCCACATGTGTGAGTGGAGCATCGGACTTCCAGGCGTTGAGGGCATCTAGAAAGTCAGGGGAGAAGGGGACTGTGCCGTCTAGTTCGCGGTATGGGGGCCAGGCGACTAGTTTTCCGTGGTCGGGGAAGTTGTCGTCGGCGACGGGAGAGGGGGCGTCGAGGGTGAATTGCCAGTCTATGTCGTAGCGGCGGTGAAGGGGTGAGATGGGGGCGCTGCTCACCACAGTGATGGTGGAGCTGAGTAAGAGGATTATGGGGAGTGTTGGTAGCATCTTGGTGGGGTTTTTTGGTGATGGAGCTGGGTGATGGTTGTTTCTGAACAGAGGGCGACTTGCTGTTTTAACCACCAGGTGACCTGATCAAAACGGAGCAATTGAGAGGGCGGGTGATCAATGATCTGAAAGTATAATGTGGGAAGAGAGTTTGATGGAGAAAATTTCGTGATGGGCGAACCAAACTTTGTGATCGTATCGTTTCTGTTACATGTGAGTGCTCGTCTCATGACAACTATCCATACTTCTAATAGATGGTACGATTTAGACGGTCCATGGTTAGTGTCCAAAGTCAAGTCACTTGCTACCGCCTCTGTCATTTATAAGTTGCTCGAATGCCGGTGAGCTGTGTTCTCTCCTTTGCTGTGCCCACTGACACTTCATTGTGTTTAACAACCACGACCTCTACTTCACGTTTCCTGTACTACATCATCCCACTTTTAACAATCCACCATGTACGGCAGTCTGAGCTTCCTCGCTCTGATCGTTGCAACCATCGTGCAAGCTCAAAGCTCGTGAGTCTATTACTGAGAAGATTCATCCCACATGCTGACCTCAGAGACAGAGTTGAACAACTGACCTTGTCCTTCGCAGCAGATGACTATCTGGCCAACGTGACTTTCGAGACCCTAGTCGCGCCTGTCGACATCACCTGCTTCAATCTTGCCGACATTTTTGCTGTGGACGGAAACAACACCAGCAATACAGCAGACTATACCGTCCTCGGCGAGGCGAAGTTCGATGCGCGAATCAACTACACGTCCGTCTGGTATCAACAACTGAACACGAGCATCAATGGCAATTCTAAAGGTGTTGGCGATGGCAAGGAAGCCGCCAGAGTTGTTGAGGTCTTCCCCGGAAAGAACTGTCGAGAGATCAATGGTTCGCCATGGTACGGATTTGGCTGTCAAAGTCGTGGTGGTGAGCGCTACGAAATCCCTGGTGGTATCCAGAGCTTCTCTCTCGTCCGTAGAGCCAACTCTGTCATGCAGAGCAAGTGTTGGGAGAAGGCCGAGTATGGTGAGCAGGGCGCCGCTTCAACAATGTTCAAGGGCTGCTTCACGGCAATGATGGCTGCTGTGTTGGTCAGTGTTCTCTTGATAGTTGGTTAGATAGGCAGGCACTGGGTTCCGCAAGCTCCACTAGATTGGACCGAGGCTATAAAAGGTGGAACACATTCTAACACATCGATTATCGACGCTGGTCTGTCGCGCTCGCTATTCAGGAATGGGCTCACTTTTTTTTCCTAGGACGATTTGTCTCTTACTTATCATATCTGAACTAGTTCACGTACACACGTAGTGCCTCAAAGCTCGTCTTCTCTTCTCTGTTTTCACATGTTTGCTGTCACCCCCTCTGAGCTGCAATCTCCTAAACCCAGCGCGTCTCATTTTTCGTACGAAGCACATCGGAGCAGACTTGACACATCAGAGATTCGACAGAATGAATGGAATGACATCCACTCATTCATCTAATTCAGGTGATCAGAGCTCTTCCAAAAGCTGGAGGCCAGTCTTGCAGGACTGATGTCCTCAAGCCAATCTTCATCAATGTTTTCCTCTACCACAGAAGGCAATTTATCAAGCAAACATTGCTAGATACATACGATTCTGCCGTTCAAAATCAGATGATGAAATATCTGGCGGATGTATGGATTAACGACGAGGATTGGGGCAAGCTGCCCAAAGACTCTCTGCAACTAACACATGGTGAAGTGTGTGTTTATCACGCGCACGGAGAGGAGAGACACTGCTACGACGTCACAAGAGCTTGAGAGTCAGGCTGAGCATAATTCGTATTTCTGATCCATCGAAGAAGCCGCATAGAAGACTTTAGACACCGAAGTCGATCGTACTAGCAGATTCAATGCCCCAAGGAAGATACAGAAAGGAGTCCGGCGCTCGAGGAGCGTTCGTCGGTAGACATCTGGCTATTGGATCAACCTTTTATTCTCACGGCAGATCCGAAGGATCAGTACGATTGGGGTAGCTAGATATCCGACGTAGCCACGTGGTCGACCCTGACTAAATCTGATTAGTCTGTGCAGCATCACGGTACAAGGTGATAACTTACTCAAATGCGAACGACCCTCTCACTCATTCTTGGTTCGGATGATAACCCGCACAGCTGATCTTGCAAGTACTTTCTCTTCCTCATTCGACCGTATGGACATCAGAACAGCGTCCTCCGTATACTCTGCATTCCCCCACTCCCAAGTTCTGACTCCATCTTGCAGTATTGACGAGGGGCGTTGAACAGACGCTTCAACTCAACCTACCATGCTACTCCACACTCTTTCCATATACCTTCTGTCTCACACTATAGTAACGTCTGCCTATGCGATCTCGACTGTAGTCGAAGGCGTCTCCAGGATCGGGAACACAACCTCCTCTCACATCTTTCTTCCTGTCGGTGATGGTTTTTCTGCCAGCGACCTTGGTCCCATGAAGTCTCGTGTTGGACCGAGCAGCTTTGATGCCAGAGATGGTATGACAACAGTCACAAGGAAGGTTGCTAGAGATATAATAGGACCAGCCACGACCAATGCCGAAGGAGTCGTCCAAATCAACGGTATCAATGTTCTTCAAGCTCCAAGAGAACCCAAAACAGTCACCAGGATCCTGGAAGTGGTCATAGCCAATGTACACACCGGCGTCACTCTCTGTGGATCCAACGATGTTGCCGAACCCACCAAAAATGCAGAAGGCGTTCTTCAGATCTCTGGCATTGACGTTCACCAAGCCACAGAAGCCAATCAACCCACCAATACATTTCCACCAGCCACCACGAATGCAGAAGGTGTCGTTCAGATCGATGGCATCGATGTTCTCCAGCCTGATGTTCACACGCAATTCGTGGAGGTGCTTGCCATCGACAATGGTCCCGGACCAACCCCTAGGACAAAGATCACCGCACCCTATCTCAATCCAATCTGGGGTAACACTAGACAAAGATGGATTCCCTTCCTCGGCGCCACTGTACCTGTTGCATACGAACATGATATCGAATGGATCACCATCGGTCAGACTCAATCATATTGTCAATTTCCCGATTTTTGTTGGTGGTTTCCGGAGCCGAATAAACAAAAAGGGCCTGTCTACTATAAAACAACCATAAGAGAAGTGAGGAAAAGGACACCAGAAACAGGAGTTATGGAGCTGGCTTCCAATACTGTCACGCTTACTGACAAGGATTTGTATACGAGCACCTGGACTGCTTCGAGTACACCTACCTATATTACTTCGGGTCTAGCAAAGACTCCTTCGTGAAGAGGTTGCCGAGTGGTGACACACTGTCAATTGGAAGTACTGCGAATCTCCACAGAAAGACAGACGATGGTCAGAGGAAGTTTATGCATATCGATGACCAACATGCGGGGTCTTGGGAGTGCGTAGATGCAGGCTGGAGTCTTCTGATGTATTTTCGACGAGTTTTCTCTTTCAGCAAACCAGCTTTTGATTGTATCAGATTTGCTTTCGTCAAACTTATCTACGATACCTTGTCGTCTAGTTCTCTCTGTGATGTGGATATCGCTTTCATCTCATGTATCAATGCGAGGGATATGCAAGCCTTGTTGAACTTGTAGACAAAGTACGAAGACCCTAGGAAAGACATTGGTGTTAGTCAGCCGAGATCTGCACACGGGTAGCTATCGCCAGCCGTTTGTGGGGATACCTAAGCAATTGCGGCTCTGACGTAGCTTCCTCCCTCTCTCCTGCCGTTCTTCGTTCCTGCCAATCTCTTGACAATCTGTGATGCAAGTGTTGCTTTGTTTTTACGTACATCATCATCCTTGCTCGCGTGCTCCTTTAATATGTAGATATGCTGCTGCTGCAAGTCTAGCCAAGTTATCTCTCCTTCCTTCCTACAGCTTCCCCGGAAAATCATGTCGAATGTCAAAGAGGACTTTGTGATTCCGTTTACTGGTGCATTGCAGGCTTCGCTTGCGGTGTTGCTCACTATATTTTATGGTGTCATTGCTGCTCAATTCGATCTGTTGAATGAGAAGTCGGCAAAGGATATTTCGAAAGCTTGTGTCAGGTTGTTTTTGCCTGCATTGTTGATTGTCAATGTTGGACAGCAGTTGAACCTCGAATCCGTGAGCTACTCGACTTGGAAGACATGACTGAGAGAGAAAGCTGACGGATATTCAGGGAACGAGATATCTGGCCGTGTTGATCTGGGCTATCATCTACAATGTGCTTAGCATGGTATTCGGTCTTGCTGTGTAAGTTTGGTTCCCTTGGATATGGACCCTGCCATGGAGAGATTCCGCGGAGGTTTTGGTGACAACTTGAGCCTCATCTGTCTATACCATGCTACCAGAGATAGATGCTAACCTATTTGTTCTGCAGGACTAAATTCATGGGACTTCCTCAATGGGTCACGCCAGCTCTCGCGTTCAATAACACCACATCGTTACCTCTGCTCCTCGTCCAATCCTTGCAGTCGACCGGCATCCTCGACTCTCTTGATGCATCCAGCGATGCCATTGACCGGGCAAAGTCATACTTCCTCGTCAATGCCATGGTCTCCAACTCCTTGACCTTTGCCCTCGGACCCAGACTACTCAATGGACAAGAAGAAGACTCTCCAGATGAAGAACCGAAAAGAGAAGACCAAGACGAAGAAGCAGCAGAACGCAACTCCATCCACGAACACCAACAAGAAAACGAAGAAACCTCTTTGCTGCCCAATCGCGCCGTCCGTCCTGGAGTAAAAGCAATCTATCTCACCCACAAACGTCTGAGTAACTTTTACTCCTCACTCTCTCCTCGCACCCAGGCGGTCCTCGATTTCCTTTGGCAGTTCTTCAATCCTCCCCTCATTGGCGCAGTGATTGGTGGTATCGTCGGCCTAGTCCCAGCTCTCCACACCCTCTTCTTCAGCTCCCCAAACAAAGGCGGCTACCTGAACGCCTGGCTCACCGCATCCATAAAAAACATCGGCGACCTCTTCGCCTCGCTCCAAGTCGTCGTCGTAGGCGTAAAGCTCTCTCAAGCAATGCTCCGCTACAAGAAAGGAGAACAATCTGGCTCTGTACCCTGGAAACCTTTCACCATCATTACAGTTGTCAGATTCGTCATCTGGCCACTTATCAGCATCCCATTGATTTGGATCTTGGCCAGTAAGACAAGTGTTTTGAGTGATGATCCGATATTGTGGTTTGCAATGATGTTGATGCCGACGGGGCCGCCTGCTATGAAGTTGACTGCGCTTGCTGATGTTAGTGGGGCCGGTGATGAGGAAAAGATGAGTATTGCAAAGTTCTTGACCGTGAGTTATGATGGCCGATTGCTTAGACTGATCTCTTGCTGACTCGGGTGAACAGATCTCCTATGCTATTTCTCCGTTGATTTGCTTTTCGGTGGTGGGTGCTTTGAAGGCTTCTCAGGCTATTGCTAGTAGCTAGAACAATCACCCCGACACCAATTCTTATTTCCTCATATCTGCAAAAAAATTAATCAATAAAAAAAGGGGGCAAGATATGTAAATATTCCATTCAAATGATACTTGAAAAATCGGAATTTCAGAGCGAGTATATCTGTGACAGATTAACTGCAGTGTGAAGATTCTTGGGATACGTCCAGGGGTAATGACACAATTGGTGGGAGCGCATGTAGTACTGCTGTTACCTGTCGAGTGCAAAGCTAGAAACCGAGTGTACAAAAAGTGACATGTTTTCCGGTGGTGATCTGGCATTTTGGACATCTGATGAGGAAGATTCGGGAGCCGCCTGGATTGTGTCGATTTCGCCTATTTGTGAAAATGACTCGCACATGGTGTTCAAAAGACGGCGAAGGTGAAAAGATGAGAAGATGTGAGTGGAAGATTCAAACAGGTCTTTGATGTGGCAAGGCTCGGAGATCTTATTAGCTGTCTCTAGCCCCCTGGCAGCTGATTGCGAAGCCTTTGCTTTCAAGCACCGCAGCAACTCGGTCGACTTGATCACGACTCATTGCTGACCCTCGTCCTCGACAGCTTTCTCGGTGTCCTCCAGCGCGCGCATAAACTCATCCAGTTCTTTCGGGTCCGTAAGTGCCAACACGCCGCCACCTTTGATATCGACTCCCTTCATACCCACCTCTTTGCCTACAAGGTTTCTTCCAACCTTGCCGGGACCAATGCCAATCCATCTCTTAACTTTTTGCTCTTGATGCAGGTATTGGATGCTTTGATGCCAAAGCACTGGTTCTGCTGCACTTCTGGCTACTAGATCTGTGAGTTCGTCCGCAGAGGTGAAGGGGAGTGCTGTGACATTGGAAATGCATGGTAATGTCGTGTCGTCGAAGGTTATGGCGCCAGGAGCAGAAAGCAACTTCTGCATAAGATGCACAGCCGGCAACATGAGGGGAGAATGAAAGGGAGAATCAGCCTTTAATCTCACCGCTCTGGGGTCGTGAGAGTCAAAGTGACGAATGTGTTCCAGTACTTGAGTAATGTGACCAATGTCTCCACTGAGTACGAATTGTGTTTTTGAATTGATGTTTGCGACGTTGCATTGGAGGAGTTTGTTTTGGTCGAGTTGGCGGGTTATGGCGTCGAGGGTAGCGTCTCGTTGGTTGGGTTCGCAGACGAGGGCTATCATGCCCATTTCTGCTGCTGAGGAGGCAGAGCATCGCGCCATTGTTTCGCCACGTCTGCGCACCATTTTGAGGGCAGAGGTGAATTGCAGGTTTCCTGCTGCCACCAAGGCTGCGAATTCGCCCAATGAGTGGCCTAGTGTTACATCGACGATTTCCTTTGTATTGAAGCCAAACTCTCTTTCTAGGACGCGGAGGATCAGGATACTGGTGGCCATGATGGCAGGCTGTGCGTTTTGGGTAGCGGTGAGCTCTGCATTTGTGCCATCGCTGATCAGACTTGTGAGGGAGGGTGAGATGTTGAGGGTATGGTCGATTTCGTCGAGGAGAGGGCGGACGGTGTTGGGAAAGGCTTGGAGCCAGGGGTCGATCATGCCCACGCGCTGCACTCCCTGTCCAGGGAAGAAGAGGGCCGTTTTCGGTCGCGATCGTGTGCTGTATGTTCGTGATGAAGCATGTCTTTGTGTGTATGCTCGTGCTCCTCCTCTTGCTACCTCTTCCAGGCGTCCGGTGGCGCCTCTCATGTTGCTCGCTGTAGTCGCGCTGTGGGTATGCAAAGCGTTCCGTTCTGGCGCATTTCCTTTCGGCTTTGAAGTGATGTAATCGTGCGACTATTGTCGTCTTGTCTGCCAACGTGTCACATGAAGTTTAGTAGACAATGTGAGGACAGTATCAGTAGACAATCATGATAAGCCGAGGTAACCATGATGATGCTATCGCGGGCCCCGGAAGCTTTCCCCACGTTTGCACCAATTTCGCCTGAGCTCGACCATGAAACTCTGCCTCATCTATCTTCATCTTCCATCTGCCATTCTGCCATAATCTGCTTGACCCTGTCCATCTCTCGCATCTCTGAGTGCTTGACCAAGAACGCTTCCAACACTGGCCCTAGACTCTCCTGCGCTGCCATCCGGAATACCCCAACCGACTCCACAAACTACGAGCTCTTTGGGATACTAGAGTTCCAAGTACCCAGAGATCTGCCTGGGACAAAGCTTTGTATCACAATAGATGGATGTTTTGAAGTCTGATCGACGTTATGCCAGTGAATTCTCGGGACGGGACAATTTGGAGTGTGCTTCTCGATGTGTTGCAGAATACCAATACCACGTTTTTCGAGCTCTAAGATTTGATGTTCTTGCGCTACTCGAGCAATGAGCTGTGGGCTGTTTGCAAAGCTGATGATCCAGAGATTGTGTGAACATCCTTTTCCCTGGCAAGGCTGGATGGATGTGATGGTGTCATGGGGCCTGAGGCGTTTGCACTCTTGGACAACTACTTCTCTAGTTGAGCTCGGCATTTCCATATCTGCGGATATGATTCATATAGTATGGCAAGTCTTGACACTAGATCATGTTTGTGATGAATATGGTCATGTTTGCTGTTGTTGACGTGACAGCTTTCCCCACATGACCCTTGTACCACCCGAGGGGAAAGCGGCCACCTTCGGCTTTACAGTGTGCCCACGTTCTATATATCGCCGCAGGCACCCCAGGTCCGTGATCATCACCGTCTTGTCTCCCAGGAAGCACGACTCAGTATGGTCATCACAGGGCAATTCAAGTCCAACAGGTAAGTGAAGTTTTCGTAACAGAAAAGGGATATCATAAAATTTCGTTTCCTAACTAAATCATGGCCAAAATCCAATGACATGATGCGCAAGAGGAGGTATCAATAAGGGGGGGAATCTTTTTTTCGTATCAGGAACAGTCGGAGCAAACGCGCGATGCGTTCACCACCAGTCACCCTGGTCGTGCATGGCCTGAGCAACCTTCTTGAAGCCAGCAATGTTGGAGCCGGCAACCAGCGAAGGGAACTCGCCCTCGGCGGGAGTGACGTACTCCTTTGCGGTCTCGAGACCGTTCTCGAAGCAGTTCTTCATGATCTGCTTGAGCTTCTCGTCGACCTCCTCGCTGGTCCACTTCAGACGCTGAGAGTTCTGTGCCATCTCGAGACCGGAGACTGCGACACCACCGGCGTTGGCGGCCTTTCCGGGTGCGTACCAGATGGCAGAGCCCTTCTTCTCCTTTCTTGAGGCCTCGAAGATGTCGATGGCCTCCTGGGTGCAACCCATGTTGGAACCCTCGGCGATGAACTTGGCACCCTGCGAGATGAGAGCCTCGGCCTCATCGGCGGAGACCTCGTTCTGGGTGGCTGAGGGAAGGGCAACATCGACGTTACCGCAGTGCTTCCAGGGGCGGGCACCCTCAACGTACTTGAACTGGCTGCTGTACTCGGAGGTGAGATCAGAAAGAGCCTTGCGGTTGAGCTTGAGGTCGGCAATGACGTCGATGATCTCGGGGGTGAAGCCCTTCTCGGAGGTGGCAATGATGGCACCCTTGGAGTCGGAAAGAGAGATGACGGTACCACCGAGCTCGATGATCTTGAGAGCAGCGTACTGAGCAACGTTGCCGGAACCGGAGATGGCGACACGCTTGCCAGCGAAGGACTCCTTGCCGCCCGAGGCGTACTGGATCATGTGCTCAACGTAGTAGACGAGACCGTAACCGGTGGCCTCAGGTCTGATGAGGGAACCACCCCAGTTACCGCCCTTACCAGTAAGGATACCCTCCCACTGGTTGCGGATCGACTTGTAGGCACCGAACATGTAACCGATCTCGCGGCCACCAACACCGATATCACCAGCGGGAACGTCAGTGTCGGCACCAATGTGTTTGCTCAACTCCTTCATGAAGGCGTAGCAGAAGCGACGGATCTCGTTGTCGGACTTGCCCTTAGGGTCGAAGTCGGCACCACCCTTACCACCACCCATGTTCACTGGAAGGGGCTGTTAGCCTCTGGATATTGCTGTCGTCTCTGATAAGAATTGACTTACGGCCAGTAAGAGCATTCTTGAAAATTTGCTCGAAACCCAAGAACTTCAGGATGGAGAGGTTGACAGTGGGGTGGAGACGGAGACCACCCTTGTAAGGACCGAGGGCGGAGTTGTATTGGACACGGTAACCACGGTTGACCTGAACCTCGTTCTTGTCGTTCTCCCAGACGACACGGAATTGGATGATGCGCTCGGGGATAGCGGCAATCTGGAGGGCGCGCTTGTACTCGGGCTTCTTCTCGAAAAGGGTCGAGTTCTCAAGGGTCGAGGCAAGCTCTGTAAGACTCCGATCAGTTTTAATCACCTTGGTGGAAAGCACTTTTGGCAAGTGAGTGAGACATACCTCTGTAGGCCTGCTCGAACTCGGGCTCGGAAGGAAGGTTAGACATTTTGTGTGGTATGTGTGTGGTATGGAGGTAGGATGAGGGAATGTAAGAGGAGCAAAAGGGATAGAAAGATCAAGGTGAATTGGAGGGCACAGTTGGATAGATAAAGCTCTCGACGATATGGGCGGCCGGCGAGGGTTGGGAAAAGTAATTGTGTACCGTCAAGGACAGCCCCACGCAGGGCGACGGCGAAAAAGCATGCTGGGGACTGTGCGTCACCGAGCAGAGGGCTGGACGACAGGCTACAGCAACGGTATCGCTGCTCTTTCTTGCCACGGCTCGAGCGCCTTCGCGTTGGGCAACAGTCGTTCACATGGCTAGCGCTGTCCAAAGTAAACTTTCACCACCAAAACCCGCCCACTCATGTAGTCCGATGTCGGGTCACAGCAGGAGGGGCAGCTCTGTCCGCCGTAACTCCGAGGAAACTCGCACCATTCTGGTCGACAGATGTGGGTGCCACTACTATCTCAGTGGCTTGAAGGAACAGCACGACATAGATACTGCTTCTCCAAAGCTTGAGCGTCGCAGCAATTCACTTACGACCTCCCTGTATACAATTTGCGATATATCAATTGCTTGATGGATTGGCTTTGTTTATTCGGTCTCGAAGCCTCGGCGATCCCCTCGCAAAACGTAAAAGCCGAAGTTTAACAGAGAAGCTCCCCCCACACTTTGATCATGTAGCACGTGTGAATTAGCCATATCTGCGGCTTGGCTCCGGCGCGCTGCGTAATTGAAATCGAGTAAACGCGACACCTCAACAACTGATAAGGCTCGAAGATGTTCGAGATAGCAACCCTCCGACTGCGGTCTCGAGCGGGGATTTACGGGGCATCGGTAGGATCCCAGTCTGGAGACACAGGCAAGTTAGCATGATTATTTCGGCAATTCGATTTCCCATCATCCTTACCAGTCACCAAATACTCGTCGAGCCCGTCCATCTTCTTCATGTCGCCCGCCTCAATCTCGAACCCACCAATGTCGCCGTTCTGTACGATACGCTCCTTCTTGACGCTCTTGGGCAGCGGCACATAGCCATGCTGAACCGACCATCGCACAAGCAATTGCCCGGGATTGCAGCTGTATTTCTTGCTGAGCTCGACAATCACCGGATGCTTCATACGCAGAGCGCGTGCTAGCGGAGCGTAGGCTTCGACCATGATGTCGTTCTTCTGGCAGAAAGAGGTTATGTCGGTGCGCGTGTTGAAGGGGTGAACCTCGATTTGGTTCACCGCAGGAGCGATGCGCGGCTTTGAGCCGAGCAGCTCCTGCAGGTGCTGCACGCCATAGTTGCTGACACCTCCAATCTTGACCTCGCCATCCATGATTGCGTCCTCGACGGCACGCCAACTCTCGAGACGTGCTTTCTTGCCTCCATAAGGGCTGTGTAAGAGGAAAAGGTCGATATAGCCCAGGCCGCATTCTTGCACACTTTTCTTGATGCTCTTTCTGGCCGTGTTGTAGTCACTGTTGCTCGCAAGCTTGGACGTGTAGTGAATGTCCTCGCGGCTGAGGTTTGCGCTGTTGCTGGAAGACTTGAGAAACTCGGTTATAGCACTGCCAACCTGGCGTTCGTTATGGTACATCTGCGCGCTGTCGACAGCAAGGTAGCCAGCCTACCGTCGTCAGTTTGGCTGGATCGGGTCTAATTGGCGTTCTGCGCATGGCGGTGCCCGATCATCGACAAGCTGTCGAAATGCAAAGTACTTTTTGAAACAATGGTGGTGTTCAACGAGGACGCATCACAAAGCGACCCTCCTCGACATGGGCACCCAATCAGAAAGTACTGTGCATCTCCACAGCTGCCCTCACAATAGACTCAGTGAACGAGAGAAGAGATACGCGTAAGACTGACCTCTAGTGCCCATCTTGTAGCTTTAATAGTCTCGTTACCCGAAGTCAGATATACGCCAAGATGGATTTGTGGCATCGACAAGCCATTGTTGAGCTGCGGCATAGTGTGAGCAAACGTAATACAGCGACTTTGTGCTTGAATGACCTGCCTTGACGTGGCTGGCGAGATTGTATGTCTTTTGAGACATTGTAGATATTCTTAAAAGAGACTGTATCAACAATCAGAGTGTGAAACACGCGAGCTGCACGAATGATGGGATAGGGCAGTATTTCAGTTTACGGTTTCGCGGCGAGTGAGCACAGAGCCGCATCATCGCATGACGTCTTGGAGCATATTGCTATTTTTGTGATGCTGCAGTGATGCTTTCTATCGCATCACAGCTCCTGACTTTTCGTAACTCAGTCTCAAGGGTGGTATCTTATGCTCCTCCAGCAGCTGCTTTGACAGCCTAAACGACCTGCACTCGTTCCCGTCATAGTTGAAGGAACCTCGCAATCACTAATCCCATTTGGTTCTCGTGCTTGATGAATTGCAGCAAGCACTGGCCTTGCCAAGGACGCCACCTAGATGCGAAATGGCGGCAGGAAGGCGAAAACCCAGGGTCTTTATAGCCCTCAGTTCTATCCACGCGCTGGGGTAAATCAATGATTGCGCATACGGACTTTGATTTGGTCGCCTCCATCTTTGCCATCGTGTCATGGCGCCACTCTTGTCTCTGCTAAAGCACAAGACTACTTGTGAACCTCTTAGCCGGTCCCCTTGACTTTCACCTTGTCCCACAGTCAGGTTATATCTTCGGACCCCGCTATCAGCTAACGTACGGTACCGTTGTCTACTCGTAGGGTTCGGCTCGCCCTAGTAACAGCTTACCTAGGAAGGTATTTATAATTAAAGACCGAGCACCGCCCGGAAGTTTTCGTGTAAGTCTACACACACACACACACACACACACACACACACACAACTTCTTCTTTCCATCATGCCCATGCATGTAATGACAGACGTGGACAGCATGTCTTATAACGGCAACCACTCCAACACAAACTCGCGATTCGAACAGCGAGAGCAACAGCAATCACAACAACCAGGAGCACAACAAAACCGTCAGCCTCCTCAGGATCCACCGCTCACAACTTCGCCTAACTTTGACATCTTGGACTGGCATCCGGCATACGAATCATGTCAGCGTTACTTCCTCGATCACGCCCAGCATGAAGCTGGCACCCAGGCACTGTGCGCTCTGATCAATATTCGCCTACCCTTCCAATGGCTTCAAAATCCTGTGACCTCTTCAATTCCTACACAACTGCCAGGAGCCAGCCCTGGCACTGGAGGTCCATCCTTCAACTTCAATCAATGGTCTCGACCGAATTCTTCCGCAACAGGCCGGAGCTCACAGCAAACATCGGCTTTTGTATCACTAGTGCCTTACATTCGACGCTTGGTCATCACTGGATTTGATAAGCCAGGCATTTTGCATGGCTTTTTCGGCGACGCATACCAGGCAGGCATCACTCCCATGCAAGACTGCGAACGTCGCAACTATCTCTTTGCCGCTAAGCACGGTGGCTGGCGGACGTGCAAGAAGCAGTACGACATGAATCCTGAAGAAACTGTACCTTTCTTGAAGCCGTTGCAAAGTATTCGAGATGAAGAATTGGACGCTGCAGAGAAGAGTTGGAGTTCGTGGTTGGCGATGGAGGATTGGATGATCGGTCCTCGCGCTCCCAACGAAGAGACAGGACAAGATCAGTCAAATCAACGTTCCAGACAATGGGAGCGGGCTGGGGGCATGTCCGGCTATGATGCTTCGGATGGCATTTGACTAGAATGACTATCTTGCCTCCTTCAATATACCGATAACGTACGAAGATCAGAGTCAGTAGCTGCGCTAGGAGCTTTACTAAACAAGAAGATGCCTCAGGTCGATAGAGATAAAAAGTTCGGACAAATACCACTTGTAGCTCAATAGTGTAGAATATTTCGACAAGAAGAAAAGGAAAAAGCAAGAGCATCTTAGGGCGATTCGCAGAGAAAGCTTGTTTTTATACCATTCCATCATACATCCATCTGTCCAGGGATAGAGAAACTCAAATTTAGCAAGTCTTCGGTAGTGGTTGTTGCATTGTAGACGTGACGGCCACATGAGCAGTGTGTTATCTTGAGTTGAACGCAGATCGTTCATCTCCAGTACAAATGATGGCGGGGAGTTCTTCAAGCTGCAGAACTACACGGTGTGGTGTCAGATTGGAAAGTGTTCAGTGAAACTCCAATCGCTTGCACTTCTTCAAGCAGTGTACAGATTAGGAAAAGCCTCTGCACTCTAGGTCACCAAACGATCCTCTGCTATGGGGAGTGAGTGGTGACTTCCTCTTACGCCTCGCCGTCGTAGGTGACCGTGCATCATGCCTGCCTCGCCAAGACAAATCCATACCTGCCAAACTTTTGGCCATGGAACAACTAACTTGCAACTTACCCTCTCATCCCATCAACATCATCAATGAACATTTATGATTGACGCATTGCATAGTATTTTCTCATCATCATAGTGCTTAGCGGGAGCGGGCACCCAAAATGGACTCGTCAACATCAAAGTCGAATCACGCTATTGAGCAGTGGACGACACTATTTACGACTTGCTTTGGTCATCGCATTCGTGCGACTCAGCTATCCAAGCCCATATCGGAGCTATGGAAAACCCAACCCATCACCGGAACGCGGTTAGCCAGTATCGTTTTCACGTCAGGGGCTTCTGGAGTGGACCCCTTGATCAACGAGTATTTGGAACAGATTCTTCGCACAACATCTATTGATACGTGCGACATCCTGATTGCTTTGCTGGCTCATTCGCGGTATGCGCTCAAACGAAAAGCAGAGTCGTCAGTCACGCCTATGAGCAACGCATTTCTCGAGCACGTTCTATCGCTGCTTGTACGCCTTGTCGCTGCTGGTGACCGACCCAAAACAGCGCGGGAGGCTCGTAATGTTGTTCGAGCCCTTGGAGAATGTCTTACTGCATGCCGCGCTCACGAGATGGTCCTCATCATGCAGAACGTTGATGCGATGCAGACTCCAGACCCGCAGGTCGTCACGTCCTTCGAAACACTTGCTACGCTCGCCATCGCCATCTTGAACAATCCCAGAGTCAAGTCAGACATCAATGATAAGTGGCCTGAAGACCTTAAACAGAAGCTTGCTACCGCGTGTAGCGAGTTCTCGGAGCTTATTAGTCCGTGGTCCCATTCGCAAATCGGTCCAAGGCTCCATATGATGGCGAAGACACCTCCCCTCGGCAAACCGGATTTCAGCACTGCCGAAATTGCTACCGCGGTCAACGACTTACCTATCACCAATTCGCGAGTTGGCCTTTACACCTATCTGAACGCAGCACTATCCGGTCGGCCCCTGACAGACGACATGTCACTATTCAACTACTTGCACGCCAAGTACCAGAATGATACACAATCACTGGTTTCAGACTTGGTAGTCGCATCATTCGACACACTTGCCAATGCGCTGCAACAACGCCAGTCTTCGAACCACATCCTCTGTTACCGCTCATTTATCGCTAACAAGCTGCCTCTGTTGATCACAACGCTATCCGGCTCATTCGCACCCATGACGTCTCAAGTCTACATCCAGATGGCCTTAGGACGTGTTGATGTCCACCCCTTCCCGCCCCTTTCTTCCGATAATGATACTGCCAATAACGAGATTTTGAAGAAGAGCCGTCAGGAATTCGTTCAGGCCTGCATTCTGTTCGGACTCGGCAACGAACAAGCTTTCCATTCCGTCATGGGCGATTCATCTACACCAGCTACATCCCGTGTGATAAGGTATCATAGACAGTCTTTGACACAGCAATGCATCGCCAACATACACCGTGTCGAAGAATTAGCGCGCGAGTTGGAGAGCATGAACGGTAACGCAGGCGCCATCTCGGGAGCGCTGGTCGACACGATACAACATTTGTATGCTGCCAAGGAGACCATGTCCTTGAGGACATTGTGCAACACTCTCTCTCGTCGACTGCCTTTGATGGACATCATCCTTCAATACGCCCAGCCGGCGGACGTACTTTCACCACTATGCAGTTTGCTGAACGAGTGGACTCATGATGAGGACCAGAGCGAGTTCCAACCACCTTATGAAGAGTTCGCTTCAGTCTTGCTGCTTGTGCTGGCCACCATCCATCGGTATCAGCTTGCAGACACCGAAATTGGAGCGTTCCCCTCCGACACATTCATCATGAAACTTCTTAATGAATTGTCCACAAGTGTTTCCGTCAGCACCCTTGATGATGAGCAACAGAAGCAGCTTACGAAATGGGTACAAGGATTGTACGCAACTGACGAAAATGGCGAGACGAACGGAATCAGTGATGAGACCATGTCACATTGTCCACCACAGGCTTTTTATCTGCTGGTACCAACCTTGTTTGAGCAGAGCGTTCAAGCCTGCAAACTCATGATCCTTGCTATGAACACGTTGAAAGGAGGACTCGAGTTCCTGCTGGAACCGTTCCTACTGCCTTCCCTCATTGGCGGTCTTGGGTGGGTGACCAAACACTCTTGGGAGGATCATGGTGACACCGAGATTCTCTTACAAATGCTTCGAAAGCTTCTTCAACCAGATTCGATCTCTGGGGACGCTCAGGCGATGCATCAAACCATACTTGGGATGATCGCAAGACCCTTGGTGATGTCTCTACGCGACTTACAACGCAGACAGCCTAAGCGCAAGGACGTGGGCCCTCTTGTTGAAGTACTCGAACCTCATTTGAACAGCCAGCGCTCAGGCCAGTGTAGCTCAGCAGAGGTCAATCAGTGGTGTACTATTCCCGAAGGTGGTATGCGTGCTACTGTTCGCAGCATCATTCGTGGTCTCGCGCGCTGGTCTTCACAGGGTAGCGCTAACTCTATGCCGTTCAATTACACCCACCGAGCAATCACTTCAGCTTTGAGCATGCTTGGGGCCGATGAGGTCCTTGCAATTATGCTGGATGAAGTGAGATCACAAACTCAAGCTGGATCAGGCTCGGCTGCTCTTGAAGTCGCTACTACCATTGTGTGTGCGCCTTCACCAACGTCGGCATTATCACAAGCCAACGCGCTCATGCAATTTGATCAAAGTTCGCCACAACATGTGAATCAACGACGTACGCTGCGTCAAGCTTTGCAGGCTAGATTGGAGGAGCCTAAGGAGCTCTTGAGTGCAGAGACCGAGCGCGTTGAAGCCCTGGTGAGACTTGGTCGCCGTGTCGAAGCGCAGCTTGCTGTCCCACCGCAGCTTAGCATGCCGATGACCAGCCTCGATCTCGGCGACATGAATATCGCAAGCACAGACATGCTGACTGGCGACATGCAAATGAATGATGACACCACTAGCGAAGCAGCCACTGCAGCAGCTGTTGACCAGGAATTTACCAATTCTATGGATCAGTCACTTCAGATGGATACTTCCAGTATCAACGACCCCAACGCCATGTCGCTCGACATATCAAACAACCTTTTCGACGGCTCGGGCATGGGTTTCGATTTGACTGGCGCCTCGCAGCAACACAACCATGGTCAGATGAACAATGACGACGACATTTTTGCTGGTCTCGACATGGATCTGGGTGGCGATGACTTCGATTTCTCCTAGCCGGAGGGGTTATTTCCAGCTCTCAATGATCTATGCGTGGATTGGAACAGGCCGCTGCCTGTTGACAGGCGTGAAGAGAGCGTTGCTGATGGCTGGAGTGCCGCCCACCCTAGACCCAGTCGTGCTCTGTCTGTTGCTCTCGCCGCACAGCGCAGATTCGGCAACGACGTTTTGATCTTCAGCATGCAGTCTGGCCGTGGCTCTGATGGTAGGAGCGAACAGCCTGAGGACCCTGAGAGCCCTAGGCGTGTTTCATCGTCGCCGCCCGCCTCTAACGCTCAGAATGATGGAGTGACTGAGTCCGTGCCTGCGAGCAGCGTCCCCCAGGAAAACCGGCTGACTGATTATGATCAGCTTGTATGTTCCTCCAGATCTCACTCAGAACCTATCTCCAACAGTCGCGTCCGTAGACCACGTTTGAGATTGAACATCTCGTCACCAGGTGCTTTTGCTCAAAACCTGGCTGTCACTCGTCAAACGGGCTTAGCACAACGCAGATTTCCACTAGACCATTCGGAAGCAACGAGGAACACTGTCGACCACCACACTGGAGGTATGCTCTCGGCTTTCGACGACGTACAACAGCGTGCTCTCATGCAGGCTGAGTTTGAGAGACTGGAAAACAGCATGCGCCGTGGCAGATTCTCTCAGAGACCTCGAGATCCCATTTACGAAGAGCGTGACCGAAGAAGCCGTGAGCATCAAGCGGAGGGTACACGCCGTGCGATACGGAACCGAGAGCGGGATCGTGCCCGGAGAGAACGACTTCGTCGAGAGCGAATGTCGGGTGGAGGATGGACTGTTCCAGATGCATCCCTTGCGACCGGAGCTAATGCTACCGTTTCTGTATCTACAGCGCCAGTCGCTCCAATGTATCCACAACAATCAGAATCCTCCGGGCCTGAAGGTGAGTCCGAATAAGAGAGGAGACTGGGAGCGAGTCCAACCGCGACGCCAGAATCGCCCTCAAGGGATTGCGCGCAAAACGAGATTGAGGCACAACAGCGTGAAAATGAGGAGACTGAGAGTGCTGAGAGTGAGGACGAGGATCCACCAAGAACACCATTACAAAATTAGTTTTATGCAGGCATAAAGTGAAAAACCTAAGACATATTCCCTCTTGCTTTGTCGCCCTTTTTGTACGGTTGTGACTTTACGTTTCTCTGGTTGAAGAGACATAGACTCGAGGCAGCAGAGTAGGTGGGGTAATGTTGTTGTGGCACTACCGAGGAATCATCGTGAGTACGAGCATGTTGTCATGAGCCTATGTTTCTCTTGAGAACGCTGCTTGAACCACTGTGAGCTTATGGACCTTTTGCAATAATCACTGTATCCCATTATGGATGTACGATAGGAGTTTGATGGCACACGAGGACGATATTCTTTGATGACGTGAATGACTTATTCCATCATATCGACGTCATAGATCCTGCTTATTAGGGGGGGAAAAAGCATTGACATGGTTCGGTATAATCAAACTCGAGGTGGAGTAATGGTGGTGCTCGTTGTATACCACTTTCTGAAGGAGTCTATAATTAAAACACGAGAATTGTCAATTTTGGGTCCAGGAAGCGAGAACTCGACTTTAGAGTCGCAGTTTATGTGAGGATATGTATGGAAGAGGCTTGAGAAGTGATAGGAGGTAGTTTCCAATGTGATGTGGTTGAGATATCGTCGTTGATGTGTCGAAAATGCTAGTCTAGGGGAGCACCCTGACCACAAAATCTGGCATACCATAAATCGAACAATGTTGTTTTTGGTCATCGGTGACGAACTTTGTGACTTTGTCACGTCTAAAATATCTCACATGAGGGGAAAGAGCATGTTTATATGGTCGCCATAAGGTGTGATAGGGTGTATTATGGTATACGTTACGAGTACATAAATCGCTATACTAAATCCTCAAAGATGCTTCATCTGCAAACAGACAGACACTCTTTAATCGCCCATCTAATCAGACTTGGCCATGCTGAAGTCCTCCAGCGAACGACCGTTCTCCACCTCCTTCTTCCAACACGTACGCTCCTCAGACGCGACACCAGGACCCTGGTAAACACTACCATACAATCCAGTAGAGTAACTCTCCTTGGCATTCTTGCTCTTGTGCTTTCTGCTATACCACTTGCCGTATGCAAGAAGGTAGTACAATCTGAATGCGAGCAGGGCGAACTGGTCACGCTCGAGATCCTCGGGGTATGTGGCGCCAAGATCGATGGCAGCGGCGGTTCCAGAGATACAAGCGACTTCGTGGGCGTTTACCATTGTCCAAGCGGCGGCAAAACGGGTGTGGTTCTTTCCGTTTAGTGCCCACATCCAAGGGACCACGAAGAGGTAATGAGTGAAGGAGTGGCACAACTGATGCCACCAATCCTTTCTGATAATCTTTGACTCGTCAATCTCGTCAATAGACCAGAGGTGAGAATCGCGGTCCTTGTTGAGGAAGATGGTTTGGAAAACTGCATTGTCGAGGGGAGTGTCGGGAGGAAATTGGGATTGATAGTTTGAGCAGTTGAAGGACATTTCAAGCTTGGTCATGTCTTTGGGGTACATCTTGATCAGATACATGGGCTTGAAGTTCTTGCGTGCGTAGTCGAGGCGTTCGGATTGGTCCTTTCCGTTGATAGACTTGACGGCTTGTTCTTCGTTGAACTCCATCTCGTAGTGCTTGCGCATGTAGTCGGCGTCGGAGTGAGTGACGGTAATGTCGTTGGCAAACTTTGCGGAGCCGAGGACTTTGTTCTCTCTCCATGTAGCGACGGGCTTGAGGAGGCGCTTAGCAGTGTCGGTGAGGACGCAGAGGACAATCTCGTCGTAGTGTTCTTCCTTCTCTTGAGCATCGGCATCGCCGTTGTGACCTTCGACTGTGTTGGGTACCCAGGCGCTGTCTTGAGTGTGGCCATCCGAGGCAGGCGTTCTCTTGATCAACTTGACATCGACACCGTCCTTGTTTCTGCGAACGACTTGAGTGACTTCAGTAGACAGACGGACAGTGACACCTTTCTTCTCAAGACTGGTCTTCCAATCGCTGTAGAACTCGCTGAAGTTTGGGAAAACAACCATGGGAGGCAGGTTGCTGGCAACGCTGGCCTTGTCCGGAGGATACCACATGCCGTAGGTGGGACTTGTGCACAATCTCTCGAGGACCATTGTGGGGACCTCGGGGGCGTAGTTGCCAGTGCCCAAGAACAGGGCGACCATAGGCAGAGCAACAATGTTGGCAAACTCTTCCGAAAACATGAAGAGCTTCACAACGTATTTGATGGGTACGAGGGCGACGAAGACCTCGAACCAACGGATCATCTTGATCATGTAGTAGAAGCGTCTGACCTCTTTTTCGTGCTTCTTAAGCATCATGGTCGAGTAGACGTTGGTCCAGAACTGCTCGTCTTTTCCGAAGGCGACCTGGAGCTTGACGGGATCAGCATGGTGTCCCTGGCGGGCGAACATGGTCATGGTGTGGTGAAAGATGTACGAGCCTCCCTGAACACCCTGGTTGAGCCAGCTGGCACCATACTTGTTCTTGTCGATGGGGATACTGTAGGCCTGACCACCACAGTAGTCGACAGCGTCGATGATGGTGACATCGAACTTGTCGGGGTGCTCGGCCAGGTGGTGGGCACAGGACATGCCTGTCGCAACGCGTCAATTCTGCTCAGGAGCATCACTTCAACAGATAGACTCACCTGCAGCTCCAGCACCAACAACCAGTACCTTCTTCCTCTTCTGGCTTTCCATCTGTTGACCCATGTCGTAACGCGTCTGAGAGGGTTGACTTGTTAATAGAGGCTTCACCGAGTCTGGCATGTCAATTACTTTTTGAGATACAATTATCGTGTGCGAAGGGGTTGAGGGCGACGTGGTAATGATGTAGGGCGCCGTCGACAAAGAATGCCACACAAAAAGATCACATCATGACCTCGCGGAACACAAGGAAACCAAAGACAGCATCGTCATAGATCGAGGCTGAAATCTGGGGTACGCTGCGGCTAACGCTGATCAGGCATGGTCTGGCAAGATTAGCTTTCCAATATATTCTTCCGATTGAAGTCGCTATCATCTGACTGAAGGCACAGGCGACGAGCTATGTTGATGATGCGAATAACTTATGGTGGATGTATGATGGGTATATAATCGTGTCCTCAAAGGACTTGGTAAGCGTCGTAGATGACCATGTCACCAACGCGCCCAGAGCTCGCGATAAAGACGGCCGAGTTGAGCCAAGTGTATCTCTCATCGCCAGTCTCGAAGGTAAGGTGCAATCGCATTCTGAACTGATCAGGACCGATCTTACCTTCTCCGAGCTTCTCCAATACCTCCTTCTTTCCTGTCCTCGTTCTACATTCACGACGTCAGTCTGCGTTCTCAGTCTCCGTCATGGGGTGGCACACTTACCCTGTCGTGCGCAGATAAATCGTCGCTCCGTCATGTGTCTGCAGGTTGTATCTTGTGTCCAAGTGAGCTGTTTGCTGATCTCCGTCGTGGTCCCGTACAATCTCCCAGTCTTGCATTGATCGGTTAGAGGACTGTATAGATTGGCGCAAAAAGGTACATTGTGCTCACCTCCGCCACCAGGAAGGATCTTGCCCTTTAGGCGTGGACCCTCGAACCGACCGCCTTTGAATATCACAGTAGACCTGTCACCGTGGGGGCCGTTTCCAATGTGCCTGAAGGATTCCATATCACATTCGAGATGGAAGAGGAATTGGAGCGCTGGAAGCGGCAGCTTGTAATCAGGCTTCGCCCAGTCGCTGTAGGTCAGTTGCTCGATGTTGACAGGCGCCTCAACTGTACCTGGCTGTGGTGTCGAAGATGCCATGATGATTGTAACTCGCACAGATCGTGATGCGAAAAGCAGTATCACCTATTACCACATTGCGAAGACTTCTTTATAGAATTCAAGGTCTCTCAATGACGTCGTTATCGAGCTAGCCGTAGGTTACCGACTGTTGAGCATCGGCAATTCCCCATGGCAAAGGCTTCGAACTTGGACTCGCAAAACAATTCCTTATACTTGCATCTGCCTCAAGACTTTCAGGGAGGAAGAGAAGAAGAGGGACGTTCCCGCTGCTGATCATTCAGACTCTGGCGTTGACCACTGAGGTTATGAGCAGCTCACCTTGATGGACGATCGCAGGATAAGTGGAGCAATGCAATGCCTGACCTCATGCAATCCTCTCCCTGCCCTGGTGCATACCATTTCCAACACTACATACGATATGGGGCAAAGTCTGCTGTTATCGGCTATATAGCTGTCGCCTAATCCTACCGCCATTACTATCTATCTATCGCTGCTCCAGCCATGAACGCGGCTATCATCCCGCGCTTTTAATCTATTCCCTTCATGAGTCTGCACTGCCTGTCCTTTAAGCATAGCGATAAGCAATTCTACAAATATATCGTCATATATGAAAAGAGGGGTCGACTTAAGCGCCACGCGGCCGACGATAACGAAGTCCAATAATGTCGTGCTTCCCGTCAACGAGGCCCGTGTTAGCCGTGTTGTATAGTGATTGTATACGGTATCTTTCTAGGGTTGTAGGAATTGAAAGGAATGACCTTGGCGGGTTGTTCCATGGCATCACACTGCTATCTGGAGAAGAGCCCGCCTACATGACGATAATGGACGGTCTTAGTGC
Organism: Aureobasidium subglaciale EXF-2481; assembly: GCF_000721755.1. NCBI lineage: Eukaryota > Fungi > Ascomycota > Dothideomycetes > Dothideales > Saccotheciaceae > Aureobasidium > Aureobasidium subglaciale. The sequence goes on along the minus strand of NW_013566970.1, from coordinate 274,934 downwards.
CATGGCGGGACTCTACTTTGCCGATGACCTTGCCTTCCAATGATCACGCCCCAAGATAGATCAGCACAAAGGCCCAGGGCTCAGACCGGCTTTACTTGACAGCTGCTAGCGCCAGCAGGAACCAATTCAAGTGGGAAAACCACAGCTGTATGCAAATGATCATTGGTTGCCAGAAGAGTCGGGATACCAGCCACAAGCGTATAATTGATTGGATGCAACCCTCGGCGGATGGCGAGCGAGCGAGATTCTCGATAGCTCATAGGCTCCTGCCACCTCGCTTGATCGCTTACGCCGTAAGACGACAGCGCGGGCGTACCCTCATCGAAGATCCTGCCAGTCGCTCCCGCCGCACAACTTCTGGGTCGACCTGGGGACTTGCAGGAAGTCTTCCTGAGGACCGGTACGAGGCCAGAGCATTGGAGTGCATTTCCTTCAAACGTGCCACTGTGCTGGGAGGAGGCACAGTACACGGACGTCATGGAGCATTGATGCTGTTGCTGCAGTTGCAATTGCCGCATGCAATGCCTGGCAGTTGAGATCCGATACTGTGCTCAAACCAGAAGCGTGAATTGCAAATCCTGTGATGTGACAGACCTTGACCACCTGGTGGCCTTGACGAACGTTAGTTCTTGCGCCATATATCGAGGATCCTGCGGAGGTTTGATGATAAGAGTCAAATTTGGCATACACAATATGCGCATCCACACGGCGTGGGGGTTGCTTTCCAGCCTCATTGGTACTTGATCAGGCAGGACAAGCGAGGTACCGTACGAACCCCTCTCGGCGAACATGCTGCATGTCTGAGGACTGCTGCTCCACTTGTCCAAGCCAGCGCCCGACGAAGCATTTGGCGTCTCAATCAAAGTGAGGTTCCCTATCGGAGACAGGTGTTGTGCGAGAGGGTCGAACGCGAGACCCTTGATACGAGGCCTATAGTGTGTAAGACCGGCAGAGAGAACAGCTCAAGCTTCACACCAAACGAGTGAGCAGCAGTAAGCAAGGCAGTTACTACCGGTCGGTTTCAATGCATCGCTTGGAGCGAGCTTTTTGCATCTGCATGCAGCAGGCACTTGAAACCGAAGCAACGTAAGAGCGGAGAACTGATGCATACCAGCTTGTGCACAAGTATGCCATTGGTTCTCGCAAGCTGTCCGTATCAAGGTGGTTTCGAAGCTACTGGGAGCGAAGTCATCAAGGTGAGAAGTGGCAGGGGGGTGACGACGACGAATAGGTGAAGGCTGAAGGCAACAGCCAAGTGACTTTACAACCCAACACTAGAAGATCCCTTCGGCTAGTCTGGTGCCGCCCGGAACCCGAAAGGTGAGATCAACAAACACAAGACAGTTGTTCACACTTCTCCCAAACAGCAACGATTGAGGAACTAAATTTGATGAATTGCTCATCATTCCAGTGCCGTTCGTGCCTCGTGAGCAGCTCACATATGAGCTGCAGGCCAACCGTCCCCAAGCGGAATGCTGCTTCTATTCGCGCATGACAAGGCGCTCCGGGTGATTTTCACGCTAAGAAAACTCTGTCAAGCACGCCCCCATGCTATCTCGCAATAGGAGCCAAGACAAGGATACATGAAAGTGTACGGAGGGAAGCGGACATCACGCAAGCAAAAGACGTTTCGCCGATCACGGCCAAAGCGACGAGGAGTGCAAGAGAAATTTCGTGCGAAGTCGCTGTGGTGACTCTGAATTGGAAACGGACTGTCGAAAGTTAGACAGGAGTGATTTGAGAGACTAGGCCGGACGGTTCATGGTTCAATAGTGAATGAACGGACAGGTACAAGAGCAGGTAAAGGTTGTTCATCCTACCCGAACAACGAATCCTGCCAAAACTCGAGCGTCCGAAACCCCCACGCACAAGGTTTCGGAGTGGCTTCCCTCTGGGCATGCAGCTGAGGGTCGAGAGCGCAAGCGCGGGAAAGGCCAGCAGGGTGCATGCACAACAGCCCCATACGCCAATGTATCTGCTGATCATGGCGTGGGCACGCAAGTGGTGTGCCTGAAGATGCTATATGTTGCCATGCCCGCTCCTTTCTGAGCTGCTTATATCACAAAGCCTCAAGCCCTCCATCTTCTCTCACCTTTCGAGCGTCTTCTGTCGCAATCGCACCTCATCATCGAAACATTCTGTGACAAGCTTCGACGCCGCCTACCACTTTCTTGCATCTTCGATCCCTTCGGTCTGTCCGTCTGAGTCACATCACTTCTTACTCACGCCATAAGGTCCGGGCGTTTTTATATGATTCATTTCCCACATTGCTCATAACCATCAACGTCCTACCTTGATAATCTCTCTCCATACATAAGAACGAGACATCCCCATCCACTATTCGTGGTCAATCATCAACCAACATACACACACAACACAACCATCTACCATGGACTGCTTCCTCGACTTCTGCCTCGCCTGCGACAAGCAGACTAGCGAAGGCCTCTACTGCTCTCAAGCTTGCCGCTTGGCCGACCTTGAGAAGGCTGGCTCATCAACACCTTCGTCACCCTTCTCACCTACTATGGAGTCGACTTCTCGCTCCTACTTCCCCACCAGCTCAACTGGCTTCCAGCTCCCCGAGGCTTTCAGCTTCAAGCCTGCAAGCATGTCGACCTTTGTTGAATCATCATCGCCTCGTCGCTCCCTCTCACCGTCATCGTCACGAAGCTCCTTGTCGTCTTCGGGCGGTAGCCAATCAGGCAACACCATCTCAGAGGCAGCACGCACTGAGCTTCAAACATACGTCAGCGCTTTCGATCAAACTCGTGAGATGAAGAGGCGTTCATTGAGCAGCCACTGATGCTCTTCCATCAAACGGCCGGAGCTTTGATACTGTTGGCCCTTCATCACGACGCTTTACGAAAACTCACTCTCATCTCGACCATACCCAAAACATCACCTTCAAACACTCTTCTGTACGACTCAACGAACTATTCCCGGCATTGCGACCGCTGTATTTGCCATTTCTCCATTCTACACAGCGATCGACCATTTTCGGACTTCTGTTTCCTTGCATTTGTTGTACCACAAAAAAAGTCAAACACCATCGGACTATAAAGGCGCATTTGAAATTACTTGCATTGGCGGACACAGGATAGGGATGTAGGAAAGTGAAGAGTTTCATGGATCATAGGATACATTCGCTTGTCATCGAAACATTTTATCATTACATCGGGCTGCATTTTATGTCGAGAGGATACCCTTTGCTTTTACACATTTACAATTTCAAAATGGCGGACATTTTATCACTACTCAGATCAATCCATCAAACGCGTTACACTGCTACACAATTTCATCAATCATTACATACAAAAATCACTTCTGCTTTGTCTTCTTTCTTGTGTTCCTTCTTGCACGCCCTTGCAAATCGCACGCCCTACCTCGCACAGCCTGGTGTCGTTTTTCCCTAGGCCCTCCCTTGTAAACTCCTGTGCTCAACAGCTGCCCCCAATCGACCAACGAACCCCGCACGTGGAGGGAAGTACCAATGTACCTCTCACCTATTAGCACATCAAATTTGCCGCCTTCTTGGTGCATCTTCCTCACCAAAGTAGTTCCCACTCTACCAATTCAACAATGTTTCACACCAACCCCCCGCGCGCCAAAAACTATGAAGAAAACACGGTATCGGGTAACCCCTGTAGCGAAAAACACTTCTATACTGACTTTCGACTGGAGGTTGGGCATGGACCTCTCTGGCCAGGCGCCACACACGAAGGAGGCTTATTCTCTGTCCTCCGTTGCAAATATTTTCCGTCATGTAAAAGAAGGTTACGGGCAATCGTCAAACATGTTCAAAAATGTTGTGTGTGTAATTTCATGAGTCGCGGCCAAAGCGCTGCAGAGATGTCACTGGGACTCCGCGTATGAAGAGCCTGGCGCCGCTCTCCGCAAACATTCTTTTGACAACCGTCTGCCGGACAAAGTCAATTCTCCAGTAGGCTGTGGTAGCAGCGCATCGGCGACTCCGGGAGGACAGGAGTCATTCGGGCCGTGGGTGAGGAAGCTGCCCATTTCGCGTTGCACGTACGAGGCCGAGGGGGCCCGATGGGAGACGGGTGCGGCACCGCTGCCGGCCGGCTGGCTTTGATCTTCTCACTGATTATCTCTGTACCTGGATGGTATAGACCATTGTGCAGTCAGAGCGTCTCTGGCATCCAACGACTTTTTCCTTTGAGCAGTTGCAAAAGTCATGCCGGTAGACGGACCAGGCCGGCCATGACTACAATATTGCTGCCGTGACTGGGACGAAGGATTTCCTCTGCCCACCGTGCCACCTCCGCTTGGAGCGGCCCAGGGATTTCTTGCGTGTGGAGAACGGGGGTTTGTCAGGACCCCACAGCCAACAAGCAGGGCGCCTAGCTAGTTGCCGTTTGATAATGCTCACTGTTCTTGTACCTATATCAAGGTATCCTAGCGACGTGGGGGGCCTTTTTCGTCGTCTTGCGATGTAAGCAGACTGCAGCCAATGAGCGTCATCGAAAGCAGCACTCACTCATCACTTTGAGAGCACGTTTTTCTCTTTCCCGAAATCAGCTGGCTATCAACACGTTCAGCTCATCCTCACGCAATCTGCGTGTCCGAACATTGAATGTGCGAGACCTCTCCAACAATACATTAGGCCAAAACTCAAAACGCGATCAGCCCTCGGAGACCGGAGACCTTTTCTCCTGCGAACTCTGTGCTTGGTCTCCCGCAACACTCGTAAAGGCAAAAAGCATCGACGACTTTTGCTTTTCCAGCGCACCCCCTGCACAATTCTGTGACTCGCTCATCTTTCACAAAAAAGCCCAACCGAGTCTGCTCGAAAACCCCTGGCCATAGCTCTTGCACATCGATTTCCGAGACCGCGGGACGAAGATCCGGGTCCACTGCTGCTCTCTGCTTCAGCGATCTGAGACAAGGAATGATAGTCAAAGACATGGACGATCCAAGGTAGAGCAACTACATTGAAACAGCAGAGATTGGAAGAAGGCGGAGAAGGTGCAGTGGACAGAGAAGAAGGCTAATAAAATCAACAGGGACTTTGTGCGCATTCTGACAGCAGTGAAGTTGACCCTTCTAATTTGCTATTTGCACACGCGGCTCGCTTATACAGGCAAGTCACGACGTAGTCTTGCTCTACCATCACACGCGAATTCGCATCCCCTTTCTCTTCATGGTCACGAGTTCTGGTCTGGTTTCAAAACTCCTCCCTACCACGGTGCTGCAAAGTACTGTGTTTGCCGTGCTGTAAATACAACTTATCATCTTCCTCCCGTGTTGAGCGGTGAGAAGTGGCAAGCACACCGACAACACCTCCGATATCTACCTTGGATCCGTCCACAAAAAAGATATGGAAATTATCCACGATGGTCAAACTACCCGGACCACGGCTCACCTCAGGTGTCCCTTATCCCCTGTCCCTTCAGGGTCTCATAAGTCCAGATCCTTTGACCCTACCGCGATAAGATTGAGAGATGCAGGAACGCGATTACCGTTGAGAAGCCCTCCCAGATCTTGGGTGCAAACGCGTCGCAATACACGGCAAGGGCAAGCAACCCAACATGATGAGTCAAAAGACCTGCCTCCGTCTTTGCAACGCAAAAACTCTCCCCCCTCTGCCGTGTCCCGCTTCCTCAACGGTGAGCCGTAAGAGAAAAAAAACGTCACACAAGCAAAAGCAGAGAGAGGTCTCGAAAGTGCCCCAAAAACGTGAAACTAATCACGAGATGAGGGTACTCTTGCTTAAACCGAAGTCCGGGGCTTCATTCGGGGTATTGTTTCGGCTTTCGGAAACAGCGATGCTGATGTTGCTGGCTTGTGTGGAAAAAGGCATCAATGGCTTTTGAACGGTGTAGCTGCAATCTGGACTTTTGGTGAGGCTCTCCATGCTGAAAGCAAGAGAAGGGCAAAGAGTCTAGACCCTAAGACCCTTGGATATCGCAGGGAGGCTGCGATATCGTCACCCTGTATGATACTACGAACGGTATGATTGCGAGATGTTTGCAAGTCGATGGCACGATGATTGCAATTCGATAATATGACAATTTGCAGGTCTGAGTACCGAATGAGGCTCGTCTTTGCTATCTCATTAGTTAGGTCAGATCATCTGATCCCGAGCTGACACGCATTGCTTGCATAACTTTCATTGATCCGCTCACCTCCGTCGCTCTACGAACACGTAAGGCTCGTGATCAGGATAGCGGCAGCAGTCGCGCAATACACGACTAAATATCATCACCTCCCCACACACGAACGATAGGATCCATGTCTCTATTTATTCCAATTATCTCTTGCATCTTTCCTGTTCTCGAACACGTTCTTCGACAAAAGACGACGACTCTGACCAGGGTGCTACTCGCGACAGCCATTGACCATTTCGAATTGACCACATTTACCATCGCAGGGTCGAAGCATTTAGCGTTGATTCATCTCTTTTGTAGTCCTCATATACTCTCTGGCATCTCTGATATCTGCAAATCGCAAAATTCGTTGGTCATTTGGATGCTCCTATACCTCTCGACTTCTCGACTCTTGAAGTCCACTTTGCTTCAACTGCGAGCACGACCAAGAGACACATTGTCTTCCCAGAGAGCAAGACTTGACGAATAACCCATGTACAAGACACATGGATCCCAAACATAGCAGACACATTCACGAATATTCCATTTCAAAATTGTCGTGATAGGGACAGAAATCATATTTCCTTGCCTGAAACAGTGATAGATAATCTATCATCTTACTGCGCGATATCCAGCGCAATACTACTAAGATAAGCACACCTCTCCCTCTGCACAGCATCTACATTCTCCATAGCCGTAGCATTAGTAACGAAATGCAATCTCTGCTTCTGACTCTGAGTCCAAGCATTCCACTCAGGACTTCCCTTGAGTCTATAAGTATTAGGATTGAACGTTCTGATAAAAGAGGTCCAATAAGCTTGTGTCACAGGCACAATGGCTGCATTGACAGTAGAGTACGAGGCTGGAGCATTGCCACGAGTGTTTTCTGGGCCCCAGATGGCGTTGATTTCGACGGTGTGGGTTACACCGCGGCCGGCTGCTGCGGCGACGGGGTCGACGACATCCCAGTGGTAGTTGTAAATGTCTTTGCGGTTAAATGTCGCGGCGTAGATGTCGGATACGTTTATGCCAGGGCAGTTGTAGCGTAGCTCTCCATAAGCGTCAGAAGCCTGTCTCCACCAAGTTCCAGAGTTGGGGAATTGGTTAGATGCATTGTTGGGGTAGAGTTTGTTGATTTGGCGCAATTGGGAGGTTGTGATGAGGGGGAATTGATCTTTTAGGAATGTGTTGCTTTCGCCGACGGAAGAGGTGTTTACGGGGACGAAGACTGTGCCTTCATTTGTGTCGTCGCCGTAGATGGCGGGAAGCTTGATAAAGTTTCCTTTGCGGTAGGCGGCCATTGTCAAGTCGCTTACGACATCACCGTCCAGAGTGGGTCCGTACATGTAGAGAGGAGGGTTCTGAGCTCCAGGGAAGGGAGTGTTGATGTTCTTGGTTTGGAGGTAAGTGGCATTGAGACCACGCAGACAAGCCAGAGTATCGTTGGAGTTTGTGCAGCCAGTGCGGATGACCAGGTTATCGTACATGAATTGCGACTCGTTGATGCTGCGGACAGCGGCGAAAGACTGAGACTCAGCAGCAGTGGCGTGGAAGAGATTATCGTTGCGGCCATTGTGAGCGGTAAGCAAAAGAGTGATGGAAGCTGCTCCTGCAGATGCTCCTCCCAAAACGACATGGTCGGGGTCACCGCCAAACTTGCGAATGTTCTTTTGCACCCATTGCAGGGCCTTGATTTGATCCTTGAGACCGTTGTTGACGCTGCCACCCTTGACAATCTCTTCGGATGCGAGGAAACCATAGGGTCCGACGCGGTAGTTGAAGTTTACGACAACGATATTGTGGTTGCTTGCTTCGATCAAGCCAGTACCGTTGTAGTTGGGGTTGGAGTTTGTGTTGAATCCTCCACCTTGGATGAAGAAGTAGACGGGTAGCGGATGGCCAGTGGTAGCGTTCGAAGGCGCATAGATGTTCATAAACAGACAATCTTCAGATGACGTGTTGCTAGCCGCCGAGCCAGTTCCCAGACAAGTGTTTCCGAACTACGTAAACCAGAGTCAGCAAGTACAACATTAAGTGTAGTAATGGTCCGACTCACAGTATCAGCAACAATAGTAGTCTTGTTCTTGACAGGATCACAAGGAGCCGCAAATCTCAAATCTCCAATCGGAGGAGCAGCGTACCTCACACCCAACCACTGCGTAATGCCATTCTCAAGAGAAACACCTTGGTACTTGGAATAGCTCACATCCACCAAAGGCTTGACAGCACCAACAGAAGACACACCAACCAGACCTGCAAGCAAAGATGAACGCATCGTGACTGGGGGAAACAGAAGAGGGGGAGATTGAGGGGTACACTTACAAAAACACGGCGAGAAGGCCTGCCCTTTATATCCAGAGATGCAAACTTACTAGGGCACATGATCTCTTTTACTCTGTATCGCTTGGTATAGCCTAAACAACACTGCCACCCCGTCACGCATCATGAAGCATTTACCATGGCGCGACCCTTGCGTGCCCGCAGTATCGTTTTTTTGTGGTGGAGAAAAGTGTCACAGATCACGGCATGCCGACGTCCTCCACACGCTTCCTCGATCGGCTTGTCCTGGAAGTGAAGATGCCGAGTAAAGTCAAAAGATCGTGTTTATTGCCGTGTGCACTGCCGCTGCTCTCTGTCTTCGAGAGCTTCATCTCTATATAGCTTGCGACTGCAGCGTCTTGCTCGCTATCACAACCTGTCCCAAAATGTCAGGAAACCCTTGCTCATGACGAGATACTCAAAAATCCGCCCAGCAAAAACAAGACCGAGGATAGATTGAAAGTCCCGACCTGCATCGACATTTTTGCGGAGAGCGGAGGTCATTGTGGGGCCTTGCCAACCTCCGCAACGCACGCCAAAGCGGGGACCTAAGGTCTTGGGTTCTCCTTGGTCCTGGTCGTCAATCTATATACCATGTGCAAAGCAGTAAAACAAGGTTTAATTGCGTTTTGAAGAATCGCACACGCTGACATTGGTAAGATCATGTCAATCTCGAGCAACAATCATGAGAAGTCGACAATCTTTGATTTTTTAACTAGAATATCTAATGCTGCTTTGAAACAAAACCCGCTAAAGAGGAAAGACAGATCCTCTGCAATTTGCAAAAGACGACCATGACTGTTGTAGGAGAAACCAGGCAGTCATAGGATAGAGAGGAGAGCGAGAACCAGAAAAGGAAAAAAAGACGAAGAAAAACACAACTGCAGATGTAAAGATTTCCCGACTCCTGCCCTTCGCCAGTAATCTTGTGTATACAACAAGATGGCGAGATTGTTGCTCGCCCCGCCCCAGCTGGTGTACCCAGCACAACTCCCCTATGCGCCCAGGTCATCGCACCAAATGTTAGTTTTCTCGCTGTTTGTACCATGCCTCTTTCTTTGCGTTTCAAAACGTTTCTTTTGCCATGTCTGGGAGACGCTCATGCGTTCGTCGCGAAGCGGTGGTGTTGTTGCGACGACGAGGTAGAACTCTACAGGCCATACATGTGCCAGCCGTCTAAGCCATCATCTCCAACCACATTTGGTTTGGCTCCTTCGGACGCCACGATCTCTCTTGGATCATGGGCTGTTCGAGTACCCAACTCTTGGTCAAGTCAAAGCTCGTCATCGTCCATCTCACTAGGCTTGAGCAGACCGCCAACCTTCATGGCACGCTCTCGTTCTTGGTTCTTACGATCCTGCGCATCCTTCTCACGGTCCTCGATGAACAATTCGGCATTGTCACCAGCGAACTCCTTGAGCTGAATCAGGAAGTCACGCAATGTGAGCTTGAAGCGGTTGATGTCATCGGCTTGCGAGAACAAGTCAGTGATGAACTTTTGAATTTGTGCAGGGGTGAGGTTTGGGAAGGCGTTGACGAGGAGATTGCCAACAAAGTTCTGGAGGAACTCTCTGTTTGATGTGCCGCCAGGTGCCATGTCGGAGGTATAGATGGGCGAGTTGAGCTTGCCGGATCCAACCAGGAAGAACATCTGTGCCAAAAGCATAGACTGGTACTTGAAGCCTGCCTTGTGATCAGAATCGGTCAAAACGAAGAAGACGTCTTGAAGGATGGTGGTGTAGAAGTTCTGGAAGAAGGGTCCGCTGATCTCAATGTCGGTCTCTGACATGTTCTGGACAAGCTCGTAACACATGTTAAGACCCTCACCCTCGACCAAGCGATTGTCGTGCTTGCTGGCCCACATGCAAGAGTCGATGACGAACTTGAACTGGCGCTGATCAAGCTGCAGAAGAGCGGGGAAACAACGAAGGTTGATCTCGCGGAGGAGCTTGAAGAACTCGACGCGGTGTTCGGGGTACTCGGAGAAGTCCTTGTTGATCATGTCGAGAGTGCACTCGAAGACGGCACCAAGAATGCCGGGAACGTCCTTGGTCATGAGGCCCTGTAAGTATGTTAGCACGATGTGTCAAAGACAGGATGGCGATTAAGCCAACCGAATATCTGCTACGATTAGGAGTCCAACGTACTTGAAGCTTCTTGATGATAGTAGTCATGACGTTCAGGACCTCGGCCTCTCGTGCATCGGGAACGTTGTTCTGGTAGTCAAGAAGAACAGCTTGCAATAAGTCGGGAACGAGACGCTCGTGTACCATCTCGAGGTCATCAGCCTTGTCGACGTAGGTGCTGATCAACTTGAGGATCTCCTTCTTGATCGTCCTGAGTCCGCGAACCTTGGGCATCTTGGTGGCAATTTCACCTGTGATTGTTAGCGAGCTATGCATGATGAGGAACAATGAGACTTACCATCTCTCTGCACAGCTTCGTCAATGAGCTGACTGCTGGCACGGTACATGGTGAGCATGTCGAGGTAGATCTTGCCGATCTGGGGGTAGAAGTAGCTTCCAACCGAAGAGCAGGCAGAGACATTGGTCTTCATGATGTTGCCGACGACCTTGATAGTCTCGGAGTCTTGAAGGATGTTGGGGTCGACATGTGCAGCCTGAATGATAGCATCCCAGGCCTGGTTGGGCAGAGCCATGAGCTCGCCGATCAGACGCTCCTGCATGGCCTTCTGACCCTGAGCACTGATCATGTAGCCACAAGCCTCGTAAAAGGTGTGGACTTGTTGGGGAGACAAATCACAGGTGATCTTGCGCATGTTACGCACAATCTCGTCAATGAAAGGCTCCGACTCGCCAGGCTGGGTCAAGACGAAGTGACGCTTGCACTTGTTGGCAATCTTGATGAAAGTATCGCATGCCATATCCTGTACACCCTCGTGTGTCTCGTGCATAAATTCGAAAAGCTTGTTGACAACAGTCTTGAGAAATTTCCAGTGTGCCTTGAGGAAGCGAGGATACTGGCCAACAATGTACATTATATTGGATGCGACGACAGCCTTGTTGTCCTTGCCACGCTTCTGTTCAGTGAGGCCCAGGAGATCCTTAATGACAGTGACCAGGAAGCGCTTCTCGGTCTCTTCGTTCATAGCACCGGAGATAGAACCAATGGCCCAGCAAAGGGTGTTGCAGTTTGCCCATGACCATTCAGAGCCGTCGACCTGCTTGGACAGCTTATCGGACATGATGGTTTCGGTGTCGACAACGTCCAAGTGAGTAAGGAAGACCAAGCATTCTCTGGTGGTCTTGTAGAGCTGAATGGTGTCACTTTCCTTGACAAATTCGCGAACAATCTCACCCTCATCGTTCTCGACAATCAAGACTTCTTCAGGACGGACCATCTTCTCAATCATGACCTGGCGGAGATTTGTCAAAACCTCACCGTACTTGTTCTTACGAAGAGGGTAGCCAGACATGCTCGCGGGATTAGGTGCTCCGCCATTGGAGAGACCACTCATGGACATGCTGACCAGAGGGTTGAGGTCGGTGATAGGTAGTTGCTGCATCTCGTCGTAGAGGTCGCACACCAGCTTGGTCCAGTATTCGAGACAAATCTTGAAGATTTCACGGTCGTCAATCTGACTGATGCGGATGAGGTAGAAGTGGCCATGAACCAGGAAGTCAGGGTTGGGCAGATTTTCGATGATGCTAAGGTGATTGGAAAAGAAATTAGTCAGGAAGAGAGCAAGGTTCTGAACGAATTCTTGGTCGCGGCTGTTGCTGGATGCATAAGTTTGCTTGAGGTCGAGCGAGAGAGGAATGACAGTAGAGATGGTTGTCATGGTGTCGGTGAACATGGCGATAAGCTTCTCGTTGTACTGCTGTTCGGTCTGAAGACCACCGACTTCTGTCAGACACTTGAGGGTGACATTGCGGAACTCGGGGACTTCGAGGAAACGACTGCGGAGGGTCTCGAGCAAGCTAACACCAGTGGGAGGGGTCTCGAAGATGAAGCCAAGAGGGATCCAGTTAAGAAAACGCAGTAGAGTCTCGAGAGTGGCCTTGATCAGCGAGGGTTGTGTGGCTGTGCGCAGGATCTCGCTGCACAAGTTGTAGATGGAGGTAAACTCGTCACACATGCTCTGCTTGAGTTGGCGCGTCTTGGTCGAAGTCATCTGCTCGGCGGAAAAGTCGAAGACTTCTTCGGAGAGAAGACGAAGGATGGCCATGTTGTTCTCGCAAACAGGCAGACTGCTGTGGCAGGCCGAGATGATCTCGTTGATAAAGGTGGGCCAGTTGTGGGGCCATTCCTGCTTGAGGATGGAGACGAGGACCAGGTTGAGCTTGTTGATCAGAGCTCTTTCCTTGCGCAGACTCTCGTCGGAGCTCGACATTTGAAGAATGTACTGGACGACAAAGTTGCGGATGCCCTGGCACTGCTCGCGGGGTAGAACCTTCCACCGCGTCATGATTACATTGTCGAGGACTTGTAGACCGAGGACTGTTGTGGGAGAAATCAGTAGCTGAAGATGAAGTTTGAGTAGTGTAGATGGAGAGCGTACACTTGGTCTGGGAGTTTTGGGCTTCTTGGAGGATCTTGTCGACCATGAGCCAAGCATCGGGGTTTTCCTTGAACTGCGAAGTTGGTTAGTAGATGTCGCTGGCGGGGAAACAAGGTGGAGCTGTAAGAGCTTGCACTTACCTGGTTCAGCGTGGCTTGGGCCTGTTTTTGCTGTTGGAGATGGTGTTAGCACGCCTGCTGCTGACTGGACAAAGGAGAAGATATGGCGTACCTGCGCGCCGCCGCTGTAGAAGGCTTGGACAGTGGCGTCCAGCTCCTGTATTGAAGAAGCCATGGCGAGGGCGTGGTTGGCGAGAGTGAGTGGTGGTTGCGGGAGGTGAAAGATGTGGCGCGCTGCCTTGGAAGAAAAGCGTGTATGTCTACTTTAGCATGCGTTTGCTTCCGTGGTGCTTGACGGATGGATTGCTGAAGGGCGGACAAGGTGGGGCGCGTGAAGAGAAGACGCTCTGGTCGGAGGCAGAAGACGCGTCTGATGCGGAAAAGTGGTGACGAAAGTGTTGAAAGGTGGTAGAGTAAGCGTAAAGCTGTACAGTGCGGTGTGGGAGATTGATGGACCGGTTGGTTGACAGAGTCTGCTGGAAAGTCGATGGTTGTCGCTGAAGCTCTCGCTCTCTCACTTGGGCTTGCCTAACCTTCTGGCGCCGCGGCTGGCTTGGCTGTTTGGCCTTGCCGTGCTTGCCTCAGCTTTCTAGAAAATCCATGCTAGTCTCAAAGGGGCCGCCACTAAGCTACAAGGAGTTGCTCCTTCCGGCTTTCCATTGTATTCGCTGCACGTCACTTCCATCTCTCTCTGCTTATGCAAACTTCCTGAATCGCCTACCGCTGCTATCAACACTCCGAACCTACAGTACCAATAGTCGTCGATGCCGTCAACCTGAACCTGCGCTCATTACCATGGCTTCTAACCAATCAAACGTGGCATCGCAAAATCACGGCAGTCTCACTCTCACCGCCTCTCAAGCGGGGCCTACGACTCTCCGTCTCAGGGCCGAAGCCGAACCGTCCGAACGGCGTGGCATACAATGGGCCGAAGACGTGATTGACAATGAAGGCATGGGCAAGAAGAGCTCAAAAGGTCTGCACATTGAACTCACTCTGAACAATGTATTTGTTTGCTGACACGCGACAAAAGTATGCTGTATCTACCACAAACCTCGCAAAGCCGGCGAATCTTCCGACGAAGACTCGTCTTCTTCCAGCTCGTCCGACTCGGACAACGAACCCGACACCAGCAGGGCTCAACCTGCCAACCGCCGTCGCAACCAGCACCAACATCCAGATGGCCCCTGCGACCATGACCATGCTGAGCCGACACACTCGCACCTTCCCGGAAAGGGCAAGCAGAAGGTCCGCAAGCCCAGCCCGAATGCTTACGAAAGGGTACCCAAAAGAAAGACTCCCAAGAAGGAATGAACTGTGACTGTCCAAGTCTTGTTTACCATATTATTGCTCGCAGATTCGAGCATCATCATACTTGGCAGTAGGTCAACTGCAGGAATTCATAAATCGTTCCGAAGCTCTTTTGCGGAAGATGAATCCTGCGTGCAATGCTCAAAGCACGCCACGTCCTTCAAAAGCGCACAGTATGCGGCTTGGGCTTCCGTACTGTGCTGGTCGATCTTAGTCTTCTTTTCGAAGTTCATCGTCGTCGGACGGCGAGAACAATATGCCATCAGTGCTTCAATTCACTGGCCGTTATTGAGAGAGTCGCACAAACCCATAGTCTCATCTGACAATGGATTCGTCATCGTTTTCGGTCGATTCGGATTGGTCGACATGGGTCATGGGTATTCTGACGAGCGTTTGAGGCAGAGGAAGTTGCGCCTCGGATTCTGAATTGGTCTCACGGGCAGGCTTCGCGATATGGGCTGCGTCGAGGTTAGCAACTGGGAAAGGTGGGATTTGAGAAGCACCAATAAATACCGGAAGCCATATGAATTGCCCTGAGCACGGTATGCCAGTTGGAAAGAACGGTCGCAATGGCTGCAAGAGTCAGCAGTTGTGACCGCTTCGATCGAGATTGGTCACGCACCCTGGGTACCATCAGACAGAGTAGATAGCTTCTCCTCAAGTTGTTCCATTTGACCAGCCAGACCAGCACTGAGTTCGCGTAGTTGTTTGAGGTTCTCCAGTTCCGCGCGCTTCTCATTGATGCGCTGCTGTAGGGCAGACGACTGTGAGTTCGAGCTTGACAGCGACGATTGGCGCAGATGCGAAGGAAGATTGCTCGTGGGCCGATACATGATGGCGCAATGATTGGTAGAAACAGTCGGTCAGATCACAAGTACCCTGAATGTTGATGGCACAGGCTGTTTGAGTCGTGCATGGAGGCTTGGCGCGAGACATTGAGTCGGGGTTGCCCACAGCGACGGCTTGCAAACAAACAGACACAGCTTCAGAGGGACAGCCGCTTTCGCTCGTGCTCGACCGACTTGCTGAAACAGAAAACATCTCTACTGCCATATACCATCCGGCTCATACTTGGTCGCCCGCCCATGGCCCGACTCAACGAGGCTCCTCTGCCCATAGAGAGTGTCGATGCCCGTATGTTGTCCCGCCATCATTCATCCACCCTGTTGTCGACCTTGCTGACCCTCGCCAGTAAAGCGCCGCTTCGTACGCCAAAATCGTGAACTTGCAAAGTATGCGCCCACTCTACTTGTCGCCTTGAAGTCTCGACATCTGACTAACTGCTCTACAGAAACAACTCTGCACAATGCCTGCGTATCCGCGCCCTCGAATGCGAAGTCTCCCGCCTTCTTGCCGAGAACCTCGACCTTCGTGAAGACATTGTACACCTCCAGGCCCAGCTGTCCGATCCTCGTCCAAGCATAGACAACTCTGCTCTCGTGTCTGTCAAGGACCAGCTGCAGGCAAAGCTCCTCGAGTTCGGTGCTCTCGTCTCGGAGCTCGGTCAGATACAGACCGCACATCCCTCGGCCCAGCAACCCAAATTTTCCGATCCTGCTTCATGGCGGCCTGCAGTTCCTGCCGCCATCCTGTCGGGCCAGGCTCCCACCATGGACGGCATTGCTGAAGAAGTCTGCTCTCCTGGTGGCTCCATGCAGTATGTCCCTGCAACACCTCCCAACATTGATTCTCGCTGACAATTGAATCCTCAGTCGCAACCATCACATCCGTCGCTCTAATCACAGTGAACCTTCTCCCGACATCGGTTCACCTCCAGTAGTCCATTTCGACAACGAGGACTCCATAGCCTTCGATCCTCTGTCGACAGAGACACGTGAGCTGAACAATTCCGAAGAGCACAGCCAATACGAACAAGCCGCTTCTGACAGCGAAGAACTGCACGGAAATCTCTCGGTCAATCTGGAAACAAGAAGGAAGCGCAAAGATTCAAAAGTCCAACTACGGAGGAGCTCACTTGTACCACAAGAACTGGACGAAGACGACCAACCGCAGCTCACACGAAAGAGTGCTAAGAGGAAGCTCAGCGTACGAGATGTGGAAGATGACAGCGAGAAGCTTGTGGTAAAAGACGACTTCAAGTTCAGCAGGAGGTCTTCGATTGCTGCCGATTTCAGCATGAACGAACCAAGCATCGTGCCAACAAACGTCCTGGAGGATACCGACACTCCAAGTTTGATGCCTGAACGCAAGGTACTGGGCAACAAAAGTGTCAACATTTCGCCACGAAAGTTGTCGCGAAGCACAAAAGGAAAAGGAGACCCGAAAAAGGAAGATGCACCCCTCAAGCCAGCAGTGAAGACAGCAGATCGTAGGAGGTCGAAGAACCCTAGCGCAAAGTCAGTCACGATTGCGACAACGGAGCCAGAGACGATTATGAGAACAATCGAGATTGCACTTCCCCCGGCACTTCAGGCGGAAAGCCTGTCAGAAGTAGAGGATCTGGTACCAAAGACACCGCTACCCGAGTTCTTCTCACCTACGCCATCAGAGCCTTCTGCGGCGAGAGACGACGGAAGAGACACACCCCCACCATCAGGACTGAAATCGATGAGCTCAGGGCCAGCTGCTCTGAATGGCGCTAGTAGGCCTTCGCGACGAGCCAGAGCAGGCGTCAACTATGCAGAACCGAACCTGGTGAGCAAGATGCGCCGTCCCACAGCCACGATGGCAAATGCGGTCGATGCGAACGGACGAAGAATTAGCAACAGCACGAGTGCCTCTGAGAAGAAGACTATGAGGACAGTCATCATTAGCGGAGACAACATGACCGATTCCTTGACTCGCGACATGGGCTCCGAGGCGCCGAGCCCTCTAGGTCAGAAGATGAGTCGAGAGCAGGAGCGATCATTCGAACCCAGCAGGATACCCTCAGCATCTGGTAGAGCAATTTCTGCATTGATGGCAGGGACCAAGAAGCATGAGGACGACGTGTGCGAGGATCTAGGGGTGTACGAGTTGAAGAATTCTTCAGACGTGGAGGAGAGTAGCAAGATCAAGAAACGAGGGAGCAGGCGGCACTCTTCGATGACAGACGGCAGTGAGAGCGATGCAAGCAAGCAAAGGTCTAGTAGCGCTGCAGAGCTGGCGGTCGAAGCCGAGGCAGAAGATGAGAGGCAGGAGGCTGAAGTGCAAGAGGCAGCGCGAAAGGCACCCAGATCAGCACGAGTCGATCGAAGCGGAGCACGCAGACGCAGCATGATGGTCTAGACTAGATTCTTTTTCCATTCACGATATCAACGAAGACTTTCCCCCACCAAGCAAATGCTCCATAGCCACGAGTCATTTCTCTAGTACCTCATGTTGATGATCTGTTTGCGGGCGTGGAGAATTGCGGGGAAAGACAGGCGTCAACAAAAACACGGCAACCAAACAGGGTCCACAACACTTTGTCGCAAGCTGAAACACCTCCCTGTCTGTGTTACGCGAGCTGATCCCTCGTCGTTGGTTTGCTGCGCTTCTCTCTTCTCTCTCCTCTTACGCGCGCGCTATTCATCTCCTAGTATCGTGTTACTCCAGCATTTGCTTCTTTCGAAACATTGAGTCAAGATGCGAATGACTAGAGCACAAGCGGCTGCTCAGGCTGCCGCCGAGAGTGAAGTTAGTGATAATGCATTTGTTCGCGACGAGAGATCTAGCACGCCGGAGGGTGAACCCCTAGCTCAGCAGGAACGGGAACCCTTGGGTGAATTGACGAACAAGCTGGACCTCAGTCAGGATACACCTGTCGTTGCTCCCAAGGACGCAGGAGAGCCAGCGGAGACGGCAGAAGAGGTGGACTTGGAGCAGGAGAAAAAGGAGCTGGAAGAGAGCGACCCGAAGGACGATCCAGAAGAGGATCAAGGTATGTCTGCAAGGATGGAATGCTTCTGGCGCATCGCTGACCTCAACATAACAGTCTCTACACCTGCTGTCACCCCCACCACCAACAAGCCAAGCCAGATTCCAATCCACCAAGACACTTTGAATCACCCATCTGAGAAAGATCTGGACATCTCATCACCCACTACTGAGCTGCCATTGCTCAACATCACCCCTCAACGCACACCGGCAAAGAAGATTATGAAGAATGAATACGCACACATGAGATCAACGTCTAACAAGGAGAATATGGTGCCAGACTCGTCTGTCGTTACTACGCCTGTGGACAGGCTTCAGACTCACATTGAGACGCTCGGTGCCGAACATGAACAATCCGAACCACAAACACCACACCGACCACATCCTGAGGAACAAGCAAAGTCTGATGGGAAGCAAAAGAGCGTGGACGTCGATCATCAAGAAGTTGAGGTCATACCGCAGACTGGGCAAGAGACACCACAAGTGGACGAAGCACATGACGACAGTCTAATTAATCACTTTGAAGCCTTGCAAGTCTCGCCGAAGAAGACGAATAAATTCAGGGAACAGACGGTCGAGGCAGACACGCAAGCTGACGCAGAAGAGCTGGCCGCTTCTCCCCCGGAAACTACTGAGGAAGCGAAACAAGACACTATCCAGGCTTCCGAAAGTCAAACACCCAAGGGAACGGAAACAGCTTCACTTGAGAACAAGTCAAAAGCCGCTCTCACTTCAACCACAAAGAAGCCTTCACCTCAGACCTCACAACCTGATGCTTCGAAGCCCACACGAAGGCCCTCAGTAAAACAAACGACTCTTGGTCGTCAATCCTCTGTTGTGCGCAAGTCAATGGCTCCACCTGCTCGCTCAGACTCCTCAACCAACCCAGCAATCAAGCGAAACACTTCCGTACGCTCCTCCATACGCCCTTCAACTCGCGTCAACATGGCTCCTAGACCAGCATCTTCCCAGTCTGCTGAACCATCCAATCTCGCCAATATCCCTCACTCCAAACCTCGTCCCATGTCAATGTCCTTCCCTACCCCTCCACCCCCTGCCAGATCTTCCAAGGCACCCACACAAGCAACCTTCCAACTTCCCGGTGAAGCCATCGCTGCAAGGCTAAAAGCCGACAAAGAAGCACGCCTCCAACGACAAGCAGAAGCCGGCACTGGTTCAACAAAATCGACATACAAACCTCCTCCACCACCAAAATCCTCAAAACCTCCTACGAAAGCAACCTTCCAACTCCCTGGAGAAGCGGTAGCCGCAAAGCTGAAGGCCGAAAAAGAAGAACGACAAAAGCGACAAGAGGAAAACGGTGGTGTGGCAGCAAAGAAAGCATACATACCACCCGTGACGACAAGATCCACAAAGCCAGTCACAAAAGCAACTTTCCAACTCTCCAGTGATGTCTTTGCCGCAAAGATGAAGGCTCAAAAGGAAGAAAGACTAAAGAAGGAAAAAGAAGAAGAGGAAAAAAGAGAAGCGGTCAGAAAATCAGGCTTCAAAGCTAGACCAGTGCCCAGGGTCAAGGAACCTGCTGTGGTGAGGATGAACGCCGCCTCTCGAGCACGAATCCCTTCCGGCGAGACCAACGGCATCACACGCACCACAAGCGTCAGAGACAGCACTTCTCTGGCTCAAAAACGTCTATCTTCCTTCCACCCCACCGCATCTTCCTCATCCACAGCAGCATTACCACCCAGAGCAGCCACATCATTCCAAAAACGACAATCCATGGCTCCTTTTGTATCCAAAGGCAAAGAAGTCTTTGGCAGAGCAGTGGCAACAAAAGAGAAGGAAGACAAGGAGAAGAAGGAAAAAGAAGAGGCTGCCAAAAAGGCAAGAGCAGAGGCTGCGGAAAAGGGTAGACAGGCTTCTAGGGATTGGGCTGCGAAGAAGAAGGAAAAGGAGAGGAGACAGACTATTGCTGCTGCTACTGCTGCTGTTGTGTAGAAGGCTTGGTGGTGGTAGGAAAGTATTTCCTTTTTGGCTTGAGGATCTGAGAGATTTGGGATGGAGATGGAAGTTCGAAGGAAGAAAGACTGGAGATCGAGGATGGCCAATAATGGATAGCATGGATACAGATGCCAGAATGATATATGTTTGGATGTTCTCTTACAATTCTTTTACAGTCGTCAACTAATGATACAACAGTACTACAAACAGCATCTTCTAGACTCTTGTGGCTCTTGCCGATGGGACTCTGAGGTGGTGTGGTCTGCAATTTTCAAGTCACCATGCACCTCACGAGGCTGAGCGGCTGGACATGCGATAGGGCATGGTTTGCCTGACTGTTTTCCCCCTCCAAGCTGATCATTTCCCTCGACTTTCCACAGATCACTTCTTTGTCGACCTCTGCTCCGATCAGCTCCTCATCTCAGAATATCATCGGTGGCACACAAACTCTTGGAAGCGGGAGCAGCTCGCCGCCACCGCGTGTTTCGGGTCTCCATGTGTTTATCCAAAGACTGCGTCAGGAGTACATATCACTCCGTGGCACTTGGAAGTATCATCTTGGGCTGAAAATATTCTCCCATTGTGAGTTTCGACGAGTAAGTGTACTCTTCTTTGTGATTGATGTGAGCAACCAGGATTGATCATGGAACTTGTGTCTAGCTCAAAAAGCTCGGAAAGCAAACATGTGCCTTGTTGGAGAAGGAGCTGCCTGGAGATCCTAGCAAGCCACCTCGACCTGAACATCAAGCCTAACACTACAGTCCGAAGCCGGCAGAGTCTAATTCGTCCAATGATCCCCAAGAGTTCTATGAAAACTTCTACGCTTGCCAACATCGTAAGGCTGAGCAATCATTCAGATGGCATAGATGTACACACACCCCAACTTCGTCGTATGAGGCCATCCAGTGTATTCCCAAGAGAGAAACGCCTTTAGATGTCAATACGGACCATTCTGAATTCTTCTGGGGACTGCACGTACGAGGAAGATTTTCTGTCGTTGCGATTGTGGTTTATAATGTACTAGCTATGACACCGTCGTTGGGGTTCTTTTTCTGATGGATTTTTGCTTCTACCGAAAAAGATCTCTCTAACGGATCGCTGCCGGCTACAATCACACTGGGCGCTTTGAGTCTGTTCTGGGCCATCATTGTAACTATGAAGAAGCAAGATCTAGAGATATAGACGGGAACGTCCTCGAATCTTTATCTCGTAGCTTCGAACGTTTATTTGCTATGGACCTCATCGTCAAAGATGTTGCAAACACCGATGATTAGTCAAGGTTGTAGAGACAGCTATGATGTCCTATCGAATAGCATTCGTGCGAAAGAACGCCTGAGGAGTGAGAGAAAGCAAGGGACTGAGACATGCCTTGCCGCCCAACACGGCGCTTACTGTTTCAGAACAACACGCCTATCATTCGTTGCATGCCTATAAGCTACTCAACCAACAACATCGGATATACCGTACTTGACCATCAGAGCTACTAGACCAGCTCCCTGGTTTTATACCTATCGCCTGTCCTATCGGGTTCTCCCTTTCCTGATTCCAAGAGAAATGGGAAACAGTATCTCCAATCCCACATCTACACCTCTACTCCCCGGAACCATCGCGACCTCGTTCAACAGAAAAGGAAAATACACCACCAAAACTCTTCTAGGCACCGGGAACCATGGATCTACCTATCATGTCACCTCTCCCACTGCAGTCTTCGCCTTGAAAGTCATCTCAACATCCACAGCCTCCCACCTTTTGAAATTTCGACAAGAAGCCACCATCCTAGCCACTCTATCCCACCCTCACATCATACCACTCGAAGATATAGCAGGTGTTCAAGATCCCGCAACGCAAAATTGGAATTCCTGTCTCATCACCCCTCTAGCTTCCCAAAACCTGCAAGATTTCCACATCAAACATTCAGCTTTGAACATCTCAGGTTTAAATGAAGCCATCGCTCAAACACTAGCTTATCAAATGCTCTCAGCCTTGGAATATCTACACACCAAAGGCATCGTCTACAGAAACCTAAAACCAACCAACATCCTCCTATTCCCTGGCCAAAGCAAATCCCAAGCTATAGTCTTTGCACTCTCAGATTTCGGCCTCGCTGCCCATTTCTTACTCGAAGATTCATCTTCCTCCTCATCATCATCATCATCATCATTACAAGCAAGTGCTCGCTATGCTTCTCCAGAAGCGCTTCTTTGTACTTGCTCCCCTGATCTTTGGCCAAAATCCGATATTTGGGCTTTGGGGAGATTGTGTAGGGATGTTCTGACAAGGGCTTTGGTGTTTCCGCATGTTGAGGAAAAGGGGATAGGGTGTTGGGGGAAAGAGACTGTGGAGTGGATGATGAGGGAGAGTGTGTATGAGAGGCCGACGGCGGGCATGTGTAGGGAGGCCGTGTGGGTTCGACGAGGGGGGAGGATGGGGAAGGGGTTTGTGGATGTGCTGAGAGGGGAAGAGGAGGGACAGGGTGAGATGGAAGATATGGAAATGTGATGGGAGGTTTCGACGTGAGGGTTAGAAGTTGCGACTTTGATACTGGTGGACCTTGGAATATCAGGGCTCAGAAGAGAACTTTCTCGTGATTGGGAAGGAGCAAATACTTCTTGTGTCGCATGTAGCTGTAATTGTGTTGCTCCTTCCTACTGTCAATCTCACTCCTTGAATCTCAAGTCTACAGCTCTCATCATCTTTTGAGTATGAGACTGTCACCATGATGGACACGATGACCACACTCTCAAAGGTTGCCTTAGTATACAGCAGATTGTATTATTCTATCACTGTGTGAACCTAATCTTGATAGCAGAACTTTTTCCTCTGATAGATTTACTCCGACTTCTTAACCACGTTGGGCAAACCATACCAGCAGGCCACCATGATCACGAATAACCCGATACAGATAGGATGCAAGACGAAAGTTCCCACTTGTTGCGCCAACAGACCTGTCAAGAATGGTGCGATCGCTCCACCACTGCTGCCAGCACTGGACACGAAGCTCAATGCCATCATTTGCACATCTCTGCCCATCAGTCTGGTGAAGATTGTAAGGGCACACGAATACACTGCGGAAAATTTAGCGACCTGTGGCCAAAGTGTCCGGAGTGTTTGCTTACCTGGTCCCAGCAGCAAGCCAAGCAGCGATACAGCAACAGCCTCGCCGATAATGTTGGGGATCAACCAGACCAAGAGCTGGAAAGCAATAGCAAGAACAGTGAGGATATAGACGAAGCGCTTTTCTCCAATCCTTGGTCCTAGGTGAGACAGAACAAATCTGCCCAGTGTAATGCCGCCCCAGAAACCAGCAGTGACATATCCGACTTTAGCCGGATCACCACCACGAGCTTCGATGAGGAAGGAAATGACCCAGCCAGAAGTGCTGACCTCAGAACCCTGATAAGCAAAGATGAATAGCGCAGCAAATACGGTGACTCTGCTGTTGAGAGCCCGTTTCATCATCTGCAGTTTCGTGGGTTGTGTTTCGCCAGCACGACGTGGGATAAGATTGCCGGTCTTCAGACTGGTTGGCTCACTCTCGTAGTTCCAGAATGTCCAGCCGGTAGTGAAGAAGCAAATGGCGTGGAGTCCTAGAGTAATGAGGTAGAAGCGACTCCAGAGGATACCTCGAGATACCAGGACAGTCGCCATGATGGGACCTATGACACCACCTAGTCCATAGCTACCATGTGCTGCTCCAAGAATAACTGTCGGATTCGCCAGATTGGCCAAGAATACATTGTTCAAGGCCAGGTTGAGTGCTACACCCAGTCCAAGCAGTAAGAAGCTATGTCCAATGTCAGCTTTTCAATCCCTCAACGTCAGAAGATAAGAAATAGACTTACGCCGCAACCACCACAGCAAAAGGAGGCGTACAAGCAATAATAGCATATCCAGCAACCAACAGCGCCTCCGAAAGCATACAAGCCTTCGCCCTCCCCAATTTCTCCAGGGCAAGATCCGTAAAGAACGCCGCAGCAATGAATCCAATGGCGTTTGTAATGAAAATTAGCGACACAATCGCATACCCGATATCGTAATGTGTTTCCATAAAAGGGATCAAAGCACCAGCAGCTGTTTCACCCTGGATATTAGTATTAACCTCCCCAAAGCTTGTAGCTTGTATGATGGCTTTGGCTGAAGGGTAGGCACTCACCAGCATCGCTCAACCCATTAGCGAGATAAACCACACAAACAGCCAAAACCCTCCACCTATTCTTGTTCGGAAACCCAAAACTGGGCACAACCTCTGTAGCCTGCTCAGGAGACGGTGGTCTACTAATCTCCAACTCATTAGGTGTCTTGGGAGTTTGCGATCCCGTCCAACCAGGTGTTTGTGGTCCCGCAGGTGTTATGCCATCTGCATATCCAGAATGCTGTGATTGCACTGAATTGAAGTACTCCTGCAACTCGATGGCTGAAGGGGGTGCAGAAGTATTCTTTTGCTTTATGGCGGGTGGGGATGTGATTTTCGAGCTCGTGTGCTCGAGAGCTGCTCCGAATGTGTAGGCGGACATGACTTGAGCAAAGCGTCGGAGCGATGGCTTGTCAACAAAATGGCAGACGTCCGACGTGTATAAAAATCTGTCACCAAAGGTCAGGTGTTAGCAAGCAACGCTTACAAATTGTTCACGAAACAGTGCTTTTGCTGCTGAGTCACACTCGCATCACTGTTCATATTTTTTTCCCCTTCCAACAGGAAAGCACGTTTAGGCAAATAAAGGCGGGCGTTTTTTTCAAGCTTTATGCACCACAAAAGGCTTCACTTTAGAAGCAGGAGATGTCGCGTTACTTTCCTCTTCTGATAGCAGCATCGGAAACAGTCTACCGTCAAGCACATTTCTTCGAGGCTAATACCCCGTACACGACGTGTCCAGGACGTGGCTGGCAAGAAGGGAGCACCTGTGGACGGACAAACTTGCTACTTTCGTCGCAATACTCGGTAGGCCTTCCTATTGCGGACAGATCCGACGGCGGGATCTACTGCTTCCAGCCACCCGCGATCGGGATCTGCGATAGGAACTTAGGAAGGAGGAAACGGGTTTCCGTGCTTACATGTCTAAAGTCTCGATGGTAGTGTTCTGATACGGTGTGCTTATAGACTGTCACCGATCAGGTACTCAACAGAGACTGAGACACTCATCACGGGATCATGGAAAGAGGTGAGTCAAGAAGTAAAAGGGTAGTAGCCATTCGAGTACCAGCCGATTGAGCTGTGTAGAACAAGAGCAAGAAAACAAAACGCGCTGAATACTATGCCACTGGAAGAAGGGAGATCTACTAATACATGCTATGCGATTTGCAAAGA
Source organism: Aureobasidium subglaciale EXF-2481 (assembly GCF_000721755.1). NCBI lineage: Eukaryota > Fungi > Ascomycota > Dothideomycetes > Dothideales > Saccotheciaceae > Aureobasidium > Aureobasidium subglaciale. The sequence goes on along the minus strand of NW_013566970.1, from coordinate 249,431 downwards.
GAAAGAACTATGGCCATGCGTATCGGACGCTGGCCATAGGGTTGTAGCAATCAAGCGGAAGGGGTGTGAAGGAAGAAATTAATGGTGAGTGGAGGCCACAGGTTGGCAAAATTTCTCTCAAGCATCTCCATACATCCACTTAGAGATGCTTTGTCGAAGGAAAGAAGGTTCGGGGGTAGACACTGCACTTCTGGCAAAGCTGAACAACCCACCAGAAGAAGCGTTGTTGGAGGTATACTTGTCGGAAGCCACAGCACTGACAAGACCCTCGAGAGCATCTTCAATGATCTTCTTGCTCTCGTACTGGAGCTCGGTAAGACCAGATCCGCTAATGGAGTTGGAACGACTAGGCGCACGGCTGTGTACCGAGTTTGCACGAGAATCTGCGCGTGAACGCGTCTCGCTCGTGGCGAGCATCTGCTGTAAGAGACCGACGATTGCAGAATCAGGCTTACTGATCGTTTCTTCGTCGAATTTCTCGGCCAACGTCTGACATTCTACAATCGCTGCTGCTTTATCGCGACGCTTTTCGACGAAGCCAGTGGGCAAATCGTTCAGTCCAGGTTCGTCAGGTTTGTTTGTGCAAACCTCTTTCCAGCCACTGATTTTGCCTTCTTTGTTGTGGATTGGCACTCGCTTCGTAGCTGTGACCACTGCTGCGGCTTCTTTTGCAGGGAAGCTATTGGTCTTGCGGTGCTCGATGAACTCAGATAGATCTTCACCAACGACGACGGTAGCGCTCGGGCGATGATCCAGAAGTGCAGATTGGTCCTTAATCATCATGGGCGAGTCTACTCGACTTCCATTGGTATGCGAAGATTGCGCACTTGATGAATGAGTCTCCACATTATCACCCTTCTCGGAGAGAACGTTTCCAAGAGCGTCGATCGAGTGGCGGCCAGCAACATGGTTGTTGAGTACACCTTCAGCCGAGCCGGCGTTAGGAAGATCCGTCTTCAAGATCCGTTGATCGCGGAACCCAGTCTTCTGACCGTTATCATTGCGCTTGTATGTGCGCTTGATCGAGTCCATGTCATCTGATTTGATGACCTTGATCTGACTGTCTTGGTCCGACCCACTGCCGTTAGAAGAGCAGGTCGACTGCTTTCTTCCATTAACTGCGGCATGTTGCCTCGGAAAATTAGGCGAGTCATCAGGTACAATCAACTTGTATCGCACGCGTCTACGGAGGATCAACTTCCTCACTGTCAGAGCCTCAGCATCCATAAAGACCGTCGAGCAAACATCGATCCATGTTTCCTGGCTAAAGACTCTCAGGTTCTCTGATGGCTCAACCATGGGTGATGGTTCAGCCCGCATTGCGCACTTGACTTCGTCAACCAGCTCTGCATAAGGCCTCGTGGCTTGTAAAGCAAAATCAGGGTGAAACTTCCCAAGATATCCAGCAATCCTATCGTATCGTGCAAGTCCTTGACAGTTGTGAGTCTCCGTTACTGGGCTAGCCTCGACCGTACTGAACTTCTGGAGAGGAAATTGGCCTCTGTTGCTTGGAACCTTGAACCTAGGCACTTTAGGAGAGGGGTTGCGGACCACACTGGCTATGGGAGTGCAGCCCGGGAAGTCGACATCGACTATACCTTCGTCCTGGTTATAGGTATAGGCTATCCCGGCATAGTCAGAGGTTGGTGGATCAAACTGCAAGGCGGAGGTCTTGTGGGCCATGGTTATTGGCGATATGCGTGGTGGACCTTTTTTTCGTCTCAAGTTTGGTTGACCGTTCTTCTCATCGGCTTCCTCTATACCGTGCACCTCTTCAACCATGCGTACCAATTTGTTGGAGCTCTGGCGCGCAGCAAAGCTTTTGCTAGTCTTCAAAATGCCAGGGGGTTGCTCACGCTGACCACTGCTGGTGAAGCTGTCACTCCTCTCAGTCAGCGAAGACTCGCGACGAGGTTTGAGACTCCGGGTGCTGCTTCTGAGGCTGTTCCACAGGCTCGTATAATCGGTACTGCCGTTACTCGTAGTGCTACTGCTCGCGCGTTGCAGATGGCGCATGAGATCTCCCTGTGCATTTAGACTACTACCAGGACGAGTCTCTGGAGAGCCAGAGGGTGTGTTGCGACCCGAAGTCGGCGCACTGATTGGTACAGCCATGGTGGCCTTACCCGATATGTCGATCTTACCGGAAGTATTGACTATACTAGATTTACGGGTTGACGATGCTAAGTTGTTGATAGCCAGAGTCTTGGTCGGAGAAGAGCCAGGCGAGGCATGTAGCATCGGCTCGAATATTGTCGGCGTTCTAGGTGCGTCCTTGACGTTATACTTGCTCGTATACTCGACCGTGTGTGGTTTCGTTTGGCTTTCGTCCGAAGCATATTCTACGCTTTTCAAGCCCTGCGTGAGAGCCGAAACACATTTCTTGGCAGAATTCAGACTACTCGACGAAGAACGTCTCAAGCTTTCGAATTGTGCCTCTGACGCAGGACAAGGGAATAGCTTCGCGAAGATGAAGATGAGATTGCGAGCCTTGTTCTGATCCATGCTTACAATGACTGTACGGTTCTGAGCCTGATCAAAAGTCGTTCGGCTTTTCTGACGTTCCTCGCGTAATCGAGCCTGATGCTGTGGAGGGGCGAAGATGTTGAGCCAGCCAAGATCTACACCCAAAGCGGCAGTCAAGGCTGCCTGCATAAAGTTGATCTTGTGCAGGTTGAAGAAGCCTCTCTTTGAATCAGCATCTTGCGAGACGCGAGTGTAGTCGCGTAGTTCATCTCTCCAGATGCTCCAGTCACGTTGTGGTCCAGCTTGTAGTACTTGGTAGCTACGGACGATGCGATCTATAACTGACGAGGACATCTCGAGGATCTGTGAAGTATGCTCGAACGCACTTGGCTCAAGCTTGACTAAGCGCGGGACTGTACGCGATACAGCAGTCTTGGACCGTGCTAGGGCCTCGGCCTTTATCTTAAGCCTTTGCTGAATGTGTACGAGAGTGGTTGTTCTCAGGGCATCAAGAGCCCTGGCAAATATGTGCCAATCATCAAGGATGGCCTGAACAGGATCGGTCTGGTCGGAAAGGTGTCCTTGTGACCGTTTCTTGTCACTGGACGCATTGCCATTCTTCAGGGGTAGAAGGATAGCCACGCCAAACATAGGTGTGCTGAAGCGCTTTTTCCGTGGACATGATTGATGTGATCCATGACTCGATGCGGCCTGTTGTAATTGCTCGGGAAGATCTTCGTCGTGCATGTTGACAGCAAAAGTTGTGCACAGGAGCAAAGCGTCCTTCCTTCTCTTGATCGAGACAGTAGAGCTGGGTCTCAAGGGCGAGCTGTCCTTTGCTTGGTATGAGCCAAATCCACTACGTGGAGACGACTTTGGGCGGAGGTCCTGCGGCTCGTCTGGCGGTTGGCGCTGAACATGGTGTAACTTCGTAACAGGTCCCTTGTATCTCATCGGCGCTTTGCCAAACATGCAGTCCAGCCAAGAATCCATCTCTTCGGCGGTATTCTCAACAGGGCTGTTGATGTCTTTGCGAGAATCTGCAAGTGAGGCCGTTGTAGGGGTACGGCGGAACTGAGTGGAAGGGACGAAAGTTGAGTCGAGGCGCGGCATCGACGGACGGGTCGGCGGGGATCCATTACGCTCTGGCACAACAGAAATGGTGGATCTATGGCCACGGGATTGCTGACTTCGAAGGAAACCACTGCTCGTTGGCGATTGTGGGCCGACGGATGAAGACGGCCTGGAAGAAAAATTCTTTGACTCCCCGTTGGAGTCGTCGGTCTTGACCCTGCTGGTCTTGCGGGTCCATTGAGAGTCGAAGAGGAGGCGATCGATTGAGACACCAGTGTCATCTTGGGCGATTATTATTCTAGGCTCCTCGTCCGGCGAGAGCGGAAATGTGATGGTCGTGTCCTGGTCGTAGAGAGGTTCATTTGGTGTATTCGATGAGATCTTTGTATTGTTGGCACGGTCGTAGGACTCTCTAGGTGGAAATAAAAGTGAGAGACTACGTGTCGAGGGTACGGGTGCTTCGTTGCGTTCGGGTTCTTGAGATTCTCCGCGAGAGCGTGAGAAGCGATGCATCATGTCGGTGACGGCCATGGTTTGATCGACGACTTGCTCCGCTTCAATTGAAGACTGTCGCCTGAGGATCCAACCAGAACTTGATCATTGACTGGAAATGGCGGGCGTAGAAGCACATGCTAGGCGACAGCACTTGATGTCGCGTGATGGTTGGGGAACGAAAGAGCCAGAAAGAGTGCACTGTATACCCCAGAAAGTTCGTTGGCGTTCTGGCCGTTGGAGAACGTGGGTTGAAGAAATTGGGGCGGGCGTCAAGGCCAGATGTAAGGACACTGAATACACAATTGCACTTCAAACAGCAACTCGTAAAGATAAGAGGATTGTCAGGGAGAATGGGCGAGGCTTGAATTGACTTTATCCAATGCAACGATGTGGCAGATCCTGTCGATATGTGGAGAGGGATGAATGGCATGGGAGATCGCTCGCGTCGCGTTACTTGGTCGATGTTTATTTCTTTTCCTGACACTCCTGCATCCCAGCTGCCCGGGCGTGGCTTGACAGGGATGACGACCGATGCAGCGTTGCGGTGTGCCGTGAATTCGTTCAGACTGCTCAGATCTGACCAGTTCTCCGTCACTCTTCTCACCCTGCAGCTACTGTCAATGAGAGCTGAGATGCTGCCAGCCTCAAAGGGAAACCCTGCCTCTCAAACCGGTTGAACTCTTGGTTGATCCAGCAATGAGGTTTAACCGCCTTTGTGGGATCCGAAGCCGATCTTGCTGTCGGAAAGTCCAATTTGAACGATCCGATCTCGTGTTCTTGTTTAACGCGTTCGCAGACTGCCGATATCGCTGAATCCTGGGGAAGCAATGACGCTGAATCTTTGACTTTCGCGGAACACAGGAAGATGCATGGAAGGTCGGAACCTTCTTGACAGATCAAAACGAAACATAAAATATGGCAAGACTTCAAGACGACTTCTTATCACCCCTGAACATGATAGATTAAACTACTGTTACATCGACTCAAGGCACCAGCAAGGTATCGGTCTCTCCGTCTCTTCAGACCGCAAGAATGCAGGGCATCTCGCATGCCGTGAAATGGACAAAGCATCCCGTCTGTCGCTGCCATGCGACGAACCGAACGGCCAACAGTGGCACAGCGCTCTACGTACGAATGAAATGGCATCGTTAAATCACTCTTCCGTGATTGATTCGCTTCCATGCGCCCGCCATTTCTGCTTAGAAACATACCCATATCTCCTCGGCCACGTTGCAATGAAGAGTCACCTGCCATCCTGCTTCGCGTCTGGCTTGATGCCCTGAAAAGGCTCCCCTTGTACGACAGCCTCATACAAATTGCCGGCTTGATCTGCCCGCAATATAATTTGCCAAGCGCAGACCTTCAGTTATGATAATCACATTAGCCTTTTGCAAACAGGCGTCTCACTCTTCATGCTTCGCGCCGTCAGATGTTGTTCAGTGATACAGTGGCTGTCACCCATAGACAGGGTGTGTGCGATGCACCGAGAACATCACCACCTTGTCTGACGGAGTACGACTCCTCTGCAACCGATCGACTTCGTATCTCAGTACATGTATCGTACTCAGCACGCCAGTTCATCAATAGACACGGGCTGTGTATGCCGAGCCGGCTCGGTATTGCCTAACCGAACCTTTGGAGCCGACGAGCACGGCAGTCGTGAGACACCACATCCGGATCTCCGGATGGCAGGGAGAGGCTCAAGATTGGAGTGTTCGTAACTCTGACATGTGAAAGCGCCTGAAATTAGAAGGAGTTGCATCATGGTGTGTATCGTCTGCGTTCATCTTCACATGTCTGTCTATCCCAAACAAGCCTCTAGTCTCTCTGGCCGATACCAGAGACGCCCGCCTCTGTGCGCATGAGTAAGATTACCTAGATACCGACTCCAACTTGCAAATGTACACTATCCAGCTCTGCTGTGTAGAAGACCATCCACCAATCGCCAAGCTTAGTTCAAGTCACGATGACTGCCCGATTCTGACAGGTACGACTTAAAACCTTGTATACTCGATCTCCTAGACGGTGACAACCCAATCCTCGGGTTGCTCTCCGCAAGACTAGCGTTCCTAAGGCTAATACTCGGCGGCAGACCCAGGTGAGGTATGGCATTCATCGCACTCAGTACCGGTGTCTGTCTGGGTGTTTGCCTGGGCGTCAGATGTGGACTAGGACTTGCGGTAGGCCTCAACGCATCTTCGTAGAATATTCTCAGCTTTTCCGCATCAAAGCAGAATGCCTCGAGTTGTTGCGCCACATTTTCGGGCTCGACGGAAGCTTCAGTGAAGGAGTTCCTGGAGAGTACGCTCTGTGGTTCAGATGACTTGAGTGCACCCAGGAAGGGAGAAGCATGCGCCGGTGGCGCCGGTGTTGAGAAGTTCCGTTTCTCTCGTCTAGACACTTCATACTTTGAAGCTTCGCGAGCAGTCGCTGAGCGATTAACACAGAGCCTGTTTGCGGCCAGCATCAGATTGCCATCACCGTCAATCTGGATGAGCAAGCCGCCCGACTTGTGGATGAATTGCGTGTACTGATAATCTGGCTTTCCCCAAGAGTAGCTCACATCGACACCTTGATCAAACGTGCTAGCTGCCTCGTAGTCTAGCACGAAATCGAACTTCCTCACCAGTGCTCTTTGGAAGGGATATGTCTCCTCGTACGCCGTTGTTCCTGCTTCGAGGTACTGCTTAGGCGTCCCTCGGGGAGGCTGCAGGGCGAGTCTGATCAAGTAAGGCCTTCTGAAGGGGTGTTGAGTGAGAGTGGCATGTCCCTCTGCGATAGGCAACTCGACCAGCTTCAGACCATATCGCTCAACGCTAGTTGCCCAAGATACTAGTGCATCCTCGATGAGCTTCGCTGTAACGTTGATCCATTCTAGACGGATGTGATAGCAGTTGTCCGGATTATGGATGCGGTCGTAATGCAATGTGATAATCTCAGGACGATAAGAATTCTTACGATGGTCGACATCATACCGCAAGCTTCGACTGAGCTCCAGTCTTGGCCTCTTGTTTGAATCTGGTCTGGGTGTGCTCCTTCCTGAATCTTTCGTCTCGTCTGTACCAGATCGGGGACGGTTATTGTCCGAAGGTCCGATCAAGGGTGAACGCGCTTTGTCTACAGGTCCAACCTTAGGTGATCTTATCTTGTCTACGGGCAAGAACTTTGGAGACGCTTTTGAACCTTCTTGCATGGGTGTAGTAGGCATTGATCGGCCTGCCATGCCGAACCATCCGGACCTATTTTCGGGATAGGGCGTGGTACGATAGTCGGAAGCGATCTGATAGAAGTAGTTGCCATCTCGGAATTGATGCTTCTGTACTGCGTGTGTAAACAATCCTTTTTTCATGAGAGCATTTCCAAGCTTGACCGCATCTTCTCTCGTTTCAATGTCCTTGAAGTTGACGAGGAGAAAGCTAGTAAGATGATCACCCCGGAAGCACTTCCAATGCGTCTTGAAATGCCACCTACGATCTGCTACTGGTATGCCTTTTGGCGGACTCGCTTGCAGATGTTGGGCAAGTTTTTGCATGTCGAAATCGTTGGTGTGATATTGCTCAGACTCTGCAAAGAGGTCATGGCCCGGCTCGTCTTGAGACAAGGCTTCTGCTAGACCCGTCGCATGGTTTCGCACGATCATTGAAGGATCATGAGTATGATATTCAATCGCCAAAGGGTTGGGATCCTTGCGTCTTTGTTGCAATGACTGCTGGAAGCGGCGTTCTTCCGGAGGGATGTAGCGATGTCTCTGCCAAATTTGTGTGAGCTTCTGAATACCTTCCAGGCGGATTTCTTCTTCTGAGTTTTCGGAAACAAATCCCAATTGACCGCTTCTGATTTTGTGAGCGACCGGAATAAGAACAAATCGAGCTCTCCAGAAACGCATGTCTTGTGAGGTGTGTTCTTGCTTGTAACCAGCAAGATGATGATCTATAGCGTTCCAGTTGTATGTTGGTCGTGGGTTCTTGAATACAACAGGTCGCATCTCATATCCCTTGGCAAGGTATGTTCGAATGTAGGGATGATATGCCACGGTGGGATCCACAGCACCAGTATACTCAACTTCCGCCACGGGCTTCCTATTGTACCTGCGTACCTCGATTTCGCCGTTCTCAGTACAGACAAGCAGGTGAATGTTATTTCCCACAGTCATCAATACTGTTGCGCCGTCCTCTGCCATGTAGTTCTTGTCAAAGACTTTGACCAAAGAGGCTGCTCTTGCGCCTGCGAACTCTGTGGCTGCTGGACCAACAACTATCTGGAAGCCATGTGATAGTCTGCAAGCAATGAGCTCCCGAATCAGTGCCTCCCTAGTTTTCGGCGCTTCAGAAGACTCATCATCATCCAGAGGTAATATCCGGTAAGGTGATTCCGAATACTCATTGCGAAGTTGTTCTGCCGTCGGGAAGTACTCAGCAGTCAACGGCAGAGACGCTGGTGAGCACAAGGACTTCCACTTCATCACTGAAGTGGGCACTGGCTTTGGAAATATATGCTGCCAGCGACGGAACTGGCTTGCTATGCTCATGTTATGCTTCTTCGGGTTTGATGGATTTAGCATCGTGAGCCACGGCGAGATGGCCGTCAAGGGTGACAGTACTCTGTTGTAGTCTGCTCTATCCGCGGAGGAGTCGGGTGCGGAGTCTGATATAGTGGCGGCTTGTCGTCCTACTACCGATGCATCACGAATCACAATGTCCTCCGGTATCTTCGTGACAGGACCGCGATACGTGTCTGCCTTTGGAGACTCTTCATCTTCTTCATCATGCTCTGACACAACCGAATTCGACCGGATAGCAATTGGAGTGCTACGCGGGACCATGCTTGCCCGGTCTGAGTCCGCTCGATCACTAAGACCACTAGCATTGGTCCGTAGACTTGCTTGCGATGGTTTGCGTTGCAACGTATTGAGGAGCTGCTGTGTCAGACTAGAGAATAGCCCACCACTTTTGGAAGCAGTCGGTGGTGGAGGCGACTCCAATGTCGGAGTACTGGTTCCAGCGCTCTCATTGCTGACGCTAATACTCGCGGTTGACTTCGCTGTCCCCAGTCCTCCTACCAAACTGATCTGGCGTGGCATAGGAGCTCTTTTAGGGACTGTCTGGGTGCTGCGCATCGACGATTGTTTTGGCTGGTCCGTCTTGACGGGTAAAATTGCACGTTTTGGAGGTGATCTGTTTCCAAGATAGCCCGTACCTCGTGGACTTTCACCAGGTCTAAATTGTTGTGATGCCAAGCTATTTCTTGATTTTGTAGGTGACGAGCTGAATCTCACAGTTGTTTCCAAGCTACCTCTGGATGACTCGATAGGGGTCTGGTCAAGTATCGTCTTCACCGGAGGAGAGTCCTGCGTTTTGAAAGGTACTTGCTTATCGTAAGCAGCCATCCAGTCAATGAGCTCTTTGCGGGTTGGCATATCCATTTTGGGGTGCGAGTCGTCATCCTGCTGCTGTGGTGAGCTGGCAATATATCCATGGAATGATCTGGTTGAACCATAGCTGCCCGAGAGCTCCTCGCTTGGTGCAGGTTCGAGATGATGTCTTGCTTGGCGAGGCTTTTCGGTATTTGTATACTCGGGTAGCATCAAAGGTATAGCTATATCGCTCATCTCAGTCTCCATGAGACCCATCATCTGTAACTCGTACATCCGACAACTTGTAGTAAAGGGATCGTTTCGTTTTGAGCCCTTCTTTTTCTTGTAGTTCAGACCATATTGAGTTCGGAGGTGCTCTTCGTCGGAATGACCAGTCCAGAAAGAGACGTCAATCCAGTGTGGCAAGGCATAGCTCCACTGCACTCCGGATTCCATCAAGGTGCCCGGCACTTGTTCTCTGTTATGGCTGCTGGCTCTTCGCATGAACCTTCCGGTACCTCTGGGAGTACCGACCATGAAACTTTCCAAGTAGCCTGCTTGACGAGGCGTACTGCCTCCCTCGAAGGTATAGATGTCGGACACAACGGGTAGACCGGGGAGTATGTGAGGGCTTCGATATCTGAACAGAGGCACAGAGTGGAGCGGCATCCTAGCCAGGGAGACAAGATCAACACCCATGCCGCTTGCCACGAGTGCGTCCGTTGTCAGCTTGAGTATGTTGTAGTCGACTTCAAAAATGCCCGTGCCTGCCGTGACAATACATAATGATATACCGGTGTGTACGAGGTCGCGATCGATATAGTCCTTAGAGAACTGTGATGCAGCAAGATTGATAGCTTCCAGGATGTTGCCTCGTGCCGATGTAGTAGGTTGACCAGCAATCACAGACTCAGTCTCGGTACGGGCTTTCACGGATGCTAGAGTCTCCGGAGGTGGACCGTAAGCATCATTACCACCCACAACAGACACGTCCTTCAAAAAGACCTTGAACTCCTTCTTGAGCTTGTAAAGAATGTCGACCCATCGACTACTCGACGCATCAGTTGTGACTACTCGATAGTAGTCTCGATATTCGCGACCGTTGCCGGGCGATCGTCCGTTACTGTGTTGGGCATCTGAATTCTCGTCCCGACGAACCAATACACCATGTTCGTACTCCAGTCGAGTGAACATGATGATGCTGACAAGATGATGCACGTTCAGTCTCTGCCAGCGTTTGAACAGATCAGGTAGGAAACCATTGATGACCTTGTTGAACATGATCTCGCCTGATCCTTCCGCATCGAAATCCCACATCTCGCGAGACATCTGAATAAACACAACATACTTTGCAGACTCACTGCGAAAGATGGGTTTAGTGGAGGACGAGAAAAAGGCCGAAGTGACCTTCTGTCCGTCGACGAAGATGTTCTTCACGGTAGCCTTGATACTGCCCAGGAAAAGCAGTTTCTGTCCTTTGAAAACAGCTTTCTCACTCAGAACTGCTACTGTCAATCTCCACATATCCGAGCGCGCGAGATATTGGTCGCGGAAGACTATCTCTACGTGAGACGCAGAATGTACATCCTCAAGTGCCTGACAGATGTCAGTCGTGTATGTCATCTAAGCAAGGGTAAGTTTTAAGTACCGGAAGGACTATGGCCTGCATATTGTTACGAAAGCCGAAAGCCGCCGCTGCATTAGTATGCACAGAGACCTGAAGCCTAGGCTGTTTCCGCTTCTGCTCGGGAGTCATGTCGCGAGCCACGAAGATTAAGGATCTAGAGGAGTCTGCATGCTTCTCCATATCTGAGGCATGTTTGACGGATTTTCGGCCACCATTTCGGAGAGCTGTCTTTCCTGGTGTGTTTTCTGGTCTTGTGGCGGATAGGGCTGGTGTGCTGATCGTGAAATCATGAGTCGACACTGTGTTCTTGAGGGCCGCAAGCTTACAGAGCGATCCCTCATTCAGAGCCACGCGATCCGAATTGAATACCACAGTCTCTTCAGAGAAACTGTCATCATGAATCCAGAGCAAGCAGAAGTGATGCTGCCCGTAGGTCGACATGACTGTAGTTCGAGATCTGGAATGTGGACGCGAATCATCTGCCCATAGAAATAGCTGGATCTAGTCATGACATCTTCCTTGGAAGAAAAGCAAGGTCGATTGTATCACTCATAGCATTAATAGATAATGCGCAATCGATTGACGAGGCGCGCGTAGGAGTCGCGATCCAAACAAAGCAAACATGGCTCGCGCTGCCTGCAGGATCACCCTGTTTTCGTCCTTACCTCACCAATTCGTGCCGCATTTGCTATTGTTACCTTTTCAAACATGTGTATGGATAGCATTATGCAATATCGAGATTTGTCTGTTTTTTCGTGCTCGATCTGTGTCCAAGCATTGTCGTAAACAGTCCAAGCGTGCACTCGTGGCGGAAGGCCTTGTGTCTGGTCACGGATGTGCACAAGAAGCTGCTTCACAACAATGACTCGACCGAATTGACACGAAATGTTTATTTACATTGTACTTGTATAAGATGATCTAGGCATCTAGAGTGAGATTATCCAGAAGTGTATCGATCTTACCAAGAAGGATCTGGTAGTTGATTGCGTCTTGCGCAAACTCATCACCAGCAATCTCGCCATCCAGTGTACGGATTACTAGATTATCATGTTCGAGCAAGTCTTGCGGCGGTGTGGTGCCTGAGCGGACATCAATACCCTCGTCTTCTGCGAACATGACTTCGCTTGGCTCGAAAACATCCTTGCCTGGTAGCGTGCCAGGGTCGAGATTCTCCATTTCTTCCGTCATTTGTTCTATACCCGAGTCTTCCATTCTCAGGCGGAAACGATCAGACAGATAATAGCGAATACTGTAGGATGTGTCAGCGAGAGTGTCGGCCATATTGTTCGAAGCGCATGAACTTACTCATCAATCAGTTCGACAGTATCAGTTTCTTGACGTCCCTGAATCCTGGACGCACTCTCCTTGACCAGCTCGGCAAAGTCTGGATCATCAATGAATCGTTCCAAGCGATACGCAATGTAGCGAGCACCGAACTCTTCAAGGCGGTGAACACGAGTGTCCCATCCTGCACGGATGACGTCGTAGATGTCTACCGCGTCTTCGACATCTGTTTCTCCTCGTGGATTTTCAGATTCAACGACGGAAGCACCTCCATTGCCTAACGTGGATATGATGACAGCGGCACGTTGCTTCAGCTTCTCAATGAACAAAAGATCGGCAGCGAAGAGAACGTCAACGGCTACCTCTAGAGGGAAGTCCGCCTTTTCGGTATAAAGGTAGGTCAGGACAATCTCCAGGACCTGAGGCGAACAGTCGATGGGAACGATGTGTAGATGAGGAGAATCCTGCGCTTCCCTGAAGCTAGACGAAAACATGGCTGCGAAGAACTCCGATCGCAACAACATGGCGCGATGTGCAGGGAAAAGTACAGATTTACGAGGGCGGGTTGTCGCTGCGACTGGCTCCGAAGAGAAGTTTCCGACGGGTATGCCATGCAGAGGACCATCGGTATTGCGAAGCTTATTCTGCTCCTGCTGAGGTGCATCCTCGGTGTCTTCCTCAGGCTCGTCAGCTCTAAGCAAGACATCGGCGAAGATCGCATTGTTCTTGTCCCATTTGACTTGATCGGCCTTCTCAGTGTTGGTATGGACCTTGTACCGCAGGACGTTCGCCCGAAACCACGTCGCAAACTGGTCGCGACCACGTGCCATCTCTTCTGTTCTGCGCTGTCTCGCCGCCCGTCTGTCACCAGCATCAATGATGCTCTCAAACAGTGTTGGAACCTCCAGTTGTTTGCCTAACTTGTCGATGCCCGCAAGGATTGCTTTTTGCTCTTCCTCATCGTCACTCAGATCGGCCGAGGCCTCACCTAAGTACAAATAGCGGACGACGGAATTGAAGGACTGCGAAGGTATTTTCGGAGGGAGCTTCCAGGAAGTGGTATCTGGTTGGAGGGCCAGCTTCTCGGCAAAGTAGGGAGAGCGAGCAGCAAGAATGAACTTGTGCAAGGCAAAGTCTCGATCGTAAGTTGCGACAGTGATGTCGGTTGTGGCTGGCTCTTCTCGTGAAAGTAAGGATGTCGTATGAGCAGCGAGCGGTTGCAGAGGATCAGTCGACTTTGAATAGTCATATTGTAGTAGCAGGTTGCGAATGCGATCGTTCAGGGCGTTGTACAAACAGCGTTCACCTTGGAAGGTATCGCGCTCACACAGAGCTCCGGACTCGAGAAGGTGTTGGCACACTTCGTAGTGGCCGCACAAACTGGCCTGCCCGTGTGTAGTCGATTAGTCGTCGCCGGTCTATGCAGATGCTTTCTCTACCACCTACCAGGATCAATGGTGTGTAATCATATTTGTCTCTCGCGTTGATGTTGACACCAGCAGAGATCTGTTCCTGGCATACTTTCAGGTCACCCCTGAACTACTGTTAGTTCGTACGCGAACGACTGACTGGCGCAAGACGTGCTTTACCTTCTGCACGCTTCACAGAAGATACGAAACTCGTCGCTCGTGTCGAGCGGATTGTCGTCTTTCAAATGACCACTGTTGATCTGCTGCTTTTCAGCATGCAGCGCGGCCTCGAGTTCGTATTTCTTGATCACCATGGCGATTGAGATGTTCCAAAAACTCGGACTCGATCACAGACCATGACCTTTGTGCCTTGGAAATAGTTATATTTCCTTTTGCTCGATGGCATCCACCGTACAAGTGGCAAGGGCCCCCACTGTTTTATGTCTGTATGACGTGCAAATGGACCCTGGACACAGCAAGCGCGACGTGCACGAGCCGGGCATCCAAGTTCGGCAACGGTTGCCCGGTGGATTTAGGGTGGGAGGTCAGTGTTGACTTTTGCAAACACAGATATCGAGGGTTCGCCTTTTGTTCATGCTTCCCGCTCTCAGGCCCTGCTCAGCTCTCCCCATTGCTTCCAAGTTCCAACTTCTCTTCCGACTGGTCATGTCTAGCGCCTAGGTTTCTTCGTCATATCTCTTTTGTCGCTCTGTCGCTACCATTACATCCTGACGAGCTTTTTCATCTGTTGATTCCTACACAACATCATCCCACCATCGTCCACAATGGCCGAGACAGAGGCCGAGAAGTATGAGGTCTTGAGCAAGATCGGTATGCCGTCCCGTTCACTAGCCGCTTTGCTGCAGCTCGCTGAAACACCCCCCCAGGTCAAGGATCATTTGGCATTATCAGAAAGGTCCGCAGAAAGAACGATGGCCTTGTATGTCTCTCAACTCCATATGCACTGGCTTCTCACTGACTTTGGCCCAGATTCTTTGCCGAAAAGAAATATGTTATACCCGCATGTCACCGAAGGAGCGCGAACAGCTCTCGGCCGAGCTGGACATCCTACGAGGTCTTCGCCATCCCAACATTGTCGCCTACTACGAGAAGGAACATCTGAAGGCTTCACACGACTTGCACCTTTACATGGAATACTGCGGCAATGGAGACCTGGGTATGATGATTAAAGATCTCAAGGCTCGCAACGAATACGCCGATGAAGAGTTTGTCTGGACCATCTTTGCACAACTGGTTAGCGCTCTGTATCGCTGCCATTACGGCGAGGACCCACCAGACGTCAACAGCAATGCTCTCGGCCTCACCAAGAACGCACTTCCCCTGAAGAGTAAGCAGGCACACAAGATGATCCTTCACCGTGATCTGAAGCCCGAGAATGGTAAGCCAATTTCACTCACCTCTTACATGCAAAGATGCTGACAGAGTTTTCAGTCTTCCTTGGTGAGGGCAACGCAGTCAAGCTTGGTGATTTCGGACTGTCCAAGATCATCCTTTCTCACGACTTCGCTTCCACCTATGTCGGCACTCCCTTCTACATGTCGCCCGAAATCTGCGCTGCCGAACGCTACTCACTATACTCGGACATTTGGTCACTTGGCTGCATCGTATACGAGCTCTGCACCAGGGAACCTCCGTTCAATGCCCGCACCCACCTCGAACTCATCCAGAAGATCAAACTCGGCAAGGTCGCTCCGTTGCCACGCATATACTCCAAGGAACTTTCAGATGTCATTTCTGCCTGTCTCCAAGTCAATCCCAATTCAAGACCCGACACGGCCAGTCTCCTCAACTTGCCCAGAGTCAAGCTCGTACGAAAGACGCAGGAAGGCGTCATGGTTCTACAACAACACATCACGGCGAAGGAGAATGCCATTGCCGCATTAAAGTCGGCACAAGAGAAGATCGCGCGATTGGAAGCCGAGAAACACACCATGCACGATCAAATAGACAAACAGCTGAGACTGGAGTGGGAGACAAAGGCTCATCTCGAGATTAACCGCCAGATGGACGTTGCAGGAGAGAGACTACGAGATCACTACAGACAGCTCTTTGAGCAGCAGGTCGAAGAAGAGGTCGAGCGAAGACTTGCGTCCCTGCCATCATCGCGCACCAGCTCGGCAAACTCGGACCCCGCTGAGCCGCTGAAGCGCTCGTCAACACCTACACAGCTCCTGGAAGATTCCCCTTCGCTCGTCACCATAGGAGAGGCCGACGAAGAGGGTCCTTCTCTCAATGCTCTTACCCTGGAGGACTCGCCGCTTGTCCAGAGACACAAGCCTATGCGATCGTCCAATCGTACTCCTTTCACTCGTGCAAAGACTTTCGCTGGCCACAACGAGGTCGCACCTAGTCCCATGGACATTCAAATGGCGGATCCTAGCCCCATGAGCATCGCCTCGCTCGCGCTATCCCCACGCAGGAATGCACCTCTCGAGGGAAGCAAGCTGAGGCAACCAGCTTTCAAGGGCCCCAACATGTTTGATCGTGCGACCCGTGAAAGCAATCTTGCTCTGTTCCCAGAGGATACCGAAGACGATGATACTTTCGGCTCTGATGGCGGTTCTCCAATCAGATCTAGACCTAGCAGCAGAGAGAACGACCCCTTCAAGGTTCTCGCTCAGCCTTCGAGACCAGCCGTGTCAAGGCAAAAGACCATGCCCACACAGCTACAATCTCGTTTGAAGTCAGTACCCAATCTGGCACCCAGCACTAGACGCGCTGCAGCGTCGCCTAGTCGCTCTCCCATGAACAAGGGTCTGCCAATCAGCCCTAGCAGAAGAGCGCCCGCAATCCCATCTCAGCCTTCTAAGACGGCGCTGGCAACAAAGAAGGGCGCCAAGGGCGACGACATGCTCAAGACTGTCCACCGCAACAACTTGCAGCAAGGTATCCAAGGCCGCACCCTGGTGGAGCTGGCGCAGGCTAGAGGTATCTCCAGCCCCTCTACTAGCATGGAGGTACCCAAGGTGTCGTCCAAGGCGACTCTCGACAGAGAGCCCTTGTGGGATCCCGAACGTGACGAGATGCCCTCACCTTTCCTGATCAAGACTCGTAGAGTCGGAATCATGCCTCGCTAAATGGGAGGCAGACTACACCAAGACGAAAGTCATTACTTTTCTTGTTTTCAATTTGTGGATGAGAAAGAGCAGCGATACCATTTGTTTCATTTGTTCGTTCAACGGGGTCTGGAACCGGTTTGGCGGCATAATAAGGGCATTGATTGGAGTTATGAACCCCTCCTGGATCATCTGTCTAGTTTTCTGTTTTCTTTGGAGTCCTGTTTTTCACGACGGCGTATCTGGTTGTTCTTCTCTTGGGAGGTATCGGAAGAGGCGGAGACCTTACCGGATGCTTGTTGCTCCTTTCCTCAACCTCCACTGCCTAACACCCACACATATTCACACAAGACAGCCATAGCGTAGCGTCTTGCCCTTTTCGTACTTCTTTTCATCTCAAAGACTCTCATATCAAAGCCATGTACTGTTTCCATATTGATTCAATCTGTTTTTGCAATCTTCATGGCTTGGAGGAAGAGATCAGCAGTGTCAGCATCAATTCTCTTGAGAGCCTCTGCTATCTCCCCCAGACCTTCGACTTCGAGTATGCCATCTCCAGGTCCACAGATACGCTTGTCGGCAGTTTCTTCGCCCCTGACTTGTAGAGCCTGCCAGCGCAGTTGCTTCAGACGACGAATAAACTCATCGATTTGATCTTCGTCACCCTCTGCGAATATGCTTCCTGGGTGGCCTGGACGACTGTAGCCACTCAATGACAACTCCTTTGACCAAGCCTGTATGTCTTTTCGTTTTGAGGTGGCCAGAAGATGATGAGACCATATCACAACACGCTTGATCTGGGAAGTATGTTGACGCTGGCCATCATCTTTATCTCCATCTTGGTCTGCATCCGAGTTGCTCTCAGTCAATTCAGGCAGGTATTCAGTGAACAATGTCACGATCAAATCAAGCATCTCAATGCCAGCCTCTTGCTCCTCTGCTATCTCTGAAAGCTTCGCTCTTGCACGTTTCCGCGTCGAGGTATCTACGTCACCACCGCAAGACAGGTAGACATGTGGCTTTTGGGTGTTGGGGTAGGTGTCTGACAAGGAGAACTCGAGGGCATAACTGGCTGTATTGTTGAAAATCAGCCAGGGGTTTGGCGACAAGAGTGGTATCGAGATCATGTACGATGGACCGTCAAGGTAAAGTTCGGATCGGTGGTTATGGCGGGCGTCTCGAGATCTGGTGGTGGGTTGCTGCGCCATGAGAACTCGGAGGGATACATTGTGGCGAGCAGAGTTAGCTCTGCAGCTTGTCGTTCGCGATTGTCTTGCATGGTTGTTGCGATGCGATGGAAATTATGGTTTGGGAAGGAACAATGGTGACGAATGACTTCGATGGAGTAAACTGCCAAGAAGATGGTAGAAGCTCGGGCCCCGGGTGTTGCTGAGGTTGCGGAGGTGACGCTTTTGCAGACGCGCATGTGAGAAAGCGGCCTCCAATTGTTTTCTCTTATTTCCTGCCTCATTCTTCTACACCATTACGAGTCGATCTGTTGTCTCTGTCAAGATAGGAGAAGCTTAGGATCCCCAATCTCCGCCATCATCACCTTCGCTACAAATATTTCTCGCCCTTAATCCGCATCTTCCACACAGTCGTACAATGAACGCGATACGCGGGGGCATGCAAGTCCATGCTGTGCCCGAGAGTGAGAGAGCTCTTGATGCATCAGGGAAACGTCTACCATGGGGCTACGAGTTTGCCGAGTACGTTGAGATACAAGTCTTGCAAAGACACTAACTAATATCTCTCAGTGCAGAAATAGGTCGTAGACGAGAGCCAGAGGAAAAGGGACCGTTTGGACGTTCAGTACGCCGCAGAGGATTCTCACGTAGCAAAACGGCAACACCAGCGCGAAAGGAAGATGTCGTCCGACAGGAAAACATGCAGACCGAGGACTTCATCTTTGCTAAGTACAAGGACGAGCTCAAGGCAAAGGACCCCGTCCAGCCTACACAAAAGCCCACGGATGCTGCGGCAGCACAAGCAGCAAGTGACGCTGCATCGGCAAAGGAAGCAACAGAAGTCATCCTGTACGGCTTCGGCCCAGACTCGCAATGGGCTGCCATTGAATACTATGAACGCATCTCTGGCGGCTCCGTCTACGAGGACTACGACCGTCACCCGCCTCACCAACGCTACGATCACAGCTTGACGTACAGTCGCGCAAAGCTGGCTCAACGCTCGCTCTCACAAGCCGCTCTTCGCAAGCGCAACGCCTACCGTGGTGGAGACCACTGGATCAAAGTCACCTTCGATAGCCCCGAAGCCGCCGACCTAGCCACCCACTGCTCTCCCCACCCCATCCACGGATTCCTCGTCTATGCAGAACTGTTCCGTGGCAGCGGCCCACCCAACGATGCGTCAATTCCTTACTCGAATGCCGGTGCTCAAATCGATGGCCCATCTCTCCCCCCCACCTTCAGCACTCGCGACACTTTGACACCAACGGACTCGTCAAACACCCTCTCCTCGGCCACCATGACCGCCCAACCAACTTCAAGCACAAATCTCATTCAAGCCTCCGACACAACAGCCCTAGCACCCAGCACACCCGCACAAAAGCGACCTATGCGTATCCCCGGCGCCACCCGCGCAGTCCTCAAGCCTGCAGATCTAGCTTTCGCCGAACCCAGCAAAACAGTATCATCTTCATTGGCATCATGGCCGATCATCAATCTGTTTGTCGGTACAAAGGGCGACGTGATAGGATCTGCCGTCCCGCGTACTGATGATGGAAACTTCGATTGGAAGAATGCTAGTTTGTACTGGTTGATTTTTGCGTGGTTGGATTATTGGTTGGGTACTGACATGTGTGGATTGAGAGGTGATGACTAAAATATTCATGATTGCGGAAGAGGCCTACAAGGAGGTGGTCCATTCACCCGGTATAAGGGTTCAAAAGGTTCAGAGGAAAGCATAGCGTTTGGCGTTTGGGTTTGCTCAAGATCAAATTGTGCATTGGCAAGGGCAAGGAAGTCGACAGTAGAGAGAGAAACCAGAATGGTCTTTTAGTGTACAATAACACCATATCACTCGTCTCTTGTGCAACCAACACATGTTTCCTCCACTCTTGGATCAAAGGTATCCTCCTAGACGACGGATCACACAAGTATATCACAGTACGACCTTTTGACAGCCATGGCGAGGCAAAAATTTAGCAACATTCAGCCACTTTGCCGAAAGATACATAGTTCTTCGATACCACACTGGCTGTCATTGAAAAGTAATGTACTTTTCGACAACATACTTGTCAAAGACGGCGCTTTACAAAAAGGAAAGCAATAGGAAACTACAAGCCCTCGTGGATAAAAGGAGAGTTCACCGGAGTTTTCACATACATGACTGGATCTTCTGACACGTGATGCAGAACCATTGTACTCGTGGTTGGGGTTCAAGGATGTGTTCTCCTCCAGCCTCGACTACAAGGGATATGTACATGTGTCTTACGAGCTAGAGTATCCTCTGCTATCCTCTTGAAGTCAACGCGAGCAAAGAAAGGATAAGGAAGTGAACGCAAATTTGAAGACAAATCCTAGAGACACCTTGGAGCTCTCATGACCAGTTTCACTCGTTGAGGTGAAACAGCTTCCGGAGTCTCGGGAAAGAGGCATAGAATATATTCCGATTCTCGATGGTGTTGGCGCGGCGATGGGGGTTTATTGTGTATAACTTTGAAGAACCAAAAGAGACGAGACTATGATCTGGTCATCACAAATCATTCACCACCACACACATGGCAGACAGACATCTATCAAGACCAGCATCAAAAGTGTTTGCTTTATCATATACGCCTCTTACGACTCACTCTAGCCTCTCGCCAGTATAAACCAAACAATACCACAACCTCATCACCACCACAACCCGCCCTAATCCATCACTGTAAGCACCCTCCCCCCCCCTCTCCTCCCACTATACTCCCATCTAACCTCTCTCCCCATCGCCGCGGGAAAGAAGAAGATGTGCAAACGCATCATCTTCCACCACCGCATCTGCAACCACGAACACCGTATTCTCTCTTCCATCTGCACTCTAGCCACCTCAGGCCACCCCTGCATCAGCACCTCGACACTAGAATACATTGATGGTAGTTGTAGATTTTGTCGTGAGAGGGCTGAGGCAGAAGATTGGAGGGTTTGATTTCGAGAGGTTGATTAAGGAGAGGAATGATGAGGATTTGGAGAGGAAGATTGAGGAGACTTGGGGGAAGGTTGAGAGGGTTGAAGGGGAGGGTGGGAAGGGGGAGGAAAAGGGAGAGAAGAAGAAGTGAACGAGGGAGTTTGGCAAAAGTCTCCGATGGCGAGGTTTTCTTTCAGCATTGGTTCTTGCAATCATATGGCCGCTGTTCCTTCATCACTCGATTGACAGAATTGGCTGGGGGGTCAGTCAGAGGCGTTATACCTTCTTTATACATCGATTTGCTCGAATGCAGGCTCCCGACTGTTCTCGGCTGCTCACGACCTCTCATGCATCACATACAATACTTGCTTCAAGTTGTGCTTGCCCGTTTAGCAGGTTTGGAATGGCATAGAAAGAAGACATCTGACCTTGGCCTACACAATTCATTTGCAATACCATTACTGAACAGCGCAGACATCTGATGTGCTTTTTCGTGCCACGAGATGACCGGTGGAAATCAAGCCGAATCCTGGTAATTGTCACAGCTAGATGATTCTTGGAATAAGGTCAGACGTCTGACTGTGATCCCATCAGCACACGAGACATGATCTATACGTCAAAACGCCTGGTAGGGAATATTGTCATACTATGAAACAGGCTGTCATGAACGGAAGAGCAAAAGAAAGCTAAGGAGAGCTGGGTGGCATTTTGAGGCAAGAATTACACAGGTTGTACACAATATGATCCCTGTGATGCTTGTTTCTGCTGAAGCTCCTGGATTCTCGCCTTCGATTAACGATAGGATAGGCATGGGAGCTCCCGAGACGAGGGCTCACTGAGGTTCTATACGAGTCTTCTCTAGCTCGACAGTATCCGGCCAGTGCTAGAGTCTATTGAGCATGTAGTATCGATTTGCAATGCAAATGACACCCCGTGCGCTTGGTACCTGGTATCTTGATGCACGACTTCTTGACTTGATGTGCTCCATGGAGATGTGGACGAGAGGCTGAGAATGAGCAAAACGCTACGTGCGTAGCGTCTTTGTTCTAGTAGTGTATAGTGCACCCCCTCTTGTCAGCTTGCGGCATGTAGCCAGACAAAATCTGTGCATTTCCTGCAAGACGCACCGTTTGAGCAGGTGGAGGCCGAGCTCTAGGTGAGAGCCGATCGGGCTACCCACAGGACATGTTGGAAAGGTTCGAGAAAGCTGGAGCAAGTTTCATAGACGATGTGTCGCATCGAGCGGCGCGAGTTGAGCAAGCGACTTTGTATCAGACGATGGATGGCGGACCCTGATGACGCTGGCGAGAGTGTTTCCAAAGGCAGCTGAGGTGTGGATGGAGGTTGGCTCGAAGCTAGTAAAAGGCTAAAAGACAGTGGTCGTCTGCTCGTCAGCTGCGCAGACGCGATTGAGCAATTGCATGATTTATTGCAGAGCGGATGGTGGAGACCAGGGTCATGACAATTGACGCACAAGCGGGTCGGGACATTGGCGCTTCAGCAGAGGGAAGGAGCGATGGTTGGTGGTATACTGATGCATGTGGACTATGGATGATGGATGGGCGTGCAAAGAGCGGCTCCAGCTCCGGCGGCCCGCAGCAGGAAGGAGCCATCTCGACCAAAAAGACATCGTTGCGAAAGTGACGTGGATGTGGAAGTGGGAAGTGGGACACGTTGAAGGGGCAATAATGCTTACAGCTGTCATTCGGAATTGACCTTCTATTGACAATTGTTGTTTGCATTGTTCTTGCTTGTATGATAATCAGGTAGCTTGCCGTATCCCTCCAGCCCTTGCAACAACGCAAGCCGCCTCCGATGCAACAAGACCGCCCGCGCAAGTTGCAGCGCATCTCGCAAGCATGCGACCTCTGTCACCGAAGGAGCATCCGTTGCAGGCCTAGCAACGAAGATGGCGATCGCTGCCAGAACTGCTACGACTTTGACGTCGCTTGCACGTATGAACGCCCTTCGAAGCGCAAGAAGCATCCTCAGGCGCCTGCCGCTCCTCAGCAGCCCTCGACGCGCTCTTCACAGACCCGGTCCACTCTCGCATCAGACATGCCCTCCGTTCCCAGCGCTCAGTCCAACTCGACTTCGACGCGTAATGACTCGATGGCCAAAGCCAACGAGTTCGCTCCTATCCCCGCGAGCATGGTGAACCACGACCCGGGCGAGATCGAGCTGCCATGGAAGGCCTTTGCCCTCTCGAGCGAGACGGTCGTCATGGATCTCTTCGACGTCTATATGGAGATCGTCTACCCCCTGTATCCCTTTTTCAACGAGGCCGTCGAGAAGCAGAAGCTCAAGAACAGAGATTATTTGACTGACAAAGGTTGGTGCACTCTCGCCGAGCACACTCATAGTTCACTACTCTGACTATTTCTTCTATCCCAGGCTTCTTCGCGTCCATCATGGCCATGTGTGCTCTGGCTTCGGCTCGTCTGCGCGACGGTGCTGTCCCTTCTAGAATGCCCGAATCCGCTCGCAATCCTGAAGCCTCGTCCGAGATCTTCTTCGCTGCCGCGAAGTCCGTCTTCACCTCCGATCTCGACAAACTGCGTGGTGCCGACTACATCAGGGCTTGTACCCTTCTCTCCTTGACCAGCATCCAGTACGGCCACTCCCTGGATGTGCAGCAGTACTCTGGCATCGGCAGCACTCTGATCGCAATGCAACGCTTCTTCGACGAGAAGTACTGGCCCAGTGGTATGGAAGAGTCTCAAAAGGAAACATACAGACGTCTCTATTGGGGTACCTATACTCTAGACGTCTTTACCGCTGTCGTCTGGAACTGCTTCATACGAACTCAAGAAGTCCACTTGAATGTGCGATATCCTGATGAGTCCGACGAAGGAACCATAGCCAGTACCACTCTTGAAGCTCCTCCTGAACACCACAGAGTCAGTTGGCTCAAGGGATGGAATTTCACCATCGACCTGTATCGCGTTCTGGAACATGTCATCAACAAATCTCGTGCTAAACGCTTCAATCACGACGACCGTCGTAGTGTAGACAGTCTCGTCTTTGGTGACGACTTTTCCGAGAAGAGTGTCATGGCTACCATGCTTAACATGTACTATGACCTACCTCCTCAGTTCAAGGCCACCCCTCCCATGACTGGGGACCTGACTATAGACATCTACGCTTTCCAAGCAGCCAACATTCAAGCAACACTTCAGTTACTTCGTATGATGCTGTTCTCCACAGAGGACGGACCCAGTGTTGACAGAAAATGCGACGTGGCCAATGAAGTTTTGTCAGTCTTTGAGACTATTCCCACAAGGTACCTGCGAGCCATTAGCACACCTCTTATCTACCAATTAGGAAGCATCGGCTCAACTCTTGGTTCCGTTTTCGAACAGCCGCTCCAGCATCACGTCTATGCACGGGTTTGCAGCTCGCTCAAAAGCATGGCACGTTTGCTCGAGGGACTGGAGTCGAATCTTCAGCAATCATCTGGAACAAGCCAAGGGCTGTGGGCTCAGATCGAAAAGATCGAGCAATACATGCGCCAATTAAGACATGAACCTCCAGTTCAACCGCTACAGCAGAATAACGTCGCACAGCCGTCTATGTCGATGGAAAGTCACATGTCGATGGAAAATCACATGTCGATGCCTCCGCTCCAGACTATCCAGGGTGTTAACAATGGTAGCATTCACAATGGCTTTGTACAGCTACCTTCAGATCTTGCGTTGGAGTGGCCCTGGCCGCTGTATCAAGAAGGCTATTGTCTAGATAACAACGGCTTCTGACGCCTTGTTGATCCGTGGGCAACGCATGAAGATGTCCTCAAGACCCAGTAGGTCAATGTCTTACGGTCAGCCACAGACTTGCGATTTCAAGTAAGTCGGGTGTACCAGCTTGGGACGACCTCGATCAAGAGAGATACTATCGACACGAGCGACTCTACACACGCATCTTTTGTCGGGAGCGAGGAGATGTGGCTCATCGGTCCCATGAGTAGAAGGGATCCGGGAAGCAGCTCTTTATGGTTGCTGTGTTCCTTATACCTCCAGTGCATCGAAGAACAACGAGAGTCGGGCATTACAATAGACTTCATCGCGTATGCATGGCAGCCAAGGTATATTTTCCTTGGTTGCAAACCTTCCATTTAGAATCATGACTTATGACTTGATGAAAGCAGACCAATTGTCGCAGTTCCCAAGAATGCCATTTCCCAACTTGCCTTGATGTGCCAGCTAATCATTGTTCATATGAATATTTACCCTGCGTGTAAATTTGGAGACAAGAGGAGGGATTGTCCTTTAAGATTGCTGTGATCAGCAGCTTCCCTTCGCTGTATGGAGTTGGAGAGATTGATAATCATGATTTCCGAGAGAGTTTCTGGCGACTCTGTGTAAGCTTGACTTTGGCATTGAATTCTCTTTTGAGATATTACGTAGTATGCTCCCCTAATCACAGCTATACATCACACGAGATCCTAGTGAGCCAAAAAAGAAAAAAACACCGAGTAATGTTTCCAATTTTATTGTTTTTTTTTGGATGGTAGGAGATCTTCTGGTATCAGGACTTGGACGAGAGGAAAAGACAACGATTAGAAAAGTATAGTTGATATGTTTTCCCTATACAATTTGATTTTCTAGTTGCTTGAAACTTTAGACATGATTTTATAGCTCGCGGATGGGGAAAGATGTGGAAGCAGTTACAAACTTGTAATGAGCTCGAGAGCCTGTGGCTGTTGTTTGGCACATGAGTATGACGCAGCTTAGTAAACTAGGTGCAATCATGATGGTAGTATGTATCCTATCTATGGAGCTTTGTAGATTCATGCCACTCGCGAAGCCTCGATTCATGTATGTGCACAGAACTACGGACCTTGTCTTTGTTAGCTCCATGAAGCATAAGGTATTACTCTGAACTAACGCGAACGCGAACGAGAGAAAAAGGATCAGGTTGCATCATATTGACGTGAACGATAGCGAGAGAACCTGCCTTACAGCATGAGTGATGTCACTTAAACTGGTCTTAGGAGCACAACCTGCCTCGCCAGAACAACACGCGTATCTAGACGGGATAGTCCTAAGCAACATCATCTCTCAGAAGAATGTCGTTCTGCGAGAGCTAGAATCCAGGGAGCGTCAAACAGAATAACGAGCTTGCATCATGTTGACATGAACGACAGCGACATGCAGGCGAGTGTTGTAAAGTCCCCGAGTTGTTGAGCGAAGAAATGGTCGCTATCATCGAGAACAACTGGGGAATCGAACCCGGCATGTATGAATCTGCTGGTATCATGATCTTCAGGTTTTCATCCTCATTTGCGATAGCGACAAG
Organism: Aureobasidium subglaciale EXF-2481; assembly: GCF_000721755.1. Lineage (NCBI taxonomy): Eukaryota > Fungi > Ascomycota > Dothideomycetes > Dothideales > Saccotheciaceae > Aureobasidium > Aureobasidium subglaciale. The sequence goes on along the minus strand of NW_013566970.1, from coordinate 223,226 downwards.
TTAGGTCGTCATATGCGAGAGCGAGAGTTTCAAGATGGGGAAGGTCGAGCCGTATACGGAGGATAGGGCTGAATCGGGATTTTCTCCTCTTGGATGAAGTGGAGCAGAGTGTGCTTGGAGCAGAAAACTCGGTAAAGTGATGGGCAATTTTCCCATGGCATTTCCCATCTCTTTTCCACGCCAGTTTCACAATCGGGAAATTTGTGCGATTGTTGCAGAGATTTGATGCGATGGTGTGGGTGCTGCAAATGGTGATCCCTTGCAGAATCTGCACTTATGGCCAAGGAGCTGGGAACTACCGTGTGGTTATATAGAGCCATGACTAGGCGAAGTGCGCTCGCAGGTGGTACGAGTGGAAGATAATCACAACACTTGGACTGGCACGATTAGGTGGACGTAGCGATCGAGCAGAAGTATGCGATTAGAAGCATCTTTGCGATTGGAGCGCACTCGTCTACCGATCGAGGTGTATGCGTCCAGCGATCTGTCCATGTCTAGGATGAGACGCGACATGATCGAGGAACAGCTTGTTCCGAACAGGCGAGGTTTGCGCTCGACACTTAATCAGCTTTTCCTGTCTTTGATGTGAGACGGTGCAAACCATGGGATTGCAACGAAAGCTTCTGCATTGGAACAAGTCGTACGAGGCATGGCTGCCATGGGAGTAGGTCCGGTGTACTTTGATACTTGTGCAACTTTCCCGAGGGACATGGCTGATGGCAGCGGAAGACAAGGCAGTTCTGTAAAGAGTCTAGGAGAACGGCGGCTCTGTGGCCCCGCTTTCCCTCCTTCAACGTGGCTTCTCCGGCTCGTAAGACTGGCAAAGACTTGCTTGAACGAAGGGGAATGAACTCGTGAGGATTCGAGATGGCAAACAATCAATAGATCAAACGTGAGCGACATCGAGACGAACCAGCTCTAGAGGAAACGGCATCATGGCGGAAATTCAGGTCCGTCACAAGGACTCGGTGATTGGACGTGGTGGAGGAAGCGCCGCTCTGCTTGTGGTAATGATCTGAGATTATGAGCCGCATCGGACGATCCATCGAACGTCGGAAGTTAAAAAGTGATGAGGCTCCGTCTGACGTCGGTCGACCATGGCCCCCCTGGTCGGTCTTGCCATCCGTTCCTCTGCGTTGCTGCACTGTCTGGGAACGAGATAGTTCAGGTAAGAGTGCAGAACCGAGTGCATGTAATAAATAGGAGTGATCGCTCCATGCGCTGGTGAGTTGAATCAGAGAAGCTATTGGTCAGCCAACTGGAAAAACAGCATTGTTACCAAAATTCCGAACGATCATCGAGCTTTCTGTCCGGCTGGTCTACCCCGCGACCGCAGAGCCTCATCATCTTCCTCGCCCCCCAGCTTCCTCGTTTGAGGCTGCATTCTTCTTGCCACAAGCACAATTTCGTCTCCCTTTACACAAGCCATTGACTTGTTTCTCGCTGCTCAACCAGAGTCTCTGTTGTCAGCAATAAGTCGTTGTTTGCCTTTACACCCAGAATTGTTACTATCACCAAGTTGCATCTCAAACTGCCTCGATCCGCAGTAACCGTTCTGTGAGGCTGAACCTGTCAAGCTCGTCAAGCTCGAAACACAACCTTCCAACCATCAAAACAACTTCACACTCGTCGCGTTCCATCGAACCTTCGCCTACACCTTATTACAGCTCACCTGCTACACTCTAATTGTGTACTTTCCCGACCAGACCGCAGTGGCTCGTCGCGATAGCTCCACCTAGATTCATTGCGGCTCGAGAACGCTTCAGACACTGATTAGATCCTGCTCCATTGACTCTCGCCAAAGCATTTGTTTGCCCATTCACCTACGCTCAACAAGCTTGGTTCAAATCATCGCAATGGATTTTTTCCATTTCGACAGCGCTGCACCACAAAACATCGGAACGAATCCTTCATCAACGACTTACGACTTCAGTCCTACTAGCCCGACGACCCCCGAAGCGGACACCCTGTTCGCAGACCACGACATGTCGTCGCGACTGCAAGGCAACTCCAATGATATGTGGGATGGCTCAGCACAAGGCGTAGTGGACGGAGGTCTGGAAAAGCTGTTGCACAACTATCCCATCTCAATGGACCTGTATGGACAAGTCACACCGCCCGAAGACAGCGACAGGCAAGACATGTCGAATCCCTTCAGCAAGCGAGCCGACTCCGGCGCATCCGGCATCGATGCTGAGGCCGTCTCAAGCATGTCACCTCGTCAGTCCACATCGAATAAGAGGCCTTCTGTGAGGTCGTCGCAAAAGAGCCGGAAAGAAAGTCGGACAATGTCTGGAGACGTCTTGCCAGATGACAAAAAGGACAAATACCGCGAGAAGAACCGTGTTGCCGCAGCCAAGTGTCGTGCAAAGAAGAAGGAGCATACCGACAGCCTCGAGGACACATATCGTGGGCAAAGTGCTATGAACACTGCGCTGAAGCAGACTGAGAAGTCTCTGCGAGATGAATTGTCGTACTGGCGTACGCAGGCGCTGCAACACACCTTTTGCGCATGTCATCCCATCCAAGAGTACAACTTGAGGAAGGCTCAAAGCATGGCTTTCGGCGGGAATGGTTCGCCGACCATGGCGAATGATCGCATAGCTTCGTTTGCCCACGACGATCTCCACTCTTCGTCTATGGCCGAGATGGCTAGTCCGGTGCTGAGCGATACTTCTCGTGCCAACTCATTTGGTTATGGCAAGATCTCTCCTACATCATTTCCTGCCATGCCTGAAGCAGATGTCAAGGATGTAGTCGAACCATAGAATGGTTCGCTTCGGTCATTTCGCTGAGTTGAGGTTTCTATTTCCAGAGAGCGGTACCGACGTCTAGCATCGGGTCGAGCATCATGTCTTGTTTTTGCCTTTTCACTTTTTCTTCTTCCTTGAACATGGCTTTGATGAATAGGCGTTGGGGTTTCCGGGCGGCCAGGAGGAAGGCGACTAAGGTATACGAACATTGAGGCATGGGCTGTTTTCCTTCTCTCTTCTGTACCAGTAATAGTCTTTGTTCTCCCGTTTGGCGAGCTTTTCGTAACGAATCGGTGTGCAAAGCAACAAGACGGCATCAAAATACAAAACAGTCAGCTCTTTTCATCATGCTCTTTTGCTTGAGTGTGAATCCTTGATGTGCTAGATGCTGTCGATAGTGTCGACGGAGAGAAGACAGAAACGCGATGGCGAGCGGTGATGGGGGAAATCACAATCTTGCCCAGCGTAAGCTGTCACCTTCACTCGATCTCGTGGTTGTCGAGGAAAATGGCCGTCACCATGAGGTGGGAGTGATGTGACTTTTGTTGACTGACGGCGGAGGCGGTTGGGTTCCCGATGCATAAGTGTCCAGTCATTCATGCATGCTTCGGGGGAGACGGTGCAGTATCCAGAGTGGCAGTGATGAGGCACCGGTACGCATGCCATGATGGTCCAGTCGAGTTGCTATAAGGGTTCTTCGTTGGTCGCAAACCGAGTCCAATGGTTGACGTCTTGTTTCTTTCTTACCAACACCCATAACCTCATTATCCAGAATCTTTCTCTTTCTTGCTCTTTTACCCCACCATAAGCCTCGACATTCTGATAGCAGACATCCAGCAAATTCGATTCCCAGAAATCCAGCCTGTCCACATTCGAGGCGGTATCTCACCAGATTATTTTTCAAGCGTGACAATGTATCACAAGGAAGTGAGGATGCAACAAACAAATTAAAAAGAGTTTCTCGAGAAGAAAACGTATCTAGGTGTTTGATTGTTAATAATGGGGAAGAGAAAACGCTAATCTTGTTTTTTTTTTGGCCTCGATTTGCCCGTGGGAATTATCTCGTCATTTTGACCACCTGATGATGTGTTGTTGTTATTCGATTCTCATCGGAGGCGGGAACAGCCTCCGTCTGCGTTGTGAATGGAGCGCCAAGAACTCAAAGCTCGACCATGTCACTTTTTGTCTTCCTCGATCTCGATTTGAGATTGTTAGGATGGGTTCTCGCAAATCGATATCGAGCTGCTCTATGTGGGGTGTATGGACTGCTATATTGCTGTCTGTAGATTACTCTGAGTATGCATCTTACCTACTTCTTAGCTGTATAGTCAGGATGCAGCGATGCTATGTTCATAGGATTGTTGATACAACCACGGATGCACGGCCGCCCACTGACAAGTTGGTTTACCAGATCTGATCTCGATGTCGATCATCGGACCCGGACCCTTCCGACCCTCACTATTAATATCATGGATGGGTAAAATTGCCGACCCTACTTCGATAGATGACTACATGACATCTTTATCCTACTTCTGGACCATCTTGACTCTGTTATGATCACGTCCATCATTGGTATTAGCTGACACTGTAACTACTGAATCATTATGATCCCGGAATGTGTGCTAATGCGGTCTCGTCATGACAGGAGCCCTCAAAACATGTAAGGAGAGACATCTTGCCTGAAGATCGATTGTCAAGGGTCATGTCACAGTAAAGTCAACAGCTTGACATCACATCGTCATTACGCGCGTGGCGTGTATACACCACCGAGGCCCTTTGGTTGGTATCGCAGATCTGGTTAGCCCGAGGTATTTGTGGATTCACACGATCCGTTGTTTGGTTTCCTCATACACTCATGTAAGATGTCTACACCAAACAGAGTCATCTCCAAGTAAGCGCGCGTGTGCACATTGCGAAATGGGGAATTCGATTGTACTGCAACCACGGTTGCAAGGGTATAAGGGGTATAGAACAGGAAAAAAGAATAACTCAGGCACAGCTCATGAAAACGCGTCATTGGCACAAAAATACACCTGCTCGTGCACGGAAGTCTGCCGCCATGATCCTCCCTGACAAAGCATACAGTAATACGGTTAGTACGGAGCCACTTCCGTGCTCGACGTCCAGGACTTGATCTGTAAGCGCCGAGGGGAAGAGACTTGTCGAAAGTCGAATTCTTAAGATCATCGTGCATACATGCAACACTCAAATGCGTAGTGAGAGCAAGCCATCAAGATGTTGATAATCCGCCATGCTAGTTCGTCCTCTTAGCGTCGGTAGCAGCCGTCCAAACATCGCCTGAATTGTACGACGGCGGTGCCGGTGCTGGCTCGTATCCTGGCAGAACAGCAGAGCTCGATGGTATATTGTTGCCCGCCTGAAGTTGAGGGGGATACAGTGCTGACGGTCCAGCTTCAATAGACGCTGCCTGCTGCTGCTCAGCGTATGCGGGCACTTCAACCTCTCCGGGCAGTATCTCAAAGGGAAATTTGCTCTCGAGTTGCCAGACATGCCCCAGCTGAAGATGGCGAATGCGCATTTTAACAGTCATCGTATATGAAATGGCCACTGTGAAAGTCTTGAAACTTGGAGCCAGGTGATGAGGGACCCGCTTGGTCATGTCCGCCAGGCGGACGGAATTTGAGATGGGTACCCATGAGCCGTCGAGTGGCAGTAACATCTTGTTACCGGGCATGCAATGATCAATGACAGTCGACTTTCCATTTTTGTAATGGTCATCGATCGTTCCCTTGGCTCTGGCATCTACATGCGCCTTGAGGACGAATTGGCAGCTATCGAAAGCTAATTCCGGAGCTTCGGGATCGTTCTGTCCACTCCTGGTGTACTTGCACGAAAATGACAATGGCATGACCTGCGCTGCGCTGACGCAACGCGGCATCTTGAACGATACCGCAATATTGATCTCAGGAGTCTTCAAGGCGGGATCACTACCAAAGACATGGCTCACCTTCTCTTTAAAAGTATGCTGGGTTGGTCGTAAAGCTTTACTCTTGAAGCGCCCGTCACCTCTACATGGGCCATCCAGAGGTAGCGGTGCTTCCAGAGGAGTCGGGGAGATGGGCCACAGAGGTAGCTCAAGCCTCGATTGGGCTGTACGCAACACCCTCCCTGGATTGATCTTCACTTTAAGCTGATATGTGATCTTCGCTTCTGGAGGTGTGGAGAACCCTGCGCTGTAAAAGTTGAAGGTTGGAGGCAGCCCTTGCGAGCCTAATTGGAAAATGTGATCCTTAGAACGCTCTTTGCGAAGATAATCCGTTCCGATGGGTAACTCAAAGCGAAAGGGCCATTCGTATCTGCCCGATGGTATAGTGTGAGGGCCCCGGAAGATCGTATCTTGGTCTCTGAACAAAGTTATCTTCTCGCGATAGTGACTGGTGTGGTTTCCATGACGCTCTGTAATCTTCGTGTAGCAGGTCCCTTTGCATATGATGAGGACTTGGTCGATGTCAACTTGGGTCGGAGGATTGTAGACGACCTTGCCCGAGATGGTCTGGCCTGGTATGAATGTTCCGAGCGGTCCCTGTGGTTTGCTGTCCACTATAGTGGTGAGGTGCTGTGAAGAGATGCTCATATTGGCGGGTCGTGATGTGGCTCAAGATTTTCGCATATAGGCACGTGGGCTTATATAGCTGCTCTCGAAAGCACATCGAATGATCTGTGCGCTCTGCCTGATTTGATGAGCCATGCTTGTAGAGAGTCATATGGTTCGAAGGATCCGCCTTGGCGCAGTATTGTCAGACTCAGCCTGAGGCTGAATCCTGGAGGCCCCAACAGACAAGCTGAGCATGAGATTGGCTCTGGTATCAGTAGTAGCGAGTCTGTTGTAGCGCCAATATCAAGATGAATCTACAACAACAATTGTATACCTCTTTGATGCTTGTGAGGATTGTGTCCGAGAAACTGCTCAAATCGAGGCAGTCGGAAATAATACGGGTATTCGGTGCTGCTTCGCCAAGCATACCCCACGCAGTCCGGCTCGCGAGCCGACCCAGCCTCTTAGCACAGTGTCACTAACATCACCAACAATGGAGCAGTTGTGATGCTTGTAAACAGTAGATATTCAATTGTATATAGTTGCGTTGGTTCTCATATGTAAATTTGTCGTAGTTGAATTCTGATTGCGATGTCGTAAAAATTGCGAAGTAATGTCGCTCTCCATCTATCTTGCTGCCTGCTTCGCTTCACTTGTCGGAGCTAGCTGTGAGGCTGTGCACCCTCGCCCTGCCTTAATGGTCAAGTCTACTTGTCTTCATCACCAACATTGTTTTGAACCAACAGAACAAACATTATCATCATCATCATGCTGGAACAAACCAACTTTCTCGATCTCCCGGTAGACATACTGTATCTCATCTTCCCCTACCTGGATGTCGCCAGCTTTGTGGCCTTGACGTCAACTTGCACGGCGCTTCATCAAACTGACATTGCTCAACATGCTCCCTACTGGAGCTCGGCCGCGCGCAACACTTTCCGTGTACCAAATCAGCCTGTCGTCGAGAATGATGGTCGTAGATGGCAGAAGATGTACCGAAGACTCATGAAGGACTCACGTAGTTTCACCTGGGGAAACAATGACAGAACATGTCTCGGCCATGGTCAACAGATGCACATGGGGGCACCTTTTGGCCGTGGCGGTATAGGTCCTGCCGGACGCCGAAGACCTGCTCTGCGCGCTCGTCAACACGTGTCATGGCCTACACAAATGGAGAACGTGGAACCGCTGGGCATCATCGCTGATATGCAGTGCGGCGGCTGGTCCACAATCTTACTGACTTCAAAGGGTGGCCTGTATGGTGTCGGTGTTATGAATGGTATGATCGTCAATCAGCCAGCAAAATCGACGCCAACCAGACTTTGCTACCCTGCCGGCTTGCCTCACCCTAATGAACGCTATGAACCAGCATCTGCTATCAAACAGTTCTCAGCTGGCCGTTGTCATGTTCTTGCTTTGTCGGACTCTGGATATATCTGGTGCTGGAGTCACATTAACATGGCTGCGCTCCAAGTCAAGTTCCTGAATGTCGATACAGTCGTCCGCCAGTACACTTCTGCATCAGCTCGCGGCTATGTCAAAAAGGTCGTAGCAGGCTGGGCAAAGAGCGCTGCCCTCGTCGTCGGCACTGGTATCGTTGTCTGGGAACCCGTGCATCGCAACGCACGACAGTCTGAAGGTGAAGAAGATGCTGTACTTGTCTTGGAGACCGCAATTTGCCCTGGCACCGACTTCCAGAAGCATGCCAGATTATTCGAACCGTCGGCTGCAAGTGCCGAGATCGGCGAAGTCGAGAATTTCATCTGTCTCGAGCACTACGTCCTGTTCAACACGCATCTTGGCAAGATATATGCGGCAAAGATCACCTGGAATGCGCAAAGTAAGGCGCTGGATGATGTTCGAGAATTGCCTCTTGAAGCAGACGGAGAGGTCAAATTCGCCACGGACGTCCAAGGATCGTTCCGATCGTTCGCAATCTTCGCCAAAGACGGCACTGTGTACACCGGTACTCAAGACGATCATTTGCATCGTCTGTTTCATCCTTTACCTCAAGATGCGGCCTTCTCACTCCACCGTATTCATGCCTTGCAGAAGTCTCAGGTTATCTCCATAGCCTTTGGTGATTACCACTTCCACGCACTGCATGCACCAGGATACATTACTTCCTACGGTACTGAGCCCCAAAGCTGCGGCTGTCTTGGGCTCGGAGGTCATGGAGACCCAGAAGGCCGGATCCGTGGTCTTCGCTATAACGGTATTGGCGGAGATGGACGTCTAGTTCCTCATGCGAGCCTCCACGGTCGCAGGATCTGGTTCGAGGAGGAGAAGCAGAAGTGGATCACTTTTCTAACAAGCGGAGGTCAAGACCCTGAGGAGGCCAAAGAGCGTATGCGTATGCTCTCAGAGCCAAACGTCCAAGGTGAAATCAGCGAGTGGGTCGAGCAAGAGGGCAACGCCTGGGAGGAGAAGTATGGAGCATCAAGCGTTACAAAGGGCGATGATGACTTGGGCACATATTTCGCACTTAGTGTCACAGCAGCTGGTTGGCACTCGGGGGCCTTGGTGCTTGTCAATGAGGCCAAAGCAAACAAGATCAGAGAAGCTTGCCTGGAACCAATCGAGGAGCCCACCGACGATAAAACTGCGGACGAGAGTGAGAGACCCACACAGGAGGAACAGATGGACGACCGTGGGTTACTCAACCGCGCTCTCGATTACGCAGGCGATCTCGTACGTTGGTTCAATGGCTCACCTCGTACAGATCCCACAGGCCCCAATTTCCGCGACCCAAATGACCCAAACGCGTTCGTCAACCCCCAAAACCACGGCGCTGTTTCCGAAGGCGGCCGTCCGTATGTCTGGGCTCATGACTCTTTCCCTCGGTTGAGACTTGCGAATGGTGACGAGATGCCAGGAGAGGTGGAATTTTCGGAATGGAGAGCAGGTCGTCCTGAGTGGGAAGGCAAGATCGAAGGTTATTAGGTTAAACGAGGACAAAGGGCTGATCGACGATTGATGAGTATTGATGATTGAAACGATGGGGGTCATGAAGGACGAAAGATGACGGGGGGTTTTACTCTTGCACCTATGCGACAAGAGCTGCATAATTCTTCCCATGACTATGATGATGACCTTGACTTTGTGTTACTTCGTCTTGACCATACGAGATGCTTGCTCTGCCGTAAGAAGTTCACCTTGCTTGCTCTGTTAGTAATTTCATATGTACTGACTGTAAGCCCACGTATCTATTCAAATTGCTCGGTCGATCACCTACGTTCGACTTTTCTGGGTGATGCTCCACTCGGCTTGATTGTGTCAGGGTCGTACTTTTAACATGACAGATCCAAGGTTAATCGACGATAATACGTGCAGATTTGACCAAGTCTTGGCTATGACCTCCACACATAGATCTAAGCATACGTCTCCTATAGTGCGTATGAAGTTTGATCTATAAAATGCGAGTTTAAAGCTCTTGTTGACGAATTCGTGTTGTGGTCCTCACTGTTGCGTGGGGGCGGAATACTGGCAGCATATCCCTGGGTTCGCAGCCAGTCTCAAGCTCGACACCTAGCTAGGACCGAATAGTATGCAGGGAACAGTGAAGTTTGAAAACATTGCATTAGGTTACGGCGACGACTAGAGTTTAGTATAGATGTTGATCGTGAGAATTACGCCTGTACCGCGTCGAAGGCAACGGTGTAACACACGAGGCGTTGCCATCTTCAGCATCGAGCTTCCGGAAGGCAACATATTCACCACTGACAAGCGATGGCAACGAAGGCAGCACAGGGAAGAGCAGAAGCGGCATCTATATCGGACTATGACTACTCTACAGCGATTACAAGTCTCTGAGATCTATGTCAGATGCTCTAGAGACGTTAAACGGCGTTTTCAAGAAGTGATGTACGAATATATGATCACTATGTGGTAGAATATTGGTGCGGCAATTTGTTATCAGACCTCTCTTCTGCCATTGTGCTTGGTTTAGTCAGAGTATCAACAGACATCTTAGCCCTTGTACTTGGAATCACGCTGTCCAGGATGGTGGGTCAAATTCGCTTGATGGTCTATCTCAAGTCTTTGGAATCTTGATTCGGACTGTCAACTCCTTAGAACTTGTCAATTGATTGGGTGGAACAGAGGCCACACCTTCAGGCCTCCTCACCATCGAACCAGGGACGATTGATTTGGCTCGAGAGCCTGGAGTTTCGTAAGTCAAACGTCTGACCAATTGCCAAGCTGTAGATCGAGCAGTGAGGAACACCCCAGCCAGCGAAGAGCTGTACTGGGGCTCCCTGAGTAGTTCTGGCTGTAGCGCAAGCATCAAAAGAGTATGCATGTTGTAGAACGCATCATTGCCAGCGTTGTGAAAACCATGCTTGCTCTCAAAATCGAGACTTGCGGTATGTGGCTTAGGAGAGAACACTCTTACAACGTCGGCTGGTGTCGCGTCTCCTGGGCTTGAGTCTACAAGAAACCTCCAAAGCTTCGAAAGTCGACCGGGTAGCGTGGTTCGATATTGTTGCGCAAGAGCATAGGTGTCCACGATGGCAACGACATTAGACTCGTTCCTCAACTCGTATCCTAGCGTACAAGCAAGCTTCTCGATGTCGTGATTCAGAGCGTGCCCAACAAGTATATACAGTCGATCAGGTTGTAGCTTGAGATATGGCTGTATGGCCGTTAGAGGTATGCGGTGCTCGACAGCTCCAAAGAGAAATGGCTGACGCTCGCCAGGTTTGAAGCGAAATTGACGAGGCCTAATCTTTTGTGACCAATTCAAAGCTGATGGACCAGGATCAATATTTTGGATGTCTCGAGTATCCAGAGTTGAAATGCCAAGTTCTGTAAGATCGGCCTTGGTGCCTTCGGTATCCATCGCTATGAATATAGCATCTCTTGGAGCACGTGTTGACTTGGATTTCAATCCAAGGCTCGAACGAACAAACGCAATGCATTTGTTGTTCAATCGAGGCTTACGCTTCGGTTGAGACTCTGCATCCAATCGCGATTTGGTTTCATAACTTTGAGAGGGTAAGCAGAAATTCACTTACAATGATCGAGGACTCTCATTCGCGTGTCTACTTGATCAGACACTCGTCGAGAGGGACATACTTGGTATTTGTGTCATATTGAGAGGCGACATTGTTTTGATCTAGAGCTCGCTTGGGGCTACCAGAGGTCCGACGGAGCCCCTCGATGCCTCTCAGACCTCCACGGCGTACGTGGACAGCAAATCGTGCCGAATCGGAAGACGAGACTGCCGATTGATGCCAAGAGGAGCCGAGACGAGGCCTTGGTCGGATAAGAAATCCAGAGGTCTGGTGAAGAATGACAATAGAGTAGCGAATTCGAGCAAGGCCAGGCAGGATAGCAGTCATCGGCAAGGACGGCAACTACTACCGAGGCGCTCAAGCAGCTAGCAAGGAACGACAAGCAAGAATTGAATCGGTAGAGGAGTGGGTGAGGTAGGCGGGCTGGAGGCTGAAAGCGAAAACGAGAGAGGCTCCGGAGAAGTACCGGGCGCTTTGTTGATTCTGCGGTTGGGCGCGGAGTATGACGAGGAGGAGAATGGAGAAAGAAGAGCTGATACGTTGGAGATGAGCGAGGGGAAAGGTGGAGGACAGGTGATATGCAGTAGACAAAGCTGCTCACTTTGTCAACGCAGTGCTATAAGGCTCATTTCTAGATATGGCAAGAGCGATCAGTGATAGCATTCTGTCAATTGGCATCAACAGAAGGCTGTCAAAAAGGCAAGGACGTTCGTAGCAGTGACGCAGAGGGCGTTTTCAGCGCACGCACCCCCATCACTTTTTGAGAGTCGAGTCTCGATGCGATAGACGATGCAAAAGGTCAAGAGCCGTCGCTGCACCGTCCAAGACATCAGATAATAGCAGGTTTAGGGCTGTCACTTAATTCCCTCTCGTCTCGCGTGCACCACCTGACTCCTGTCCCTCTTCCCTTGTATACATATCTTCACCCTGGCGCTCCATCGACGCACCAGAAGTCTCCCAACTCCCTCATCTCGCTCCCCATCCTCATCTCGCGCGGCAGACCCACCCTTTCTCCGCGAGCTCCGATCTGAAAAAGGCTCGTTTCTCTCACGCTCCTTGTACGCTGTCGTCCTCCTCATACTCGTCCTCAGCGTCCAATTCCTGCTCGTGCCCCGCTTCGTAGCTTCGCTCCGCAAGCCAAGTCAGCCACAGAACTTGGGTAGGCCTGACTTTTGTCGCTACAACCCCTCCAATCCCTTCCTACAGGACTTGATCTGTCCTCACCATCCCGAAGAGCAAGCAAACACCCTCTTTGACACGTCGGTTCCTCGCAACATGGGTCTCGCACAAGAAGCCAGCCGCGTGGCTGCCGAGTTTGAGTACTCGGACGCCCAAGTCAACAAGGCCGTCAAGGAGTTCATCCGCCAGATGGGTATGTCTACCACTGTTTTCCTCTCGACCTGAGCCCATGACTGACCATTGGATTCAGACGAGGGTCTGGAAAAGTCTGGCACCACCATGAGCCAAATTCCCACCTATGTGACTGCTGTTCCCAACGGTACCGAGAAGGTGAGTCTGGATTCGCGTGAGCCAGCATCTTCCATGACTGACAGTGATAGGGTCTCTACATGGCCGTCGATCTCGGTGGCACCAACTTCCGCGTCTGCTCCATCAACCTCAACGGTGACAGCACCTTCTCCCTCACCCAATCGAAGGTCGCCATCCCCAAGGAGCTCATGGTCGCCCAGACCAGCAAGGAGCTTTTCTCTTTCCTCGCAAAGCAAATCGCCACTTTCCTGCAAACCCACCACGGCGAACACTACCACGCCACCATCCGCAGACGTGCCACCATCCACTCCGAGAGCGGTTTCGAAGAGCGCGAGATCTTTAACTTGGGTTTCACCTTCTCTTTCCCTGTGCAGCAGGTTGGAATCAACAAGGGTACCTTGATCCGCTGGACAAAGGGTTTCGATATTGCCGATGCTGTTGGCAAGGATGTCTGCAAACTCCTCCAAGACGAGATCGATGCTCTCCACTTGCCCGTCCGTGTTGCTGCTCTGGTCAACGACACTGTCGGAACTCTCATGGCTCGCTCATACACCTCTCCTGGCAAGACTGGTACTCTTCTGGGTGCCATCTTCGGTACTGGTACCAACGGCGCTTACGTCGAGAAGCTCGACAAGGTCAAGAAGCTGAACGGCTCCGAAAACAGCGACAATGTTGACCGCACCACTGGTGAGATGATCATCAACACTGAGTGGGGCTCATTCGACAACGAGCTCCGCGTTCTCCCCAACACCCCTTACGACAACTCGCTCGACAAGGAGACCCCCAACCCCGGTATCCAGATGTTCGAAAAGCGCATCTCCGGTATGTTCTTGGGTGAGATTCTGCGTCTCGCTATCGTCGACCTGGTCAAGGAGCGCAAGACCGGCCTCTTCAGCGATGACAACAGCAGCAGCAACGACGTCCACAGCACCACCTGTCTCGCCGAGAACAGCCCTCTGTGGCAACCTTGGGGTCTCGACACCAGCTTCTTGTCAATCGCTCACGGTGACAACAGCAACGGCTTCAAGGTCACTCGTCAAACCTTGGACAAGGACTACGGAGTTCACGCCGCCAGTGCCGAGGACGCTGAGGCCGTCAAGCTGATTGCTGCTGCCATTGGTAAGCGCGCCGCTCGTCTTTCCGCCGTCGCCATTGCTGCCGTCGTCCTCGCAACCGACAAGCTTTCATCTCCCCAGGACATTGCCACCGCCGATGACACTCCCGTCAACGAGGACGAGATGGTTGACATTGGTGTTGACGGTTCTCTCGTCGAGTTCTACCCTGGCTTTGAGGAGTACATCAGAGAGGCCCTCCGTCAGATCGAGGGTGTTGGCAAGCACGGCGAGAAGCGCATCCGCATTGGTATCGCCAAGGATGGTAGCGGTGTTGGAGCCGCTTTGATCGCTCTCGTTGCCGACAAGTTGGCCAAGCAGGCACAACTCAAGGAGTACGGAGAAGAGTAGATACAGAAGACGACGATGATTTTTCCAGAAGTTTCTCACGATTTACAAAATCTTTCTCGCATGAGCATGCGGAAATGAGCTTGGGAGGGCGTTGGTTTTTATTTTATCATATTCAGCCGTCACATATGTGTACATATATCCTAGTACATTGACCATTTTTCTTCTTTTGAACTCACGACCTCTTCTTGTTGTTCTCGTTTGCTGTGCTCCATGACCGAATCTTCGGTCTTGTCTTTGATGATGACGAATGCTTCTATACTTTGTCTGCCTTCTTGATCAATAATCCTCTGGCTACCTTCCTTTCAGGACGTCTGTTCCGTATTCTCAAGCCCCTCCGTGATTCAACAAATCCCTCGGTCCAACCTCCCTCCTCAACACGTAGGCCCCTCGCGGTGTCAACCTTCTATAATATCCCTCCTCCAACCTCGTCTCTTTGAAACCTCTCTTGGCATACCACTCCCTAGCCTCTTTACCAGCTTCCCAAACATGCGCTCCCACAGCGCTCACCCCATGATCTCTTATCCCCCTCTCTATCATGATCCCCAATAGATGCGTTGCGATACCGTAACTCCTGAAGGGAGAAAGCACACCCAAAGTGGAGATGTAGAGGATTTTATCATCTGGAGAGGCAGAGGATGAGGGCAGGATACGACAGCGTATTGCTGCTATAACCTTTCCTGACGCTGACGCGACAGAAGACGGACTATCATGCCAAAGGGCTAGAAGGGTTAGGTGGTTGGAAATCGGGTCCGAGAGGGTTTCTTTGTAAAAGGTGCGGGGATAAGGTATTGGCAGGAGCAGGGTGTTTAGACGTTCAAAGGAGGATATGTTTGTGGTGTCGCAGGGGACAAGGGTGATATTTTTTACTAGTCTTTTCGAGGGGTGGGAGAAGGGTAATGTTGATGTGGTTGTTGTCGTTTTTTGGTCCAGTTGCGTGGTCAGGGTGGGCTGATGTGGTGTTGGCTGCTGCGACAATGACGATGATGGTGAGCCATCTTGACTTTCTGTAACAGGAGCTGTTTGTACTCTTGAGGCCGAGTCTTCTGTCGTCTGAGAAGCAGTGATGGATTGTTTGACCGCCGAGGACTTTTTGAACCAGGATGTAATTGATGTCTGCATGATTTAGGGGCAATGGGACAGCTTGGGAAGACGCGTACCGCGTTGCTTTGGAGTTTAATTGATTTTTTATTCCTGCTCCTTCCCCGTCGGAGTCAATCGGAGGTGGAAAGGTCGGCTTGGCAGTTGACATCGCGCGCAGTGGGTAGCGGCAGCGAGCATACCGCGACTTACGAACGATTGTTTCTCTCTGCCATTGAAACCTCTTCGCACTTCCAATCACGTTCAATTGTCATGGGTTCTGGAAGCTCCAAGCCGCAAGGCTCGCCATATGTCTTTGCTGCGTACGATCAATGTTTCGATTGCTTGCGACAACATGTTTAACTGACGAGCGCAACAGAGACAGCCCTGTCAGCTTCTCACCATCTGTAGTCGACTCGCTGCAAAACAGTCCCGAGGTATTGCGACTCCAATGAGAACACACATAGCATCCCAAGTTTCTGACAAGAGCTCAAAAAGACCGACTCGACCCGCCAGCGCAACCTCGACCTCCAAATCCAACAGCGCGTGACAGCAGAACTCGAGCGCATCCGCGAAGAAGAAGCCAAACGCCTCGCCCAATATACCTCCACCCTCACCCCCACCTCCGACGACTCCTCAGACTCTTCTTCCCCCTCCTCCTCCGACTCTCCCTCCATCAAAGACAAAATCTCCTCTGCCCTCACACCTTCGTCATCGCAAAACAAGGATCGCAGCAACGACAGCGTGTCCAAAGAAGTCGCCGAACTGCGTAGCAAACTCGAGCGTCGCAAGAACCTCGACAAGACTGATGTGGCTGTGGAAAAGGCAAAGGAGGGGCTCGTGCAGTGTTTGAGGTTGAATGATCGTAGACCTTTGGATTGCTGGGAGCAGGTTGAGACGTTCAAGGCAGAGGTTGCTAAGCTCGAGGCAAAGTTTGTTGATAGAGCTTTGCGATGAGCATATTTCGTCTGAGCTGTCTGGTGTCTGTTAGACTGGGCTTGATGAAGCCTGGAATTGGATGCTCGAAGACTTTGGCGATCGAGGAGAGAAGAAGGGAAGAAGGATGGGCTGTGGAAAGACATGATTACATTGCACTACTAGAAAAAGCAACACAACCTGAGTACATTTCAATTCTCGCGTCTTGCCTATATCTTTGGACATGAACATAACTACAAATATCACACATGTACAAAATCCCTCCTATACATATCCATCCATCGTATATCAGTCCACTTCAACCAGCCACACTACCCACCTTCTTGCACACTACGCCAATGCACCATTGTCCCTAACAACCGACTCCAACACGACCCCCACAATCCCCATCAACCCCCTCAACCTCTTCACGCCAGCCACCATAGGCTTGAACCTCCAACTCCCCAACCTCGCCCTTTTCATTTCTTGCTTCCACGACAAACCCTCCACCTCTTGAATCACAAAGCCAATATCAGAATCCTGTTTTCTCAACCATTTCTCCAATTCAGAACCTGTGTTTCTCAATTGTGAGCGAAGGAGTTTGAGATCGGAGGCGTGGTGTTTTAGGGCGTAAGTGTTTTTTTCTGCTTGCCGGAATTTGTGGACGAGGTCGAGAGCTTTTTTGCTGCTTGTTTGGTAGTCTTGGAGTTTGCTGTGTGCGGGTATTAGTTTCTGGCATCCTTGACGAGAAGAAAATGGAGTGGGACATCTTACCTAGTGATCTTGCCGTGTTGCTTTTGCATGTCATCGAGATATGCAACGAGGTAGGCTTGTGTCGACTTTTCCGGATTGTGATCAGGTAGCTTGTTGTCAATGGTATGGATCTCTGCCACTAGATCTGCGCTTAATCCATCAAACTCTTTCAATGCATCGATAAGAGCACTTCTGTTATGCTGACTTGCAGTGACTTGATCAAAGCCTCGGGACTCATCAATACCCAAAACCCCACCCAGACTGAGGTAATGAGCTTGATCGTAACCCCAAACCCCACCCGAGCCCAGAAAATTGAAACCATCAGGCATAAAGCTCCATATCTCATTTGCCTTGAAGCTTTTAGTAACACCTTGCTTAGCAGCCTGCACAGGCACAAAAGGATTCGCTGCCTCGTCCGGCACACATACATGGTTTGCCGCACATATTTTTCCAGCAGGCTCCCTTGGTATAAGACTTGCAGTGACGTATTTTGCAGATTCCGAAGCCAGTGCAGAGCAAAAGGATATGATATAAGCAGCCAATCCCCAAGCGAGAAAGACTCTCAAGCCTCCATGCCAGGAGAAGAAGTGGTGGATGGAAGACCAGAAACTACGATGAGTTCGCGGCTCAGTGGGGAGGCGTCTGGGGAGTGGATGATCGTAGGCGTTTAGCGGTGGTTGGTTGTATTCTCCTCCGAGCCAGGGGGCACCGCCCTCCATGGGGCTATCACTTCGGAGGCCTCGTAGGGGCTGTGATGGCAGGAGCTCATTGGAGGGGTCTCGGACACGGGCTCGAGAGGGTCGATTGTCCATTCTTCAATAGTCGACTTCGTTGTAAGATGATTTTGGTCCCACGGCGGATTCACTTCCTGGAAGAGTCTCAAGACATTCGAAGGAGATGGAATTGCCATGGCTGCAGTAGTGCCTCGAGCAGTGATGGCCAACTAGACAAAGCGATTGGGGCCTTCCATTGTGTTCCTTGAGAGGTTCCTCCCGCATTCGGCAGGGCATTGTTCTTTGATCATCACTCATGACACCTACCTTCTGGGACCTGTCCGTTGGGACAACAATTAAGCAGAGAGTCAAGGACTATTATGGTCATCGTCTTGTGCGGACGATAGCACAAAGAGTCCTAGTGGTGATCCTTGTGGTGACTAGCAATGAGACTTGCCATCTTGACACGAATCAACGTTAAAGTCGAGAGTTTAGAATCTCATATGTCAATTGTAGTGAATATATGGTTAGCGATATAGTATTTACAAAACAACAAGTCGAACTCCATATTGTAGGATGAATTAATGTCAGACGTCCAAAAGACCTACCCCGGAGACATCGGAGTTTGTCGGCCAAGAAATTCTGACCATCAAAAAATCCCCAAAGTGAACTTTCATACAACAACCACGACTCCAAAAAAAAACATCATGGCGAAAAAGAGAAAGGCCTCTTCTGGTGGAGCAGTCAAGGAAGATGTTGCAGACGACTCGAACAGACGTACGCGCATGAAGATCAAGACGTATGAGGATGTGGCGGGCTCGGATGACGAGTTTCACATCAACCGTGACAAGGTTATGCTGGACGATGGACCGGAGGCGAAGAGGAGGAGAAAGGTGCAGGAAGAGGGTAAGCATTGCGAAAGATATGCGCCAAAGCGATCGGTGGCTGACTTGCACTATAGAGGAATTCCTCGAATTGTCCGACGAAGAAGTCCTAGGATACTCTGAACCTTCTGAAGCCGAAGATGACGACGAAGACGACTTTGAAGAGGAGGAGACAGCAGCAGCGCCGGCAAAGAAGTCAAAGAAGGATGCACAGGATGAAGAGGACGACGAGGAAGACATGGAGGCATGGGGAGAATCCAAGCAAGACTACTACAACGCCGACGCTATCGAGACAGAACAAGATGCGCTCGACGAAGAGAAGGAGGCCTTGCGCCTGCAGAAGAAGCAGTTACAGGCCATGAGCGCTGCTGACTTTGGATTCGACGAGGCGGACTGGCAACAGGAAGACGAGAAGGATGCTGAACAGGATGGAGAGACCGTCACGGAAGTGCTGCCTCAACTCGAGCTGGACGACAAGATGACGCCCAAGGAGCGCATGAAGCTACTCAAGACACGCTACCCGGAGTTCGAACCGTTGAGCAAGGAGCTGCTCGCTCTGAACCAGACATACCAGGAACTGTCTGCTGTTGAGTCGCCTTCACTCGCCGTTCAGACCAAGTTGCAAGCATCCGCTGCTTACCTCGCCTCGTTAACCATGTACTTTGCCCTCCTTACCTCGACAGCCCAGGACAAGCAAACGAAAGGTCTCGCTCTTTCCGCAAACGCCATTCGTGATCACCCCATCATGGAGAGCTTGATCCAATGCCGCGACCTATGGGCACGCCTCAGAGACCTACCCGAAGACGACTCAGAAGACGAGTCCGCCTTGGAAGGAGCCTCAGAGGAAGAAATGAGTGAATCAGAAGACGAAGCACCCGTCACCATCCTCCCCACCAAGACCAGAAAGACAGCCGCCGAACGTGCCGTCGACGCCGTAACAGCAGCAGCAGAAGCCCGCCGCGCAGAACGCCTCCGCAAGACCGAAGCAGACTTTGGCGACCTCGACGCCCTCCTAACCTCTCGCCCCAAGAAGACTTCCTCGAAGAATATTTCAGCAACAGCCGCCCTCGACGAGAACGACTCTGACCTCGGCGAAGACACTTTCCTCACAGCCTCCGAACTCGCCGAGAAAGCCAAGCGCAAGAAGTCCCTCCGCTTCTACACCTCCCAAATCGCCCAAAAGGCAAACAAGCGCGGCGCAAAAATTCAAGGTGGAGATGAGGATGTGCCTCACCGTGAACGTCTTCGCGATAGACAGGCCCGTCTAAACGCAGAAGCAGAAGCACGCGTAAAATCCTTTGACCGCGATCAATTGGGCGAAGATTCCGAAGACGAAGACGACCGCGCCACTGCCCGTCTAGTCCGCGGCGAAAAGCCAGAAAAGACGCTCGATGACGAGGAAGATTACTACGACATGGTGGCCTCCAAGGCAGAAAAGAAGAAATCAGACAAGGCGGCTCAAGCCGCCGCGTTCAAAGAAGCAGCTGCCCAAGGAGGCAGAGTGATTGAAAAGGAAGAGGTCGGCCCAGATGGCAAGAGAGCGATTTCGTATGCGATTGAAAAGAACAAGGGACTTACGCCGCATAGAAAGAAGGATGTGCGTAATCCTAGAGTCAAGAAGAGAAAGAAGTTTGAGGAGAAGAAGAAGAAGTTGGCTTCCATCAAGCCGGTTTACAAGGGTGGCGAGGGTAAAGGTGGCTATGGTGGTGAACTTACGGGTATCAAGAAGGGTTTGGTCAGGAGTACGAAGCTTTGAGGAGAATACAATTCATCATTTCTTTGGTAGCGATATTTTTGCATATGCTCTCGAATCACTCATCGGGTATTCCTCCTTTCACTGTAGCGATCTCTTGCAATGTCGATGAACTGAGCAGACTCTTAAGCGGCACCACTAAGACCCATTAGGGCACCAACAGCCATCATATCCTCGTCTCTCTCTGCTTGTGAAGCACTTTCTTGCTGCGCATTGGCCGCCCTGTTCGCAACCACAACCGCATCATCCACATCCACATCCACATCCACATCCACATCCCTCGGACTCTCTGGTTCCTCAATCTTGTGATTACCCTCTCTCTGCCACGGAGGTGTGCCCGTCCATTCCAGCTCTTTCGACTCGGGTCCCCAAACTTCCTCCTTCATCTCATGCAGCGTTGTCTCATCCAGCTGTTTTGTAGCAGCAAGCTCGCTTTGCAATACACCCTCCAATAAAGCTTCTTTTGCTGCCCACTCCTGACGATGATGTTCCTCGAGCGCTTCGACTTCTTGTTTCAAGCCCTCGCTCTCTTGCTGTGCCCAATGCAGTTGACGTCTGAGCAGCCGCATGAGCTGATTCGCAGGAATTTCACTCTCAAACTGTGAAAAGTGTATGTCGGGTGGGTATGTGATCATGAAGCCCGCCTGGCCAGTTATCGGGTGACGCGCGGGTATGTATTGGATGTTGTCCATGGGTGGTGATGGATCGTCAGGAGCTTGGGTGGGTGCAGGTACGGGCACATCTGGGACGGAGGGTTTGATGGGTGTCTTGCCGTTCATCGAGAGGCGTAGCTTTGGGCCCTTCTTGGGCTGGCCGGTAGCGGGATCGATGGGATTGGCATTTGTTGCTGCAGCGCGTGGAGGTTCGGGTTCGTGGACTGTGCGCATGTGTTTGGCGAGGGCATCAGATCGGGTAAATGAACGATCGCATTCTGCTCAAGAGTCAGCTTGGTCCAAGTCATCAAAGTGTGCAGAGCAGCATGCATACCTGGCAGGTGGCAGAAAAAAGGCTTCTCCTTGGTGTGGCTTCGCATGTGTGCTTTCAGAGCGTAGCCACTGGGGTGATTTGTGCCTTTGCGTGCACAGTCTCCCCATTCACAGGTATAGCGTGCTCGCTTGGGCGCTATGTGGTCGTTCTGGACATGTGCAATGAGCTCGTCGCTGTTGGCCAGATCACCCACACTGCAGCCCTCCCACGCGCAAGTAGTGACTTGATCCGCGCGCATTGCAAACTCGTCCTGGCTGGGCGATCCTGGAGCGGAACCCTCGCTGTCGCAACTGATGTCTGCTTCCGACTCTTCTATTGTGTCGGCGCCAGCTACCATGATTGTGCCGCCATGTGATGAGCTAATGTGCGCTGGTCCGCCGCCCGTACGTCGTTTCTTGCTCGGTGGTCCTGTCGTGTCTGTGTCTATGCTGGGTCTGGCTGATCGGTTCGGTGTGCTGATCATGTCGTCTGCTTCGTCCGACGACGATATCGACGACAATGGTGAATCCGGCATGTCACTCATAACGATGAGCTGGCGGTAGCCTATGGGTAAAGTCGGGTGGATTGATGGCAATGGGTTGTGATGGCTTGGTTGCTAGGTCGCATCAGCTGTTGGGCTTCTCGGCCCTCGCAGAAGGAACGCCAGGGTCGCTGTTTTCTGCCTTCGTACGAACCACACTTTTCTGCATCAACGTGCTTCAACTTTATTCTAGATACATCTCGTGCTGATATACACTTCTCGTGATTTACATTGATGATCTTTGTATGTCAATGACATGCCTTGCCCCATCTCCTCAATCTATAATAGTTCCATGGTAGAGGCACCAAGTATCCAGCAGCAATGCTCACCACCGCAGCTGTCCAGAATCGCGGGTCTTGCAATGCGACCACTCCACCAGTGAGATGATAATCAACAGCATTTTCCGCCAACTCCATGGCCAGCATCGAGATGAAACTCATACCCATTGCTGTCTTGAAAGCCATGCTGGTGGACAACTTGTCCTTGCCCCGGTGAAGTAAAGCCGTCTCCAATGCAATCGATGTAGTCAGACCGGATGTCACTGTTCGCTATCAGTATCTCTGCTCATCTTCGAGTCCTTTCCTAACAAAAAAGAGAACAAAAGTCTTACTAGACAGAGCCATGATCGTGCTCATTCCCAACTCCGGCGCATGTGTCTGCAACGTCCATAATGCCGAAAAGTCTCCTATCGTGCATCCAACAAGACATCGTAGCGTGTTGACACCTGCTCTCTTCCATGTACCTCTACACGTCCAGAAAACGCGTGTAGCTAGCGAAGGTCTAGGCTTGATGGGTGTAACTTTTGCCTCACCGGCATTCTGCTGTGTGTTGGTGGTATAGATCCGGGACGAGGCAGGAGTTAATATCACTGGCGTGACATTTGATGGTAAGAGACAGACTCGGAGATGACGGAGATTGGTACTTCGCACTTGGTGTAGTGATGATGTGAACACCAGCATGTTTGCGTTGTGTCGAGGACTGAGATAGAAGGTCAAAGGTTTTGGTGCTGTAAAGAAGGTATATCTGCTATAATTCTACTTGCTAACTTGACAAGCCTGTCCGACGAAAGAACGCATTTGCAAATCTGAGACAGAAAACAGCCATGTCAAAAATCTGTTTGTACACATCTTGCAACAAAATTACCGAGTTAAAATCGATTGTATGTCAAAGCGATCGAGAACATGTCAATCCCAAAGAGGAAGTGACAGCCCGTTTGATGTCGAGACGTCAGTGCGGCATCGATGAGCCCTACAACTCAACCTCCCTCACTACCTATTGCTTTCTAAGAATTTATTGATAGAATTACCACGATACCAAAATCATTGACAACGCATTTCATCATGGCGCCAATTTCAAAATCCGAGGACACTCGAAAATTGAAGATCCTTATGTTGCACGGTTAGTCCAACATCGAAACATGGTAATATCCCAAATACTGAACTCTGTCAAGGCTACACACAATCCGGCCCTCTCTTCCAAGCAAAAACCCAACGAATCAAGAAACTACTCGAAAAGTCTCTCGCCAGCTCCCCCATCAAAACCGACACCGACACCGACACCAACCCTCCCATCAACGGCATAGAATTAATCTATCCCACCGGTCCCTTCCCAGTAACCTCAGCAGATCTAAACGGAGCAGAAGTCCGCGAAGACGCAAACGGATGGTGGAAACTCTGCCCACGAGGAGAACCACAACAAGGTTTCTCAATCGGACTCTCCAGCATTGCAAAAATATTGCAACAACAAGGTCCCTTCGACGGTATCATGGGATTCAGTCAAGGAGCAGCGTTTGCAGCCATGATAACTTCCCTCCTCGAACCCTCACGAGCTCAAGCTTTTGCAAATGTGAAAGGTGGCATAGCTTTCCCGTCTTCTTTTGCTGAACTCACACACCCACCGCTGACATTTTGTGTTTGCTTTTCGGGATTGTTGAATAAATGTCCTGCTTATACGGCATTCTATGAGCCTAGGATTCAAACACCGGTTTTACATGTTTTGGGTAGTATGGACACGATTGTGGAGGAGAGTGAATCTTTGGCGTTGGCGGAGAGGTGTGAAGGTGGTGGAAAAGGTGGTGTTGTTAGACATACGGGAACACATACTGTGCCGAGTAGTGAAAGAGATATTGCGGCTGTGATTCAGTTTATCCGAAATGTCTATGCTGGAGAAGGAAATGCCAAGGCGGATGAAGAGGAAGAGGAAGAGGATGTCCTAGATATGGATATGCCTTTTTAGAAGAAGGTGCACTGCGAAATCAGGACATGCTACTCAAACCCGAACCGCTCTCAGGAATTAGACGCGTAGATCAACACTACTTTGCAAACTACCAAGTACGCGGCTGTGAATTGTATATGACCAGATCTTTTGCATTTTCGTTGGACGTCGTGACTATATAGATATATCCAGATACTCTTTCCAAAGGGCGATCCCGCGCAGACCCATGACAAAAACCAAACATTATAACCCAGGCCAAAGAAAGGAAAAAAGAGGCTGTTATATGTATGGGATAGAAGGAGAAGATGATGACGATAAATAGAAAGAGAAGTGAAGTGAAGGAGGTGAAAAAAGCAATGAACGCACGCATGAGCCAGCAGCGCCTGCACGAAGCAAATGTAAAAACGGTGCCAGCCTCTTTCGTCTCAGATATGGCTGCAATCAATGCTCGTCATATCTGGCAGAGTGGTAATATGAGTAATCGCCGTCGATGGCTTGGGCCCAGGCATCCCGGATGTGATCCTTGTCTCCACTCAGTAGCATCTCAGCGATTTCTGTCAACAGTTCTCTACTGACATCGGGCACAAAGTTCTGTAATACATCCGAGTGGCTCCAGAGAACGATAAAGGTTTCAACTACCAAGCCTCTACCGATTGAATCAGGTGGAAGTGACGGATAAAGCAGCTCAATGAGTGGTCTGACGATATTCTCCGATGACGACGCAGAGGGAAGACCATCCTTGTCATCAGGCAAAACAGATGTCTTCGGTGATTTGCTATTGTGCATATTGCCAATACATTGCAAGATCCTATTCATGACTTCATTCTGAAAGTCCGAATTCTGCACCTTTTCGCCAAAGATGTAGGCTTGTAGTAGATCGATATATGTATCGTAAGCGGCAGATCGTGAGTCCAGAGCGGTGTTTGAAGCATTCAGATCCAGAGTTGTAATGCTTTTCTTGTCGTAGATGTAATGTGCATATAGCTGGAATACAATGGGGTCGTCTTCGAGTAGTTCGAGAGGTTCGTCCTCTTCCATTTGCTTATCGAGAAGTTCGGCGAAATAGGGTGATGAGGCAGCGAGGTGTGCAGCGTGAACGTAGAAGTCTTGACTATTGGTCAAGCTGCCGACGCGTACAAGAGTGGGTTTCGAGAAGACGCTAGAAGTAGCAAGTCAATCAGCTTTGTGTGTCTTCAGGCTGATGTTGTATCCGGCTCTTTTCGTACACCAAGCGGTGAAGAGTCACACCTCAAGTCCGATAAGAGAATCGAAGATAGCACACGGATAATCTTGTGGATCGCTCACCTTTTCTTGATCTGGTCAGTCATGGCTAGAGAAAGCGCACTCTCTCGTCCGCGACAGATGCGCTTGTATGGTCTTCCAGTATCCTCATCATCTTCTACAGCTTCCTCGTCGTCCATGTCCAAGTCGTCGGCCGAGTCCAAGAGCGCATTCTCCTCTGAAGCAACAAGCTCAGATATTTGTTTCTCGCTAGGACTGTCGACTTTCAAAGTCGCATCATCTTTCTCGATACTAGGGTTGCTACGTGGACTAGGCATCTGAGGCGGCACAAATGTCTCATCCACTGATATCTTCGGCGCCATCTGGGGATGTGGGATTCGTTATCGTTGTCGTGGGGGGGAAGCGGAAAATGTCGTGACAGGTCCGGTCGAGGGTATACAACAGGCAATCGCAAGAAGGAAGAGAAATATCAGCAGGCAAGTCTAATCAAAATAACAAACACGGACGGACACGGGCAAAGGCACGTCAGACGCTCGCGCGCACTCGACGGTGAACTAGCCCTGTGCATATTAACCCTCGTCCGTGGCAGAAAACGCTCACGCCCACCACACCCAAAGGATGGGAGAGAGAAGGTTGGTGCTCTGCCGCGTCAACACTCGCGGGGTCCGGCGCTAGATGCATGCTGTACATGCATACATCCTTGCCCAGCATGCGCCATGATCCTTGGGAGGCCGAAAGACATGTCAGACTACCAAAATCGTGGGAATCATGCGCACAATAGCTCCCAAGTCTGTTCGCTGTCACTGCTGGGATTTTGCAGGAGCTTGACTGTTGCGACCAGAGCCTGGATCTCTGAATGTCGTGCAGAATTACCCTAGGTTTCAAACGCCGCCAACTTGGCGAACTCCGGCACGGTTGAGTTTCATCGTATTAGGTTTGTCGCTTAAACCATATCTCACAACGTCCGTCTAAAGTGCCTCGTTTCTCTCTTCACATGTGCGAAGTCTGTCACTCTCGCATCCCAGCGTGGGAAAAATGCAAGAGGATTCCGAGCTGCCAAAGGCACAGTTGATCCTGACCATAAGACAGCCTGCACAATGGGTTTGCTGAGATAGCCTCCGTTGTGTATTGCTGCACTTCCACAAAGTAGCCGTGCTTCTAGAAAGCTAGACCCCTGCAAGATCCTAGCACACGGGGAGGCTGCCTTCCGAATCTGAGGCGTTCATGTAAAAATGATATGCTCCATAAACCCTAATTCGTAATCTCTATAACCAGACACTACCAGCTTCTAATTACTCTACTTCGTATTATGCGCACACACCAAGGACAAGATAGGGGTATCGTAATGCTAAACCGAAGACAAGTCTAGATGGCTGGGGCATCCCAAGCTTCGCGACGAAGCTTCATGAGGTTCGACTGCTTGTGTGGGAAGCTGATCTCACGTTCTCTGAAAAAGCCGACATCCTCGCAGTAGTTCTTCAGTCTAGTTCCGCCAATGTCAGTCTTCGAGCGTCAACCATAGACACATGCCAGGATCACTTACTTTTTGTTGTCGACTCTGGGCTCCAGCATGACTGTTTCGGTTCTGGCATCGGCCAGCAAACAGTAATGGACAAGACCACTCAGCCAGACCTTGACACGATGGGGGCCTCTGAATTTTTGCTCACCAACCAGGACATGCAATCCGCGGTCGTAATCAGATACATGGAAGCCCAGATAGGAGCCTAATCTGTCCTCCTTGACCCAGTAAATCTCAAAGTACCCGAACGGCTTTCCATCAAAGCATCCGATCACCGGGATCGAATGCTTGTTGGTCAGACCACCTTTCAAAAACTCCTCTTGGTGGGTAAGGGGACCTTGCTCACCCCATGAATAGGCGACACGATCGTCATTCATCCACTTATGAAGAAGCTCGGCATCGCTCAGCTCGTGGTCCGTTGTGCCAACAGTAGGCACATGCGAGTCACTAGCACTGGCAGAAGCACGAAGCGGAGAGGCTCCAGGTGTTGGATTTGAAACTGGCCCAATGTGTTGCACTGGTCTTTTAGACAAGGATGCGACTCGGAAGGAAAGATATTCGCCAAGGCTCGGAATGTATCTTGTGTAGAATGTCTCACCTTGTCGAGGAGGCTTGGGACGAACGGGGTGGCGGACGTTGTTGGTGAAAACGTACTGGGCCGGGGCTGGAGGATAGAAGGTAGGCATATGAGAGGATGATTTGAATTGCCCGGGAGGTGTCCAAAGCCCATGGTTTCCACCGGTGGGGATAATTGGACCAGCATTGTCGACAATCGAGTCAGGTCTACTGCTAGATACACCAAGTGCAGGTGAATCTGGTCTTGAGTCGACATGAGTGTGTGAAACCAAAGCAGAGTTGACCTGCGGGTTGCTGGTGAAGAGATAGATACGGGGATCCAGCTGCCAGAAATGGCGTCGAGACACAAACATGGCAGACCAGCCTTCAGGAGTGTTTGGGTCCAAGGAAGTTCCAACGGCAGAATCGTCAGTAGCGATCAAGCCCATGCGCTCCAGTTTCTGCATTAATTGCTTTCCTCTGAACACGCCTTCACGGTTGATGTTGATGCGCCATTCACCCTTAGGCTTTCCCGCTTCAGCTGTGGACCGTGAGAAAGAGTTGGTCATCTTCTGATCAGGTTCAGGCTGATGGAAGTACCAATACAAAGTAGCCCATAGCATCATCGCGATCTGGCGAGTGGGAGAGGATGCGGGAAAGTGAGAAGGAGTGTGCTCGTTAGGCGGATTGGAGATGGAGGAGATGAACAGATGGTCATTCTGCAAAGAGGGCTGCTTGTAGCTGTGAACGCGATATTCGGGCTCCTCAGACCCGGCACTGGGAGAGCGTGGGTTGTCATCGTCTTCGCTCTCGATGGTGATGGTCCAACCAGGAGGAAAGATGTTGTGATGAGTGTGGGCATCAACAGACTTGAAGTAAAGACCACCGAACACGGGTGTGACGGACAGATTATGCCCGTTAGGCAAATGCACAATAGAAGGTGCCATGTCTGGTTGGTGGTGAGGTCGTGGATCGCGGATGACCTGCACGTGGGTGGATTTGATGTTGCTGACCAATGACCACTCAACGGCTTTGACTCGTGATAAAATGCAGATTTGAGAATGTTCGCCCTTATCTCTCATGAAAAGGACCACTTATGATGACATACTCCGTTCAAAGGGATACAAATGCAGCTGTGTTAGCTGTGTGATGAGGCGCTAGATATAGTGTGCGACCATTAGGTGATGGTCAAGAAGTTGCAGGCTCACGATATGGAAGGCACGACTCGTGTTCGTGAGTCGTGGAGTGACGAAATGCAAACGCTCGGACCGGGCCACTCGAGGGTCGAGCAAGACTGAACAGGCAAGAGGGCTCGGGTGAGGCTGGGAATCGCAGGCCAATGAGAGGGGTTTGGGTGGAGGGCAGCCAACTCCGATTGCATGTTCCCTGGCGGACAAGCAGGCCGTTTGTATTCTCGTTGCGGAACCCAGCAACGGTGCTGCTCGTGCCGTAGTCTTGTGGAGTCGAGCAAGACGGTGACGTTCTGCAGAAGGAGATCGCAAAGGCAATTCGTGACTCTCTCCCTTGCCAAATTACGGTGATACGGGAGTGCTGAAACAGAGGCCCGCGGTCTTGCAAAAGCTTGTCTATTCGACTGTTCGACTGTCTTGAGTGGACTTTATTTCTTCCGTGTCGAGATATGATGCCTGACAAGAGATAGTGACTTGGACCAGATAGAAAGCTCTTCAACCGAGTCCTCGACAGTAGACAGCAGCGCCGTCGGACATATCGACACCGACACTCAAGGCGGCCGATCACTCTTGTTGGAGAATGGCCTCTTATTTTGGTCGAACCAACTCGCCCAAGCCATCCAACCAACGCGCCCACTCATATTCGCACAATTACTCCCCGTCGTCCCCTGTATCGCAACTGGCGCCGGTCCTGCCACCTATACCGAGCATCGCTGATGTCGCCGACGACGCTCCTGCAACAGGCTTGGGCCTCGATGGTGCCTTCAGCTTCGACTCGAGTCCACAACGCTCTACGCCCTCCTCAACCTCGGACCTCTCGTCATCCTCGCCGCTCCGCGATGCTGCCCCCGCTGCCGTCCCCGCCGCGCGCCCACGAAGCCTGCAGAAGGGGAGATCTGTAACGAGTCCCGTGGGGGCTCTGCCCAACTTGCAGCAAGCAAACATGTCACCATCCTCTCCCCTGGCCGCCCTTTCGATACCTTATTCTTCCACCACCGCCCAGGCCAGACCTCGTGCCGGAAACCGACCCTTGCCCGCAGAGTCGACCATCAATGGGGTGCCCCAGCATGCAAAGACGTCCAAGCAGAGACCTGAACTACGCTCCAACAAGTCGTCCAAGGGCAAGTTCAATCTGCTCAATCCGGTCAATCTGCTCATGCGGAGACGTTCTGCGCAAGCTGTCGAGACGCTGGAAAAGACGGCTACCAAGAACTTGGCCGTCCCACCTATGGATCTTCCTGACGGTTATGATCCGCGCATCAGAGGCAAGCTCGTACATGATTTCAGTGCCCCAAGAACTCGACGCACTCCATCATATGATCCTAGCCTAGCCGAAGCCTCGTCCAAGCCGTCGACTGCAAATGACTCCATCAAGTCGCTGCAGGATTCAGTCGAGCGTGATCCCAAGAGGCAGTCAGTCCAGCACACGCCTGTCTTCGTTGAGCATATTGACAGCGAGCCTGATGAGAATCGTGTCCATGCCGAGACGTTGGCAAACAATGATTTTATCGCCCGCAACTCGTGGCATCACAGTGCTGATTCCCTCAACATGCCCCCATTCGGTCGACGCAGTCAACTCTTTGATGACCAATCACATTCAGATCCAGCCTCTGATTCTCCTCACTCTGCCATGAGCGCTACGAGTGGACCTGGGTGGCAGTATCATGAACCCGAGCGCGTCTACTCTCCTGTGTCACCTGAACCTGCTTCGGAACCGAAATACGAGCATAACGAATTCGAGACGGAGAGGAACAAACCGCCGTCACCATCAATTCAGCAGGAACCTCAACCTTCGCCTAATCTCATGCCAGAGCCTACCTCTACCCTACCCCGGCATATGGCCAGTACGACTTCCCGATTCAGCTTCCAGATTGCAAATGATTCGATAGCTGAAGAAAAATTGCTGGAGGAAAGGCACAAACTCCGCCACTCGATTGTGACCCAGAACCCGCCAACGTTTGAGCCTGACGAGTACGAAGAGGAAGAGGATATGTTTGATGAGAATGCCATGTATGATCATGATGAGATGGAGGATGCTTCAGCGAGCGGTCTATACGAGCACTCTAACCTTGGCCTACCTGATCGATTCTCTACCATGACTTTGGACTCGGATCAACGTCACTTATCAATGGCGACTTCGAACACGCTCGAATCCATTACGCCCGCTCAACAAGCGCAGCCCGTCTTTCAGAATCCACTTCGCTCAAATCCGCCCCCAAGCTCGATCAATCAGCCTGTTTCTGACCCTCGTCCTGATGCTACAGGGGCTGGATCTCAGCAATCGCGTGCCAGACCTGATTCGGCAAACAGCTTCTACTTCGATGATGGCATACTTGACCAACTCGAAGATGTTTGTGAAGAGGAGGAAGAAGCCGAAACTTTCGATGAAGACAAATTCGACGATCCATCGTATCTCAAAAGGCCTAATCAACCGCAACACCTTCAAGAAATATCAACCGGCACCACGAACTACCTGTCCCTAGACGCACCGATTCACAATGTCAATGGCTACCCATTCCTCATACACAATCCTGGAACTGGTCCGTTTTCTGCTGATTCGCCTTTCTCGGAGGACTCCTCCCAGCCGAGTGAACAACCGCAAGATTCCCAAGAAGAAGCAGCGCGACACGATTCCCAACAAGGTCCGCTTGACTGTCACAACCTTGCTGCATATCACAGTGCTTTGGCAGAAGCTGCACATAGGGCTGCTGCTAGCGGTAAATTCACCAGACAGAACAGTATAGCCGCTTCCGACTCTGTCTATTCTGAAGACCATGAGCAAAGCGAGGAAGAATACCCTCAGCAACCACAATATCCCCAGGCCTATGTGCCTATGCAGATGCAGATGCAATTGCCCATACAAACGCCCATGCAAATGCACCTACCGCCGCAAATGCAGATGCCCTCACAGCTGCAAACGCAAATCCATCCCCATATGCAGATGCAGATGCAGCCTCAAATGTCTCACAGCTACATGTCCGATCCAACCCAGGTCTCTCGTAACTCGTACTCGGCAACTGACTACGGTAATCGCGTAACCTTTGAAGACAATTTCTCTTCAGAGTTTCCCAATGATGAGTATGACTTTGACGACCTGGACTTGATCTCTGCTGCAAACTCCGAAGCACTTGCAAACGATGATGAAGGATTTTACAGCCAGGAGTTCGGTTTCTATGCTAGAGCACGACCAGGTGATGATTCTGGTACAATCGAGGCAACCAACGGTGGCTTCTTTGGCGCACCTGGAATCGAGATTGTGCGGCAGAAAAGCGTCAAGGAGCCAAACTTGACTCCCATCACCGAACGCAGCGAATTCAGTACTCGAAACTCTTATATCGGACCTTTCAGTCCTCTGGCCGCTGCCCTGCCATCGCCTGGCTTCCCGCCGTCCCACATGGCAGCAGCGCGCATGAGTCCTCTTGCATGGCAGCATCTGCAAGAAGATGAGATGACGCTTGCGGATCTTCGAAGGCTCAAGCAAGGCGCTTTTGGAAGCAGCAGCAATAGTGTCAATTCACTCTCTTCATCTTTTGGCATACCAGCTCCCTACAGTCCCACAATGGCTGCACCCAATATGCCTGGTGGCTATTTCATGCCACGTGCCGGTGGTGGCGTACCAATGGCCTGGAGCAATAGCAGCAACTCTAACTACAATCCTTCTAACCATTCCTCCAGCCCTGTTCCCACGTCTCCTGTTCACGCAACCATGGCCAATAGCATGGCCAATAGTCTCACATTGCATTCACCTCTGCAGCCTCCACATGCCTTCTTTGTCCCAGACAATGTCTCGACTCCAAAGAAGAGTTCGAACGGAGTACACGAGTTACCAGGCACACCGGTCACGGCGAAGAAGGCCGCTGCAAATGATACGGCTGCAGCACCAGAACGACAGCGACACCAGTCGCATTCGCGATCTGGTAGTGGCGCGGACAACATCACGTACGTCCGCGAAGAAGACTCTACAGGCGGCAAACGTTGGATCCTAGAAAGGCGACGCACGAGCGAGGCTGGCCTCCTTGAGTTGATCGGCAGAGAAGTCGTTGAGGGCGGCCGCATTTGATATCCACGACCTCCCACTCTCTTTCTTTCTCTACCACGTCCATCAGGTAACGTGGCTGATCTTCTTTTGGATGTTTATACCTTTCACGTTCTGTTCTAGCGATAACTTATAATATCTTGCATTCCATAACCAGATACCCGTGGTCGACGTACCAATCAGACAATTTATATAGAAACTTCTCAATCTTGCCAAAAGACGCTCTAAACTCAACCTCTCTCTTCCAGTTCGTCGAGAAACATTCTGCAGTGCCTAGCCATCAGTCGTACCTCTGTTTCACCCAAGGTCATGGCAGGATCTCACAAAGTCCAGTGCCTCACATGCCAAGGAGCCACCACAGGCGGCCCCACTTGCGTCACCTGTCAATTCAAGATCGAGAGGTGGACTGTGACGATTTCCATAGCAGATCCCATAGCCCCTGAACAGAAATCACTGACGCTCTGAGTCTCGGACAAGCAACGTAAATATCTCGTGAATTGTTCAGAAAATGCTATCAGCGCTTATAGTGGCGATTTCGGATCCTTCCTAAGCGCCCACTCTAGGCACTCGTTAGCCCTGATGCAGGTGTCACAACCATCTGCGAAGTTCGGACGAGAATAGCAACCGTAAGCGCTCAGAGTTGACTTGGGTGTAAGCGACCAACCAGATCTGATCTCCAAAACGATGGCTTGCTATACGTCGCGCTGGCCATGCAGACGAGCATCGATCCAGTTGCTAATAGGGTGCTCCAGCTGTTGTGGCTTGTCTCGATCATGTTGTTAATATGAACTTACTGGCTGTCGTATATTGTGACTCTGTTTCGTTTCTTGCAAAATTCACGACGTACTCGATACTTACATCCTCGACGGTATGCACTAGGAAGGTGATATAGGATGAACCAGCAACATGGCGTATTTCTGCCTCCAGCACAGTCTCACCCGATTCTCCAGCAAAATTCTGCCAACGTATCTGCAGAGCATTTGCGAGACAATGCAGCCGCTCTAAGTACCCCCCTGAGTCCCATGTTCTCTCCTCCAGGAAGTGGACACTCGACACATACCAACACGGCCATGTCATCTAGGCCATACAATCCTCAACAATGGGGTCAAAGTAGTCATGTTGGAGGGACGCATATGGCCTTTTCTCCTACACAAAGGTTTGCCAGGGATGCTACTGGCATGGAAGGTGAGTAGGCTCTTTACTACGCAAACCACCGATTATCCCTCTGTCGGAGTGGTCATCATGCTGGACGTGTTGTGACTGGGATATAGCATCGATGCCGTCTCCGCCACCACCTTATACAGCGCCTTCGGACAGCACTCCTCGCTTGCTGCGTTCAGTACCCTCGACAGGCTTCTTGCCTTCTCCATTGGCGATGGAACCATCATCAGCTGGTAGTTCAAGTCATCGTTCCAACCCGTTGGCTGGTTCGACTGCACACTTCCCTCCACCTCCAAATGCTCAGAATCGTGATCGATCAAGCTCTGGAGCAGGTAGAGACCCTCAAAGATCTAGATTTAGTATCACCGGACTGGCTGCCCGCGTCAAGCGATCTGATAGCTCTGATCAAATATCTACCTTAAGTCATATGCAAACCCCAGTGCCACAGAGCTCCACGGAACCTATCTCCCGACCGCCCGCTTCGCGACGGGCTGCATCTACTGGAGCCATCCAGACGCACGCTTCTCAACACAAATCTGCAGGCAGACTCTCGCCCGAGCATTATCATTGGGAGCCTGGCATGCCACTTCCTCCACCTCCACCAGGACCTCCCCCTACTCCCAGCCACAGATCTCAGAGTCTCAACCGGTATGCAAGACCATCTCAAGAGGTACGAGCTGCTGCAGCTTCACCAAATGTGCTATCAACCTCTCCTCTTCCACCACCTCCTCCTCCTCCTCCTCCTCCAACCAGAAGAAGACATGAGAACACACTTGGTGAGATCCCTCCCACACCCTCAGACTGGAACCCAGATACGGAGAGTGTTTCGTCTAGCTATATGGAGCTGCGTATCAACACCGGGACACGAAGCATCGGTCGCACTGTGGATAATATCAGCCAGGGTCGTGCTTCAGCGAACAGAGACATTGCAGACAGCATACGTGAGAGAAGATCGCGAAGTAAAGTCAAGAGAAGTGGTCAGGAATCAGATCAAGACTCCCAAAACGACCGGAGATGCGCAGAGAATACGACCCCGGCGCTTACAAAGCCTACCAATCTCACACTTACCACTACTTCGGACGGTCTGCTACGAAGAAGACGTACTGCAGATTCTGAGCCATCTTCGTCTCAATCTAGCCCAGCTCAGCTTTCGTCGCCAGAATACAACCGTCCTCAGCGACATGGACGACACGCCTTGACAATCTTGACACCTCCATACACACCTTCTGTCGCTGCTCCCGTGCACAAGAATAATTCTCAACATGCTACTCCTCTTGACGAGCAGCACCCTTCCACAGGATCATCCCGAAGAGACTTCTCGCAGCCAGACAAGTTTCGCTCGGACGCTACAAATACGATTGGACCTGCACACTCCATCGAGCTTACAGATTTTGCGCGCTCTAGTCTGACACGGTTCCAAGGGTTCATCGATCAAGAATCTACAGCCCAGAATGATCGCGAGAGACTGGAACTCTTTGCCAGCTTCATGGTTCAAGAATCTAGATTGCGAAGGGGACGCTACTCAGAGGCCTTCAACACTATGGCCGGGGATATCATGGACCTCACACGGGACATGTGGAGGCCGTTATCCGCTGCGGCTGAGCACAATGCAGTTCAAGTGCAGAGTCGGAACACAAGTCCCGAAAGTGCGAACATCATGATTGATCTTGACGCTAGCTTCCATGCGTCAGTCACTTCCACTGCAGAACATACGCCGGCTACTGATACAGAGTCTGTGACCGATGAGAGCGAGGATGCTGCGGGCAGACGACCACCCAATCCTTGGGGTGACAAGTTCAAGCCGTGTCTCTCGCCAATCCCAAGCATGGCTATGAGTACAGTGCCAGACGAGCAAAGTTCGAGGGGTAGATCGGCCAGTCGATGGTGGGAAGAAAGTGTTGATGGCTCGATCGGTAATGGAGGGCGTAGGCATGAGAGGACCAAGCAAGAGTCCAAGTACATGAGTCTGCACCCTCAGGAGTTATACATTGCCGCACAGCCATCGCCCAACCAAGGTACGCCCACGCCCGGCACCAGCAATCAGACTTTCCAGTATGGTTCCGAGGAATATCCTCAAGAGAAAATTGGTTGGCACGAAGATGACGACCTGTACACTCCATCGAACCCACCATCTACAGCCCCACTCTCATCTCGCGGTAAGGCACCAATAAGTCGTATTGCTGGCAAACCGGCTCTTGATGTCACAAGACTTGTCACACTTCCGCCACCATATCCACGTCATTACCCGGCAGTCAATAACAGTCATCCTGCATTGAGCACGCTCAGGGCAAATTTCAGGGCAGTTGCAGATCTTACGAACGTACGCGAAGTCATTCGATCTCACGAGTCGGTCGAGGTTAGTCGACGTCAATCCTGGAGAACATCAGCTGGAGAGAGGCTTCGCCATTTCCGCTCGCAAACACAAACGTCGATCAACTCAGGCAAGATCTCATACAACGACGCCACCCAAGCCGAATTGACATTTCGCCAATACGAGTCTGCAACCGCGCTCAAGCAGGCTGACACTCAATGTCAGGACTTCCGCCAGAGGATACACGAACCTGTGCACAGAATGCTCGCTGAACATGTGCGGAGCTGTGATAACTATATTGACCAACTCATCGAGGCTCTTGATGCAGAGGCCCAGTGTGATCAGAACTTGCTAGCCCAAACGGAAGGAGATGAGAGACCCGAGCTCGTCGAGCAGCTTACACTCTTGAAGTGGCTCTTCGAAAGCAGAGAGCAAATTCACAAGGAACGATTCGACCTTGACACTGCGCTTCTTGCAAGGGAATCTGCAACCGTCCTGACCAACTATCAACAAAACGCAAACGAGATGCAGCTGCGTCAAGCCGAACGGCATTTTGCACTTGAACGACAAAGACGACAGCTTCAGTATGCCGGACAAACCAACACGAGGTTCGATCACTTACGCAAGACTGTGGAGAGGCATACATCTAGAGGAGTCGAAATTCAGCTGTCGGCTTTCTGGGACATTGCGCCTGGTCTAGCTGAGGTTGTGCACAAGATTCCCCTCAACTTGCAAAGCTTCGAGATTGTGGTGCCCTCAAACGAACTGGCAGAAAACACATCTTATCAGGAATTTCCTTTGCAATATATGTACACCATTCTGGTACACGCCAAGAAGTCTGCATACCAGTTCATCGAAGCGCAGACCAATCTACTGTGTCTGCTGCATGAGGTGCACACAGCGACGGAAGCCGCTTCACTCCGTTTGCGTGAAATTGAGCGCGGTGCAGCAGGTGAGGTTGCGGACCAAGTGCAGGCAGAGATGACACACCACAAGAAGCGCAAGGAGCAGGAGCTGACTGAAGATCTGCAAGGCAAAGTTCGCGAGGTAGAGAATCAGTGGAGAGAGGCGTTGGGAGCGTCGATCGAGGAGTGCATTGAGAGGGTTAGAGCGTGGTTAGAACACACTGGTGGCTGGGAAGAGAGCCTGGAGGTTTGAACGCAACGGCGAGCAAGCGAGATGAAAACATTGAATGATTGGACAGACTTTGTTGATGTGCCGCGTGGAAGTTTGACAGCCAGAGCGACAAACATGTGACTATTCGGCCATCTGGGTGGCAGATGTCGCTTGGTTGAGCACAATCAAACAATTAGGCACAACCGCATGCGGCCACCAACATCTGGCCCTGACTAGCACCTGCCTGATTGTGAGAGTGGATGAAAGAGGTCGTGGTTCCAATAAAGAAGGAGGGCCATCACGTGCCGGGTGTTGCCGAGTCACCAGCGATTGTGGGCAGCTTTACGGGTAGCAAAAACTCTTTGAAGAACTTCTCTTTCACCGCACGCATCCATCATCTCCCACCATAACCCCTCGTGCTCTCGCACTTCCTTTCATAAAGACTCGCTCACTGGTACCAAAAAAAATTGAAAAACTTCAAAAAAGCCCATATCGCGCCTTCCCAGCGTCTAGTTGCGAAGGTTCATCCATCACCCACGAGTCTATCGAAAGGAATCTTTTTCGTCTCTCCAAAGAAATAGGTGCGCATTCACTTTTGTCCGTCCGCGCAACATCTCGCAACACTCTCCAGCATATACATCTGCTTCCGCACATCTTCGACCGTTGCAAGAGTCATCCGACACGCAGAGATCGCAGTCGCAAATTTGGGCCAGCATCCACAGACAAGCGACTTCCGTATCTGAAAGTGCTCTTGCAACTCTCGCATCGCCTCTGTTCTTTCACTGCTGCTTCCACTTTTGATATTGAGCGACCGGCACCCCGCGACGCAGATTTCGTCAAAAGTCAACACACCGTGTGGAGAAACGCGCTGACGTATCTCTGTACAGAAAATTAAAAGTCATACAACATGTCTGACGTTCAAGCTACCTCGCCCACCGGCGCCGCCGCGCAGCCCGCCTCTCCCTCTGCCGATGTCAACGGTGCCAACGCCCCTGCCGACGTCGCCGCTCCCCCTCAGCACCAGAACCAGGCCTCGAACTCTGCCTCCCTCTACGTTGGTGAGCTCGACCCCTCCGTCACTGAGGCCATGCTCTTCGAGCTCTTCTCCTCCATCGGCCAAGTCGCTTCCATCCGTGTCTGCCGTGACGCTGTCACCCGCCGTTCGCTCGGTTACGCCTACGTCAACTACAACAGCAGCGACGATGGTGAGCGTGCTCTCGAGGAGCTGAACTACACCCTCATCAAGGGCAAGCCTTGCCGTATCATGTGGTCTCAGCGTGACCCCGCCCTCCGCAAGACCGGTCAGGGTAACGTCTTCATCAAGAACCTCGATGTCGCCATCGACAACAAGGCTCTTCACGACACCTTCGCCGCCTTCGGCAACATTCTTTCCTGCAAGGTCGCCCAGGACGAGCACGGCAACTCCAAGGGCTACGGTTTCGTCCACTACGAGACCGCTGAGGCTGCCAACGCTGCTATCAAGAGCGTCAACGGTATGCTTTTGAACGAGAAGAAGGTTTTCGTCGGCCACCACATCCCCAAGAAGGACCGCATGAGCAAGTTCGAGGAGATGAAGGCCAACTTCACCAACGTCTATGTCAAGAACATCGACCTGTCCGTCACCGACGACGAGTTCCGCGTGCTGTTCGAGAAGTACGGAGATATCACCTCTGCTTCGCTCGCTCACGACAACGAGGGCAAGAGCCGTGGCTTCGGTTTCGTCAACTTCACCAGACACGAGGACGCCAACAAGGCCGTTGACGAGCTCCACGAGTCGGACTTCCACGGACAGAAGCTTTACGTCGGCCGCGCCCAGAAGAAGCACGAGCGTGAGGAGGAGCTCCGCCGCCAGTACGAGGCCGCTCGCCAGGAGAAGGTCAACAAGTACCAGGGCGTCAACCTCTACGTCAAGAACCTCGCCGACGACATCGACGACGAGGAACTCCGCAAGATCTTTGAGCCCTACGGTTCCATCACCTCCGCCAAGGTTATGCGTGACACCCAGCCCGCTAAGGACGAGGCCAAGGACGGCGAGGAGACCGAGGAGGAGTCCACCGAGACCGAGGAGAAGAAGGAGGAGCCCGTCGAGGCTGAGAAGGAGGAGGAGCAGCAGCAGGAGGAGGAGGGTGTTGACTCTGTCACCAAGGATCTCGAGAAGGTCAAGATTGGCGGCGAGCTCAAGATTCTCGGCAAGAGCAAGGGCTTCGGTTTCGTCTGCTTCAGCAACCCCGACGAGGCCACCAAGGCTGTCACCGAGCTCAACCAGAAGATGGTGCATAACAAGCCCCTCTACGTTGCCCTCGCCCAGCGCAAGGATGTCCGCAAGAGCCAGCTTGAGGCCAGCATCCAGGCCCGTAACCAGGTCCGCATGCAGCAGCAGGCCGCCGCCGCCGGTGGCATCCCCCCTCAGTTCATGCAGCCTCAGATGTTCTTCGGCCCCAACGGTCAGCCCATCATGCCCGCCCGTGGCCAGATGCCCTTCATCCAGGGTATGCCCCAGGGCCAGCGTGGTGCCTTCCCCCAGCAGGGTGGTCGCGGCGCCCCCAACGGCCAGCCTCCTATGGGCTACCCCGTCCCCCCCATGCAGGGCTTCCCTCCAGGTGCTTACGGCAACCCTGCCTTCGCTAACCAGATGATGATGGGCGGTCGTGGTGCTGGCCGTGGTGGCCCTATGCCCATGATGGGTGGTATGCCCCCTAACATGATGGGCCCCAACATGGGCGGCCGTGGTCAGCAGTTCGCTGGTCGTGGTGGTCCTCGCCAGATGGGCGGCTTCCCCCAGCAGCGCCCTCAGGCTCCTTCCGCCT
This sequence comes from Aureobasidium subglaciale EXF-2481, assembly GCF_000721755.1. Lineage (NCBI taxonomy): Eukaryota > Fungi > Ascomycota > Dothideomycetes > Dothideales > Saccotheciaceae > Aureobasidium > Aureobasidium subglaciale. Next base: position 183,198 of record NW_013566970.1, on the reverse strand, counting down.
CTCCCGCTCTTGACGTTAACGCTCTCAACGCCGCTCCCCAGGCTCAGCAGAAGCAGATGCTCGGTGAGGCTCTCTACCCCAAGATCCACGAGCAGCAGCCCGAGCTTGCTGGCAAGATCACCGGTATGCTCCTCGAGATGGAGAACGCTGAGCTTCTTGACCTGACTACCGACGACGCTGCTCTCCGCAACAAGGTTGACGAGGCCATGCGTGTCTACAACGACTACCTCAAGTCCCAGGGTGGTGATGACGCTGCTCCTGCCCCCAACGGCTCCGAGAACGTCGCCCCTGCCACCGAGGCCGCCACTGAGGAGAAGGCTTAAGCGATGAGACTCGCCTACACGAACCCGCCTTTCTTTCTTCAAAAAGTTTTCATGACACGCGCTGCATTCGATTATGGGCGCCCGGCGTCTTGATCATTCAGCTTCTTTCACCCGGATACCCCACCTTAATGAAACGACTTTTTACTCTTGTGACAATCAATATTCTCTTTCCCATTCATCCTTGTGCTCGAGACTTTTTTTATTCTTTCGATCTCCACACTTTCAAGCCAACATACGCCTGGCTTTCGTGCCTTGGGATTGCTCCAGTCTCATTCGTGTCGATCCATGGGATTTTGCGAGTAGGTCACCAGGAGCTTCACAATCAGGCGTTTGGCATGAGGAGGTGGATCGGAGATAATGCGGCAACGCAGAATGGTACCTCTTCTTTTATACTTGCGAAGTGGTATCTTTCGGTGCGGACATGCAATTGACGGTCTGTTCTACAGGGTTTGTATCTTTTTCTTCTCTTTTTTGACCAGCAGTACGGACGGAAGAGAAGGGTCATTGACCAAGGGCAAAGGCTTTATTGACAAACAGATGGCGTACATGGATATTTTATAGCCGTCAATCACAATTGTGTCTTATATCATTTGGTATCCCACATTATTATTGGAGCGAGTGACAACGCTGTTTCGATAGCACGATATAGTGGTTCTTTGGGAACCATCAATTTTTATACGCGTCATAGCTAGATTTTTTTCCTTTGTGGTGCTTGAGGTTCATGAAGGTGGTCCTATGCCCTAACGGACTAGGGTGGATACCTGGCTCACGATGTTGGAAAATTATTGTTGTGCCATAACACCACCATGAAGTTCCTGACCAGCATCCAGCTCACACAAGTAGATCGAGTAACTACAAAGAATAACCTAAGCAAATCAGTATATCAATCACAAGCTCTATGGCGTCGATACACCGTCGTCCTCGTCCAAAACCATGGTCCTGTGTACGACCCTGTCCACGAAGCCTGAGCCACTTCATCGCTACGTCATCGACAAGTAACGGAGAAGCGAGGTCGTCAGACAGAAGATTGCTATCGAGCTTGAGAGATGGCCTCATATCAGTCATCGACGAAGATGACCTCTTATTTGTCGCTCACAGGAAGAATGTTCAAAACGACAATGTATACAAAATTCGCACAAAACTTGTCACGTTTTGTTTTCCAAAACAAGCTTACGATGACGAGTGGAGGAAATCAGACGCGGGGCATTTGACATTTTTGTGGAGACTTTGGGGGGAGGTCTAGGTGTCCAACACACCTTACCTTTCTCAACTCACATCCCTTTCTTCCCCTGACTAATTCCAAGATGTGTGAAAAGAGCAATATCAACAAGCAAAGATGGTGGAAAGAAGCCATTGTGTATCAGATATATCCAGCGAGTTTCCTGGACTCGGGGGCGGGTGATAGACCTGGGTGGGGTGATATTCGTGGTATCACATCGAAAGTGGATTATTTGAAGGAGTTGGGTGTTGATGTTTTGTGGCTTTCTCCCAGTGAGTTTTGGTTTTTTTCGTGAAGGGAGATTTTTTGAGTGAGGAGTTTATTGACAATGGTGTTAGTTTATAAGAGTCCTCAGGCTGATATGGGATATGACATCGTGGGTGTGCCTGAGCAAATGACTGATGTGGACTTCAGCTAACTCGTCACAGGCTGATTACAAGGACATCGACCCAGTTTATGGCAGTCTGGAGGATGTCGACAATTTGATCAGCGAGCTCAAGAAGAGAGATATGAAATTGATGATGGATCTGGTTGTCAACCACACCTCTGACCAACATGCCTGGTTCTTGGACTCTCGCTCATCAAAGCAATCGAGCAAGCGCGATTGGTACATCTGGAAGCCTGCCAAGTACGATAAAGATGGCAACCGTCAGCCGCCCAACAACTGGTCAATGATCCTCGGAGAGGAGAACAGTGCCTGGACATATGACGAGAAGACGGATGAGTACTACCTGTCTCTTTTCACCGCCGAACAACCCGATCTGAACTGGGAGAACCCAGATGTTCGTGAGGCAGTCCACGATGTGCTGCGCTTCTGGCTGGATCGTGGCTGCTCTGGCTTCCGCATGGATGTCATCAACCACATCTCCAAGGTCCAGACCTTCCCTGATGCAGACGTCATCGCCCCTGATCACAAGTATCAGCCGGGTTACAAGTTCTACTGCAACGGTCCTCGCCTGCACGAGTGGCTCAAGAACATGAGAGCAGAGGTGCTCGACAAGTATGACACTATCACAGTTGGCGAGATGCCTTTTGTCAGAGACGAGAGCGAAATTCTCAAGATTGTCCGTGAGGATGAGAAGGAATTGAACATGATCTTCATCTTCGAGCAGGTCGACATCGACAACGAACCTGGAAAGTACAGAATGACATGGCGCGATTGGGATGCTGATGAGATCAGAAAGATCTTCAGCTATTGGCAGCGTCTCATGATCGACAAGGACGGATGGAACAGCTTGTTCGTTGAGAACCACGACAATCCTCGCTCTGTATCGAGATACTGCAACGACAGCGACGAGTTCCGCGAGTTGAGCGCCAAGCTGCTGTGTCTCATGATGACTACACTTGGTGGTACCTTGTATGTCTACCAAGGTCAAGAGCTCGGCATGCGCAACGTCCCAGTCGAATGGTCACCCGAAGAATACAAAGACGTCGAGTCTATCAACTACTGGAAGAAGATGAACCACATGCACCCCGACAACAAGGAGAAACTTGACTTTGCGCGCAAGGTCTTGCAGAGAAAGGCCCGCGACCATTCGCGTACGCCAGTCCAATGGTCTGCCGAGCCCAACGCCGGATTCTGCAAGGAAGATGTCACCCCCTGGATGCGCGTCAATGACGACTACAAGGAGATCAACGCAGAGGCTCAGCGTAAGCAGGATGATCCCGACAAGCTTTCAGTCTTGCAATTCTGGAAGCGTGGGCTTGCCAACAGAAAGGAGCACAAGGACGTTTTCGTCTATGGTGACTTCCAGGTACTCGACGAGGAGGACAAGAGGGTGTTTGCCTACAAGAGAGCAAGTGAGAGTGAGGCATTTGTTCTTGCCCTGAACTTCACCAAAGATGAAGTCAAGTGGGAGGTTCCTGAGGCCGCCAAGGTCAAGAGCTGGGTCGCTGGTAATTACACTGCAGGCAAGCCGGATAAGCCCACAAGCGGCACCATCACCCTTCGACCCTTCGAGGGTGTATTAGGCAGTGCTGAGATGTAGAGAATCGGACACCACATGTTTATAGATTGTATAGAATAAAGCACAAAAGGAAAGAAGAAATGTCGAGATGAACATGCCAAGCGAATTGTCAAGGTGGTCCGAGCGTCACTCCATCGGCTTCGGAAGTGCTGAACGACGCGGGCAGTGGAAGAGTCGTCGGGTCAGCAACTCTAGCCATTGAGCAACCGCACAATACACACATCACACGCCGCCATGCCTCTGATACGACCAACCGCCTTCTCCAGCCGCGCCGCCCAGTTGGCCGTCGCCTCGACCCCTCGATCCAGCATCGCGCGCCGAGCCCTTTCCACCACACAACATCTGCGCGGCGGCGCTTCACACGACGACCACTACGACCCTCCGGGTGGTATCCTCTTCGGCGTCAAGCCCGGCGAGCAGTACAAGGACGAGGGCTGGGAGAAGGTCTTCTACTGGGGCTTCTTTGGCAGTATGGCCTTTGGCATCATCGGCTATGCATACAAGCCCGACACCAGGTTTGTGGTCTCCGATCGCGATGCAACCGCCTGGTGGATAGCAGTGACAGCTGACACGCGCTCCTTCCAGCATCCAAACATGGGCTCTTGAGGAAGCTAGAAGAAGACTCGAGGCCGAGGGCATCCTCGCCGACCCCGAGGACGAGTAAACGCAACCCGCCCCACTCCCCCGAACACCCCATCCCAATCGCAACACCTTTTCCTCCTCATCATACCGAAATCGCGCTGTGAATGCGCAGTTTTACAAATCTCACCAACACCTTCTTGTCGGAGATATCTCCAGATGGCGACGAAACGCAGCCGGTCTGTACATAAACACACATACCAAAGGGGAAAACTGCTGCACCGATAGACATTTTTCTTGACTCCTTTTTCCTGCTGCACGTCGGTGGCACTCCATACCTTTCCATAAGATATCCAAATGAGGACCTTTTCCTTTTTCCATCAGAGTCCAGACATGTGTTGTTCCTTCTGTTTACTTAACTATGCCTTTGAGCACTCTTGATTGGGGAGGCTGCAAGCAGAGGTAAGGTCAAGGACTTCGCTCTTGCTAAGTGGGCCTGCTTGCAATCGCCATGAGGGTACTCAAGCTTCCTGCCGTCTCGATCGTTTGACATTGGTGCAGGATGATGCAGCTGTTCTCGCAAAGCAGTATTCACACAAGACATGCATAACCATAAACAATAGCGGCTTGTGACAATGCTTATCTAGCTGCTTCCAGGACGATAGATATAATCATGGGCTGAAGCAAAAGCATGACGGTATCAAGAGGTGCATCGACAATTGTATGCACACGAACCGAGGATTTACCGGCCAAAGTGGTTACGAGCAAGGGAAACCACGCAGCAGAAATTGCATAGGCTTCACGGATTGTGATTGAACCGAGCTCTGAAGGACTCAGGTACATGGTATACATGCTGAGAAGTACCGCAGAGATGACTCGGGTATCGTTGATAGGGAAAGAAATGCTGTCAGCCCTGCACAAATTAGTCGCCGTCCGGGGACCATCTGAACCCCGATCAGGCCCTCAACAACGCAGAGCTCTTCACCATGACATCCGCAAACCATTTACGGCCGTTTGCGTACCGTGTGACTGTGCTACGACTCCCAATAACACAAAAACACTAATACGAGCTCTGAGAAGATCAAGTCTCGCCAAGTATGGTAGGCTCTGACGACACCTCCACAGCTCGGCCTTCTCCTCTGGCCTGTACTTCGTGCAGACAGAAACATCTCAAATGCGACGCCGGAAAGCCAATTTGCACTCGTTGTGCTACTGCGGGTGTGCCCTGCAACTACACTCCGTCAAGGCGTGGTTACCGAGGGACGAAACGTGCGCACGATGGCAGTGACAGCCAGCCATCTGCAGCCGAATACGTTCCAATATATGTCAATCAAAGCACGAGCGCGACTACGTTGCCTAGTCAGGATGCGGTGTGGACTTCGCCTGTGACTCCCAGTCTCACGGGCTCGAGTACTCATGGAGGCTCGATTAGTGGTTTCGCCAATGCGTATGGCCTGACACCTGCTGTGTCACCAAATCAACAGCGTGTGCAATCTGCGTATCAGCATACTCCTCCCAGCGAGTGTATCGACGAAGATGAACTTGTCAACCTGTTTTACTCAAACTTCTTCTCCGCACACCCGATCTTGTTACCGGAGAGTCTGTATCATGCTCATCCTTATCCCGAATATCTGCAACAGGTGGTCCGTTTCATCGGAAGCCACTACTCATCCTCAGTTTCAAGCGACATCTTAAGGAGCAGCATAGGCCTTGTTCCCTCTGATGCGAAAGACTGCTACATGGTACAAGCGCGACTGTTGCTTGCAATCACGCTTCATGCACGAGGTGAGGCAATGGAAGCCGCAGACATGATGCACGCTGCCGTCGACTTGGCTATAGAAATCGGCCTGAATCTGAGAAGCTTCGCAGTATACCACGGTCAAGGTAATCCTTGGGTAGAGGAGAGTCTGCGAAGGACATGGTGGGAGCTCTATGTCATGGATGGCTACCTCGCTGCTCTTCACAAAAGGCCTTTCTTCAAGAGCAACACAGTTCAATCCGAGGTCTTGCTACCGTGTGAAGAAGTGGTGTACTCAAGCGCTGGTTACCTACCGCAACCACCTTCGCTTGAGCAGTTTGACATGCGGTTGTTCACAGACGAGGCGATACAATTCTCGTCCTTCGCGTATCGCATCGAAGCAGCCCGGATACTTGCCAGAGTATTGGCGGTCGCTGGAACCCAAAATGAAGACCAGGTCCAAGTGGTCGACAACGCATTAGCTGGCTGGATCCACAACTTGCCACGCACCAAGGTCGACGTCGTCAATGTTTACAACATGGTGGATGAAATATTGTTCCAAGGTCATATGATCATCCAATGTGCAACAATATATTTGCATCTACCAAGAAGTGATTTACTCAACACACTTCCAGTTACTGCAAATATTGTATGTGCTGAAAGGGGGAGACATATGTCACCTGCCTCCACACAGCACTCCCATTCTGTCAAGGCGACCAATGCATCGAAAGAACTCGCAAATCTGGCTGCCGTCCGCGTGCCGGTACAGAAACACACTCCGTTCTTCGTCTGTGGACTCGTCCTTGGCGCAATAGTACAGTTATCGGCTTGCAGTGTAAATGCAGGCAGTGAACAACATCGCGATAGAATCACCTTGATCATCGGATTGCTGAAGTCGCTAAGCAGCACCTGGGCCATCTCTGGCCATGTACTCTTGGAAGTCAAGAAGGTCGCGTCAGAAGTGCTGCACACAAGCACAACTGTTTTGCCGAACGTCAATCAGCAACAGGGAGGCCCAACTTATGACAGTGGAATGAGTGTGCAGAACAACAACTCATGGCTTTCCATGTTGAACATGGTCGAGACCCAAGAGTTTCACGGTCTCATGCACCTCGAACCAATTTACCCAGGCTCGAGCTAGTCTCATATGCACAAATCCTCCTGCACAACCCCCTTTATGCAATCAAAATCCAGGTACCGGGGAAGTTTTAGGCGATCCGCATCACTACTTCATGCAAGCCAACTACACTAACAACTAATTGGACGGCGACCTTGAATTTCCGAATTCACCATCAGCAGAGAAGCTATCTTATGCAACCAAGACGTTTGGAAAAATGAAGGATGAAGATGCAATGCACATACCCCCCCTTGACGGGACATGACCGTTCAATGAGATCCATGCTTTAAGCCTTGCTTATCCCCACCTGCTTCGTTTTCTACCCTCCATTGGCTTTCTCTTCTTTCAGCTTTGCGCCGTTTACTGTCATTATGTGCATGCGTGCTGATTGTCCTAAGTGCAGTAAGTTGGCCTGTCCACAACGCCACAGTGTCCACTAACATCAACTGTAGAGAAAGTGTCCTGGTGGGGATGCGGCAAACACATTAGTTCCGTCATGGATAAGATCCCTAGAGATCAAAGATGCACTTGTGGACCAGCGATTGAAGTCGATGGGAAGATGTATCCTCCTAAACCTCCAGGCCTGTTCACCGACTGCTCTGTCTCTTGACCATGGGTATCCCACTATGACCTTGGGCCGGGGCTCCATATGTCCTATCCCACCTCTGTACAAACAGTCTGCTTTCAACATCTTTTCTAATACTGGGCTGGATGTATCAACTTTCATTATGCAACTAATATACAACTGTCGAAACTCTTCATCGTCTGTAACCAAAGCAAGGGAAGGAAGGAAAACAACTTGGGTATCATGGAGTAAGACAACTGGAACCCGCCCAAACCAACATTCGCAAATTTTGTTCTCAGAGGCATCATCGCAACGCGGCGGTCAAGACACCTGCAGCGAACATGCTACCGACAGACACCAAACTGGCCCATGAAAAAGTCGCCATGCCGCTGATACCATGGCCCGACGTACATCCACCCGCCAATCTCGAGCCAAAAGCCATCACAGCACCACCAGCAATCGCAACAGTCGGCGTCACCAATTGTGAAGAAACTTGCGTAACAGCAGCAGGCAGCAAAAACCGAGCCAGCAACGCACTAGCAGACATGATTCCAGCATCAAACATGACAGAAGCGGTGATGGGACCCTTGGTCGCATCTCCAGAACACACATTGCGGAGCCAGCGACCGACATCCTCAAAGGCGCCGGACGTGCCCACGGTGTGGCGGGTGAGTGCAATGGTACAGGCTTGAGCAGTGCCGATGAGCAAGCCGCCAAGGACAGGTGACACCAGAGCGCGTGTTCCTGTGCTTGGGCTTTCGAGTCCGGAAAGTAGCTGCAGCATGCCGAAGCACATGATTTCCCACATGGCGACGACAATCCGGGGACTTATGCCCATGCTTTTGGGGACGGTCAATTCGGTCTTCGTGACGGCTTCGCTGCTGCTGCTGCTGCCGCTGCTTTCTCGCAGTCTTGCGATGGCTGGTTGAGCGGAGACGAAGAGGAGACCTCCGAGGATGCCGCCGCCGAGGACGAAGATGCCGCTGGGTAGGCCTGCACCGGCTTGCACAAAGACCGTACCGGGACATGCACCGGTCAGTGCCATGCCGATGCCGATCATAGCGCCTCCAACAATGTTGCCATCATAAGGAAAGAAGCCAATGGATTGTGGTGTGCGAGGTTTCATTGCTGCGAGATTTGCAGAGTCGGCAAGATGTACAACTAGTCTGTGGTTTAACGTCAATCCATAATCCTACACACTCTTTTACAGGAAGCATTGTATCGGCAAGGATCATCCCAGCATATCTGAAGTGACTCATGATATCTCGAACGATTATGATGGCAAATCTGGACTCTCTCCAACAAGGCTGTGTGTGACTTACGCGCTTGTAGCACTCGCACCGAGCATCGCCTTGACCATGGTGAAATCCTCAAGTTTCATCTGCGCAACAATCGTACTAGGCGCAAAGACTCCAGCCGCGAAGAGCGCAGCACCAAACAGCGTCCCTGCCGCATATTCCGAAACCAACGATGGCATTGTTTGTAATGTTTCGAAGATGCCAATGGAGGGGAGTTGAGAGATGTTTCGGAAAGGTGGGAATGAAAGAAAAAGCTCCCAACGTGTGATGTTTAGACAAAGAAAACAGTGCAACTGGGGTTTCCGAGATGTGATGGTGAAAGAGATGATGGCGATTGGGGGGGCGATTTTGGAGATTCTTATGCCTTTGCGGTTCACTTTTGGTTCAATCTTCCGGTTCGACAACGGCTTTTTCGTGGGGACAGAGTTTGAGAGATGAAGGCCGAGAAGGAACGTGATTAAGAGTTTATGGTCGGCGATGACTTCTCAAATACGGGCAGTTCTTCAAAAAGGACATAACAAAGACTCGGTTTGGAAGAAAAAGAGGCAAAGCTCATATCCATAAAAGCGGCAGCATCTAATTTACCTCGCACTCGGTCGCGCCGGCGGCTTCGCTTACGGGAGAGACCAACAGAACTTAGTCTCCTTTTTCTGATGCGGTATACTGCATCAAAAACACATGAGACTGTTGCATGACAGTGTCACAGCGAAGTGGTTGTTGGTCATGTCGAACGCCTTGCCTATTTGTTGTCCTTACAGGGGAGAGGGGCCGAGGGCTCGAGGAGGACGCCGGATCGTTGCCAAGCTTGATCGCCGAAGCCCAACAAGGTCCCCGAGTAGATTCCGGGTCTTGACGAGATGGCGACGACGACTTTTGGCATCGATTTCTCATCAGTAAGTCGACGGCATATGCAGTGTATGTGAGTGCGAGAGATGTTCGTTGGCGCAGAGAAGACGATTCCCTTGCAAGTATTCGCTGCAGCTTTCCTGCAGAAGAACGACAGCGTCGAGGCCGCATCTTCCGGCTGATCTCGCGTGAAACCGGCATACCAAGCCTCTTTCAGCAGCTAGAAGGCTGGTCTTACAGTGATGCTGTCTTGCTATCCGTCGAGCACGACATTGTTCTTTCATGTCATGGTGAGGACCATCCAGCAATGAAGGCAGTCGCGAACTGCTCGTGCCGTATATGGGAGCAAAGCGGCTTCTCTGCAGGAACAAACAACAGCTCAATGTTCCAGAAGGAAAGAACAGCACGCTGCAGGTGTAAAGCGAACGATGGGAGGGCTCTTTATCCAGAAAACCTGCATTATCCCTTGAGCCACTCTAATCATCGTAAATGCCGATATCTCCGAGAATCCCGCGACCTCCCCCCAACCTCCCCTTGCATTTAAGTAAACACTTTGTGACTCCTCACGCATCTTCATCGGCTTTTGGCTTTTTCTTATCCATTCGCAATGACCACACCAGCTCCTTCGTTGGCGCAAGCCGTCACGCAAAAGAAGCCCGAGGGTATTGACCTCTACGCTCGCTTCGCGCTTGCCGGAGCTCTCGGTTGTTCCATCACGCATGGTGGCTTCACCCCCGTCGATGTGTTAGTACGAACATCATGCTAGCTAAGGTCTTATAACTTATGCAAAACAGTGTCAAGACCAAGATTCAGCTTGATCCTGTGACATACAACCGCGGCACCATTGGCACTTTCCGTCAAGTCATTGCCAATGAAGGCGCTGGTGCTCTGCTGACCGGTGCCGGTGCAACCTTTGCCGGTTACTTTGTCCAAGGTGCTTTCAAATTCGGCGGATACGAGTTTTTCAAGAAGCAATCGATTGATTACCTTGGTCTTGAGACTGCAAAGGCCAACCGTGGTTTGGTCTACGCTTTCTCAGCTGCCAGTGCCGAGTTCTTTGCTTCTGTTGCTCTGTGTCCTCTTGAAGCTACTCGCATTCGTCTTGTCTCTACTCCTGGATTTGCAAATGGTTTGGTTGGTGGTTTCAGCAGAATCTTGAAGACTGAGGGTGTTGGTGCTTTCTACAACGGTTTCGGACCCATTCTGTTTAAGCAGTATGTTGACCTTCTCGCAATGCAGCAATCCGATATTAACGTAGCACAGGGTCCCTTACACTGTCACCAAATTCCTCGCCTTCGAAAAGTTCTCCGAAGCCATCCTCGGCACAATGGACAAATCTACAATGACCCCCGGCATGGCCACCACAGTCAACCTAGGCTCTGGTCTCCTCGCTGGTTTCGCCGCCGCCATCGTCTCTCAGCCCGCTGACACTATGCTCTCCAAGATCAACAAGACCAAGGGCTTGCCTGGTGAGAGCACTGCTTCCCGTCTCGTCAAGATTGCTGGTGAATTGGGTCTCCGCGGTTCTTTTGCTGGTCTGCCTACGAGATTGTTCATGGTTGGTGGTTTGACTGCTGGTCAATTCGCTATCTATGGTGATATCAAGAAGGCGCTTGGTAAGTTTTGGTCCTGTGTTGTGTGCTTGAGTGTGACCAAAGCTGACGTTTTCTTGCAGGTGCTACCAGCGGTGTTGAGATTGCCAAGTAGAGGTATTGCGCAAATCCAGACAGACAAATATTGTACCATCAAGCATAGAGACAAAATAAACGTGATAGGTATCCATCGATCTGTCAGTCCAGTAAAGTCAATCTAGAGTAATGGCCACTGTACACTATCTGCGTTGGCCTGCGATACCTGAACTCAAATACGTCGACGATCTGTTCTTCGGTAATATATCTGACCCACCCAGCTAGGTCGACACAGACGGGAACACTGTGCATCTGGTTAACGTACATTAGAGCATAGTGTACTTTTCCATTGGGAGTAACCCTCATTATTCGTCGTCTGGCTAGAGCAAATACACAAAGCTCTCTCGAAACAGCCTCTACTTTGAACAGGCCTACAATCCTGTCAAACGATGCACTTTCCGTTCACCTTCTCTTCTGCCATCAATCCCCATTTTCGTCGCTCGTTGTGGCCAGTGTACGTCCTCATGACACGCATGGTGGCCACGCTTTGGAATCTCGCGTTAGCAACAAGGACTGAATTCCCAGAAGTGGTCAACCCAGAATCGATCCTCAAACTCTTTGACCAGACCTGAAAGGAAGTCCCTGGGATCTTTGATGTGCCAACGGCTACCGATATGGATGTATCCGCGGACCGCGTTGGGGGCTTGAGCGTTGGCCGAGACATCGTCGATGGGCAAGGGGCCTCCTCTACGGAGGAATCTGTCCATCGCGTGAGTTCGTAGAGTTAACAGATCAGAGTATGGTACATCGAAACGTAAAGACGTATTGTGGTCTCTGAGCTGGCCATAGATCAAGAAGTGTTGAACGTTGGGTAACGAGGTAGAGATCTTATGGGAAAAGTTCGACCCAGGTGTAATCGTCCTCGAACTGAATGTTTTTGAGGCGAATGAAGGTGATTGTGTCTCTTTACGTTCGAGGATGAACTTCTCGAGTAGTCGTCCGTTGGTTCGGATGCCTCCCAAGCCAAGGGTCTGTAGCCGTGGGAAGATGTCTGGATGGGGCCGCTTTCGAAGAGCGACCTGAGACGACAGTTTCCCATCGCTCTCTCCTCGTTTCCGCGGCTTAGTCCGAAGCGAAAATGTATAAGGTGTACTGCGGTTCCGATCAAGTCGGAGAGATCGAGCTCTAGACTGTCAGTCGCAGCTGCCACGGTGGCATAGTCGTTATGGATACATGTGAAGAAATCGTCGTCAGCCTCTTCGTCTGGAGCATCAGTCGGGATGCTTCGCTGATATGTTCGCTGCTGGATGATCGCCTCAAGATCTTTCAAGCCACTTTCTTCGATGAACTCCGCTTAGCGAGCGAGCTTCCCAGCCTCTGAAGAGAAACGCAACAGCCTGCGATCCCGCTTAGTAAGGCTCATGCTCGCTAACAATTCTTCCAACGAGAAGAAGCCAGCAAGATGTTTGGTCGTGAAGAAGAGTGATGTGATCTTATTGGCAAGTGGTGTCTTTGCGAGGGCCTCGAGGTCTTGGAGGGACTGACGCGAGAACGACAGGCAGGCCTCTTCTGCCAAATGCTCGATACCAATGGAAGCAAACAAACGACAAACAAGACGAAAGACCGCAGCTGCCTTATGCGTCAAGCGTCGACAGATCATGTGCAAAACTTCTGGCGGCGGCAGGGCGACGAATGACTTTCTCAGGCGAAGGCATGGTGAGCAAGAGAGAGTTCCAAGATGAAGGCTTTGTGGCACCGAGTGGCTTCCTAGAAGATGACGCGGTAATATCGAGTGACTTTCGAGAGGAAGGCTTGATGGTGACGAGCAACTTCTGAGAGGCAGGTGCCATGATGGCGGGGCGACTTCTGAGCGGAAGGCATCGAGGCGATGAGCGCCTTCCGAGATTGACGCACAAAGTCTTCCATCTCAGCGAGTCTGAGATCTTAAGACCTTGTAGTATCGCAGAGTTGTGTGCGTGGACGATGTTGAAAGTGTGTGCTGAGAACAAAGAAAGTGACTAGACGACGGGTCAGTGATACAACAACAATCAAAATTTCTCATACTGCGTACTTCCAGCGTCGAGGAAGTGATTTATGTTGGAGCACCGTAGGTAAATACAAGGACAGTGACTGATCACACGCTCAATTCAATATTTGAGGGTTTGTTGTGGATGAAGAGTGTTCGTGGAAACAGTGCGATTAGAGTTGGTCCTCGTTATTTGGAGTTGGGTCAGTCAAGACAGAAAACTGGTTATTGTTTATCTGTGACATGAAACAAGACTGTTCAAGATGATGAGAGCGGAACAGGTAAGCGCCTTTGGTTGCGGCAATCTGGCGTGGCCATGTGCAAAATCTAGCAATGAAGCCGTGGCTCAGCATTTAGAAGCGATATAAAATCAGTAGGCGAACATCTCGCCGCACCACTGCCTTCATTCAGTTCGAATGCTACAGAACAAAGTCGTCTATGATCTCAAAGTCTACAGCATGGCACACGTAAAAAACACTGAATGTTAATGCTGAAAATGAAATTGATTTGAAACTGTCTTGGCTGACGACCTTCATTCAGGCCGCCTTTGGTCTCGTCTGAGTATTATTACGAAAGCATAGTGTTACAAATCGACCGAGTCTCGTTATTTGAAAAGTCTCTCCACGCTCGTGATTTACATATCAAAGTCAGACTCATCGTCATCGAAGGTCTCAACGTCGTCGTCAGCAAGATCGGGAACGATCTCATCGCGGTGGCCCTGAGAAGACCATTAATCGCTGTTGAAGAGGTCTGATAATAACGTGTCTTACTTTTCTGAGCTTGACCCAGCCCGTGGTACCAGTCTCATGACGAGGAGCTGACTTGCTGATGTTGGTGGTGGATGTCATGCCTGAAGAAGGACGTGCAGATGCAGTAGCGTTGTCGACCGAGGAACCTTTGTTGGAGACAGATGAGGTGGGCAAGCGTACGCCGCCAGACTTGGACAAGCTAGAGACTGTGGTATCCTTGTTGTTTTCGCCGACGTGCTGTGAAGGATTCGTCAGCGAGACCCCGATGAACATTCGTGTGTATACGTACGGCCAGATACTTGGCATCGCTGTCGTCTTCGACCTCCTTACCAAGTGGACCAGCTCTGATGTTTTGAAGCTCTGGAATGCACTTCAAGCATGCAGCCTCGTCGCCTTTGCGACGCTGAGTGGCCGAGAAGTCATAGATTCCACGCATCTTGCCACAGAGGTGGCACTCGCGCTCCACCTGTTGGTTGGATTGAGGTATGGTGGAAGTGAAGCGAACGGTATTGGCGGGGAAAGAGCGACGCATGATGAAGATGTTGTGGGGTTTGGATTTGTGGCGGGCTAGGGGAAGTAATGAGGATGGATGGTTGATGTTGAGATCGATGTAATATTATGTGATGGGGGTGGGAAGGGACGTGTCGAGCTGATGGGTGAAAGTTATTGACGGTGAAAGAGGAAGGTGATCGTTGTTGTCTTTTGCGAGTTATCCGATCCGAAGCAAGTAAGGGATGATGAAAGCGAGGGTCCCTGTACGATGAGTCGTCGACGAAGCACCAAGTGAGAAGTTTGACTGAGTTCGGGATGAGCGTCCAAAGTTGAGGTAGTAGCTCCTTCCTTCGAGCGAGAAAGTGATGTCACGCAGTCAAACGAGAAGCCGTTTGCTTCTCACAAGTGCTCCTTCCAGAATTTGAGATCCTCGTCTTCGTCGCCAGAGGAGGAGTCACTGTCAGTCTTGGGCTCCTCGATATATCCTTCGTTGGAAGCGTCGATGTAGTCTCTGCCGCGTCTGCGACGACTGAAGTGTAGGTTTCTGGCATGTATGAATACGTGAGGATTGGGGACATGCTGACGAAACTCAGCGAGTGTCGTAGGCAGTGTTCCGCCCTTGCGCAGGAAGTTACTCATGGCGTGTGTCTCCATGGTGGATCTTCCATCAAGTGTCTTGCTGGAATCCCAATGCTCCGTATGCTTACCAGTCCACCTACCATATAGCATGAACTTCCGGATGTTCGGCAGTTTTTGTGACATAGCAGCGAAGAAACGCGTCCAGCTATCATGATTTCTCATAGTGAAGTCGGTAAGGCGAATACCTATCAGAGTGTCTCCATGGTCAACCAATACCCGCTCTAGATTACTCGAGTCGGCCGCGACTCTCTCCAGATTCAGATAGCGAAGATGTTTGAACACCTGCTTTCCAAAGATATGATTGACATCTAGGGGTCCCACGGCGTGATTGTAGCGTAGATTACTCATGCGGATGCTCAAACCGCGCATACTCGGTGCGGCGCGCAGCATCTCGGATAGCGCACCATCAGAAAGGCTTTCTGAAGTCTCTGCTGTTCTACTCCCGAGGGCCTGGGCTAGGATCACCTCTGGAGGAAGGAGCTCGTCGATGTTCAACGCAAGAGAATGAACCTTCGTAAGCCCAGCTTTGACCAAGATGGTATCGTGGTGGTTGAGATGGAAGATGTCATGCGACAAGCGCCCAGCGACGATTCGTCTGAGGCATACACCGCTCCGTTCAAATGCTCTGAACACGGCGATGAGGCCCTTAACACTACTGTCAAAGCTCTCGTTAGCATCTGCGGGCGAGAATTTTGCATCGGCAAACAGGCGTCGTGCCTTCATCATCATCATGTGAGGCTTCACGCGGCCAGACCAGATCTCAACAGTATCCAACTTGGGACAGCCTTTGAGTAAGCTGACGAAGGTATCGATGTGCAGCTTTTTCTGCAAGATGATTTCCTGGTCCAGACAGTAATATTCGAAACGCTCGAACGCAGCTTGGTTAACGGAGTTAGAAGCATAGAATGATTGCGCGAGAGTGCGCCAGAGGTCAAATATTTTGTTTCGAAGGGATTTGCATCAAATCGGAGTGACCTGACACATTTGCGAAGATGGGAGTTTGAGAGCTGTGCAAGTTCTTCAAACGAGGTTCGTTTGAAACAGACATAAGCTCGTGCATCGAGATAGTCATTGCCAACGATGTAGAAGGCCTTGCAAACCAAGCGGAAGTCCTTGATGCTTTCGGAAGGAAGATGGTGGCAGATGTTGTGGAGAATCTCGTTTGGACAAGGGGTGATGCAGTCAGGTTTGGTGTAGTCAGGAGGACTCTCAGAAGCGAGCATGTCTGCGGAATCAGACGCGTAGATGATCGTGTCCAGGGAGGTCGCCATCTCCAGATGTTGCAAGCTGGGATGGAGTTCTGTCGTACTTGAGGAGCGTGAATTTATTCGACTGATGCTCACAAAGTCAGACGAATGTCGATGATACGGAATTGATAGAGGAGGTCCAAAGACTGACGCACTCGCGGTGGCCGAACGTTCTTCCGGAGCACGACAGAAGCTCAGACCGGACTTCCACCTCAATCTTGCCAAATCAAAACTCAGACGATAGGTATCGATGTACAGTGACAAAGGCGATGAGGAGAAGTCCACCACAAGTCATGAAGACATTGTTACGATGCTGGTCACCTGTACCGTGCAAGTCCAGTATCTCGATCGAACAGAAGTACTTCGGACATACCTTCTTCTGCAAGACTGTGCGCTATTATGACAAAGAGGTTCAGAGGCAGTCTAAGAATGCCATATATCCTCCCACGACTACCATCTTGGATCAATTTGCCCTTCAGAGAAGCCATACTGGGGAAGTATGCACCCACACAAACCTCGAACAAACAAAACGCCCAGAAGACCAATACCTCGCTCTTGATTAAGACACTGGATAGGAAGCAAATACTCGCGCTTGTCAACACCATCTTGAGGATGTAATGTGCTTTGTCCGATGATGGCGGTATGAGAGTAAAGATGATCGAGCCTATCATCATAGCACACATGTAGGAACTAAAGACTACTCCAAACGGAAGAGGACTGATGAGGTCGATACTAGCATGTACGGTAGAGAGAGCCGCAGACCAGAAGAAGACGAACATGTACATGCTACCCTCGAAGATGCAGGATGCAAGGCCGATGGAGATGATCTTTGGATCTATGAGATGTCAGTTCTAGTGTGCAGACGTCGACTAACAATGCGATTTACCGAAGACGACCTGACCCAGACCAATAGGCTCGCCTTCCTTGTCTTTGCTGCTAGCACTGTCTCCATAGTTCTCGTTCTGAGGTTATTAGCTTGCTACAAAGTCTTGGCATTTGTCGATGACTTACCCAATGCTTTGATATATATGCAAGAGCCAGCATCAAGCAAACAATGCTAGCCATGAAAGGGCTTGTCTTCGAGTCTAGCGACCTGACCAAAAGATCGCCAGTGACACCTGAGATGATAGCGACAACTCCGCTAAGTGTTGTCATCTTACCAAACATGCTTCCCAAGCTCAAGCCATAAGCATCTAATGCTTGATCATGATACTCAGCGATCATCCATGTTTCAAAGACGCTGTACAGCAAAGTCGTGCTAACACCGCCACAAGCTCTACCTGCAAACAAGATGAGCAAGTCATCAGAGAGCATGGACAAGCATGCTATCGAGTAGATGATACAGTAGAGCAGGCAAGCACTTCGACGACCATACTTATCGGCCAATTGCCCGACGAACGAGGCACTGAGAGCACCAGCGACAAACCCACTGCCATACAAAGCAGCCACTGTCGTCTCTGGGAGGTGTTTGTGGTATTTATAGAGTGCATAGATGTGGGGTCCCTTCTGCAAGTCAGTCACTGTTCAACAGCAGTAGTCGCGGCCCTTACCTGAAGCCAGTCGGCTGCACAAACGAGAGCGTATGCTGGGAAGAAAGCTCGCTTGAATCTTTGAATGGCATCGCGACCAAGTGCACTTTTCATGCCATTTTCGGCTTCGACGACCGAGCTCTGTTTGTCCAGTTCATGTTGGCGATACAGCAGGTAAGCACTAATCGCAGCCAGGATCGCCAGATTGGTCTCGTAAAAAGCCATTTTGAATTGAGATTCTCAGACTGCACTCATTGATGACATGAAAGGTGCAGTCTCGCGACTAAATGTTTTGTTCGTGCATCCGTTAGCATTTCTCACGACGCGGCCGGTAGATTTTGTCCCACGGGCCGATGCAGGAGGAATTCCAGAGGAAGCTGCGATTACAGGGATCTAGAAGCGATCCTGACTGTGATAGGAGCGTCAGAGGCACGCATGTCACGGCCTCATGGCTTTGACGCAAGGGAGTCGTTCTAGACGAAGCCAGGGCTGTGGAACGATACATATCTCGGCACAATCTTAATCTCGCTACATGCTTTGGATGAGATATTAGCTAGCATTGATTGCGCTTTGTCTGCTCGATCGCGCTTCGCATCATCATGGCCGTTCACACTCCTCATCGACTACCAGTAGTTTTTGCAATTGCTGCGTCATTGCTCTTCATAGTAGCAGTGTTCCACCAGCGTGGCGGCGTACCGAATGCAAAGAAACTGTGGCAGTAAGAATGACAAGTCTTCGTACCCTTGTCCCTCGCTGACAACGCTTTTCCAGTCGTCCAAGCTTCTACGAAATCGCTGTCAAATATGGAACCGACAAAGTCACAGCTCATAGCTACCACCACATGTACGAAAAGTATCTGCCTTCGCTCCGTATGAAGCGGATCAAGATGCTTGAGATAGGTCTCGGTTGCGATATGGGTTACGGTCCAGGAGCTTCCTATAACCTCTGGCTCGAGTACTTCCCGTACGTTGACCTGTACTTCATCGAGTATGACGAGCGCTGCGCAAGGAAGTGGGCTCGTAAAACGAGTGGAGCGACCATCTTTACAGGTGATCAAGCAGACGAAGCTTTTCTCGAAGAGTTCATCACGGACAGTGGTGGGAACTTCGACATCATCATCGATGACGGCGGCCACACGATGAACCAACAGATCAAGAGTCTTGAGCATCTGTGGAAGACCGTCAAGACTGGCGGCTATTACTTCTGTGAAGATATGCAGACCAGTTATTGGGATAGTCACGGAGGCGGGCCGACTGCATCCAAGGAGAATGGAAACCAGACCTTTGTGCAACTAGTCAATGAGATGGTGGAAGATATGAACTCAGGAGGCGGGAATGTTGGCTTTGATGGTTCTGGAGATGTCTTGGGTATTGATTGTATGGCAGAGGTGTGTGGTTTTTGGAAAAGACCCGAAGGCCCGGACAAGCCAACAATAGCAGACAAGTCTGCAAAGGCTGGTGCCAGATAGAAAATCGCAAAACCACGTTGGCGCTAGGCGTTGTGTTGGGTATAACACGGTCATCCTTTATGTACGCGTCTTTCGGCTGTATTTTGTTGACATGGCAGATGGGCAAATGAGTGGGTGCAACAAGACTGTGTCCTTGTCGACAAGGCCCAGTCCCTCATGGACTATCGCGACATTGAGTCTTTCCACACCAGGGCACGTCAGGAGCCTCGCCTCGAGCTTGGTATCTCTGGCAAGCTCGAAAGTCCTTACTGCACGGCAATTTTTCCATGCTCCTCCACGCATCGATATCCCATGCTCTTTCTTGATGGACTGAGTTAAGAAAAGTACACTTACTGAGACATGACCACGAAACATTCCAGCATGATGTCTACACAGCTGGAGACAAGTCCAGGTTTACAGATGGAACTCAGCACTCAGAAAGACAAATAAGCGTGCATGGGCAACAGGATGATGAGAACATGAAGTCAAGAACGCAGTCAAGATATCCGGGGAAGGAAGGTGCTCTAGCGAGGCCAACATATTTGTCAAAAAGTATTGCCACGAATTCAACATGTACACTGATTTGATCGACAGCAACTACACGTATTGGGATGTCGGTTTTATGACGAACAACCCTGTATGATCAGAATGTATTATGAATATTTGGACTTGTTCGTTGTTGCCATGTCTGAACCGCGACTTCTGACCAGCAACGCCGGCAAAAGCTTCCTCCATGGAGAATGGCAGCTCTCGATTACGTAGGGACCATCGCAGAGAAAAATTACCCGTCACGCTCAATCCAATCAATCACTCACAACCAACACAACTTTTGCTCAAGACTCTCAACGGAAACACTCTGCAATAATTCAGATCCTTGAAAAGACAAATACCGACATAAGAACGACTCTCTGTACATGATGGCGCCGTCAAGCGCAAACCTCTCGCCAGCCGAGCTGAGCTACCTACACAACTCCCTCGCGCAAACACCGCCAATTCGTCCCGACGGTCGCAGTCCTACTCAATTCCGTCCTCTGGTCGCCGAATCCGAGATCCTTCCCTCAGCAAACGGCTCGGCGCGTATTTGTTTCGCAGATGGCACGGAAGCAGTAGTCGGCATCAAGGCCGAAGTGGAGAAGAGCGGCGGCTATACTGGTGAGACGGAGGAGAGCAGTCTGGGTACTGCAGGAGGTGCCGAGGTTGAAATGGGTGGTATGGGCAAGGGCGACGAGGGAAGAAAGGGAAGAGACGCTTGGGTTGAGGTGCAGATTGAGATGCCGGGATACAGAGACGACGATGCTTTGCCGGTCTTCTTGGGCGCCATGCTGCGCGAAAGTCTGCTGGCTACAGAAATGCTAAAAGATCGCTTATACATCAACCGCCGATTCCACTGGCGCTTGTACATTGACGTACGACAACCATTCAGATCAATTGAGAGACGCAATGCTAACAGACCCATAGATTTTATTGCTCTCGGCACCGCTGTCATACCCCCTGCCTCTCCTCTCGCTTACCACACATCTCGCCCTCCAACACACACAACTACCAGCCCTCATCTCAGAGCAAGACGAAGACCCTCTGTTTAACGACGACTGGGAAGCCGCCGTGCCCCTCTATCCTACAGGCCAGAAGCCTCCAGTCACACTCCTCCTCGCTTCTGTAGGCTCAAACATCCTCTTCGATCCCAGCGGTGACGAGCTCGCCGTTGCAGATGCTGTTGTGGCTGTCAGTGTTGCACCCTCAGCTGAGAAACAACTCGCCGTCATGGCAGTCAGAATGGTCGACCCGCCGTCTAGATTGACAGGAGCTGGAACGCCCGATGTCCTTAACACTGCTACCGGCGGTGCTGCACCCACAAAGGCTGAAGCTTTGGCAGTGAGGGAAACAGACAGCGGAGTTTGGAGACCCCCTAGAGGTGGTGTGAGTCGAAACCTTGTCGCTCGCATGATCAAGATGGTTGTCGAGAAGGGAGGCGTCGGTGAAGAGATTCTCGAGGCTTTGGACAAGGTCGAGACTTGAGGACTTGATTTGGATAAGAAGCTACAACCAAGCAACACATGCTCAGATGCCACACAGCTCGTAGCCGTCGAGTGGATCTACTCGTGGCACCGCGCTTTGCTGGATGCCAGATCGGGTCAAACGGCCAAAGGCATTGCCTCGTAGGCTGATGCCATCTGCAGATACAGTGGCTTGCAGTGCATCCAGTCTTTGAGTTTGCAAGTCACGTCAAGGGTGTGCTGGACAATTGAGTAAGCCCCGGTATCTATCTTACAGATGAAGGAAGGAGATGCTCAATCTGATACAAACACACCACTCGATCATGGCGGTATACCAGGCGCGACAAGAGGCCTCAGTCAAGCTTGTGCAAGATCAAACAGAAAGAGCATTGAACACTTTCAGTTAGCTTTCAACCAGATCGCAAACACTGTCCGTGGATAGAGTAGAGCCTCTCTCATAATTGTACAAATATAATTACAACTTCATCCATTCCTAAAACCTAAACATCTCTTCTCTCTCATCCCCTTACCAGATACCCAACCACTTCTTGATAGGCTTCCTCCTACCCTCAAAATCCGCATACACCTCCGCACCCCCCTCTTTATCAACCACAGCCTCCAAAACCTCCTTTTCCTTCTGCATCTCCTTTTGCACCGGCATCTCATTCCCCAACCCCTCGACTGCCTCCTTCTCCCTAACCTCCCCCTCCACCTTCCCAGTATCCCTAGCACTCCAACCCCCAAAAATACCCTCTTGCTCATCTAATCCATGCGCCTTTCTAAATTCCCCTCTTTTCCTCACATCGTCCACTTTATTCCTCCTTTGCTCTGCCGTGACGGCGGAAATGTATTGCGAGTGCAGGTTGTAGACTTCTGCATAGCGGGATAAAAAGGCAATGGGGTGGGAGAGGAACATGTTGTTGGGGGGTAGTTGATCGAGATAGGGTGTATTTGCGAGGAAATTGTTTAGCCAGGTGAAAAAGGCTAGGGAGATGAGGATGGACTGTGATTGATCACTCAAAATTAGGCACGAAAAAGATCTTTGACGAAAGGGGGAGAAATTTGGAGAAGCGGTGGAGGGGCAAAGAAGAGAGGCAGAGGAAAAGCCTTACCATGGTGATCCAAACATGAATATTCCGATTCGTGAGGAACCAATGCAGAAATGTTCCCTCTGGTGGCAGCATATGTGGATATTGCTTCTTCTTTTGCTGTTCACGGTCTTTGGCGCTCAGAGGGACCTGGAAGGCTGGCTGTCTGTTACGACGAGGTAGACGGGCTGGATGGGAGGGAGGATTGAAGCGTGTGGGTTTCTCCAGTAGACGGCCTCTGGGTACTGCTGGTTTTGAGGTGCTGCTGGCGGGGCGGGAGAGGACGAGTGAGCGGGTGAGGAGGGTGGTTTGTGGGTTGCGCATGGCGCGCAGGGTGAGCTGGCGCGATAGCTCGAGTGCTGACATTGTCGACATGGTGTGTGCAGGGTGACGACGGTGAGGTGTATAGAGCGTCAGGTCGGATGCTGGTGGAAAATGCAAATGCGATCATGAGTTGAGAGGTCGGCAAAAACTTCCCTCTGAGATGCGGCCAACGCCTCGACCGCCGAAGACAGCGACATGCACATCATGGACCCTGGAACTTTTGTCAAGTCTGCTTAGGGTACTTGGAAATTTGCTACTATGCTTGCACGAAAAGTCCTCGCGGAATACCTCTATATCTTTTCTATATCATGTTTTTGTCGGCCGAAAGCCTGAGCTGCCTCTATTTCTGCTTCTTCTCGCTCTTGTCGATCTTGACGACCGACGGCAGCGAGCTGAAGACACTCGGCCAGACCAGCTTGAACTCGTCCTGACGTCCGTTCAAACAATGACGGAGCCACACACCCCATACAATGTAAAAGTATGCTCCTGTTCCAGTCATGAGATGCCACCATCCGTGTCCCTCGAGGAAAATACCCCAAGGCAGGCCGACCTCGTGACGCCACTTACGTAGCCTAGAACAGTAAACGTTATCCAAGGTCCATATTCCGAAGCCTCCAAGGAAGACGCTCAGTCCAAGTCCAATCATGAGCCACATGGTCTTCAAGATCTTGTAGTCTCTGTCGTCCTGGCGTTGTTGCTCGGCCTCACTAAGCCCATCCTGCTTGCCTGTACTCTTGCGCGCGGCTTCTCTTGCCTTGGGGCTCGGGCGAAGTTCGCGCTCCATAATGTACATGGATTGGAACAAGACGACAGCGGTCAAAAGAGCGTACATGTTCTGGTGAAAGACTGGGTCTCCGAGGTAGTGATAGTAGCCCGTGATGAAGACGCACAATGCCACCAAGAAGAGAGCGAGGAAGATGCGGAAGGTGCGCGTCTGCTTGTGCGAGAAGGTCGCGTAGAACATGAGGCAAGTCGTGTAGATCATCGAGAGTTCGTCGACCAGCTGCATCGGGTCTGCACTAGATTAGCAGGCGTCTGACCTAGTCAAGCGCTCGCAGCCACTCACACTTCAAGGTTGAGTGGAACAAGAAACTGCCAGTTCCGACGATCAAGTAACCAATGAAGGTTACGAGGAAAATGTGGTCATGTCCGTTCTGTATACAGTTGTTGATACCACGGAAGGCCAGCCAGACAAAGAGCAGATTGGTCAGAGTGTTGACAATCTCGGCCGAATAGACGGTGGCATAGTAGTCCTGGGTCCTTGTTAGACTCGAGGATCGAGTGCTCAAGGATGGATACGACGAACCTCCTCACACCAGTTAAGTGTAGAGGTCACGGGGCTCCAGTAGCCATCTCCCGAGGGCGGATACGGTATCGAGGGTAGCAAAGATGCCATCAGAAATAGTAGAAGCGGCGGAAGCCTCGGATCGTGCTGCAGCGAGTGTCCTTGAGGTTGGCGAATTCGGGAATCCCAGAACGACAGAAAAACAAAGCGAGTGACTCGGAGAGGGTTTAAGAATAAAGGAAGGAGAGGGAAGACAGAGCAGGGACAAACAAGGAACAAGACTGACTTTCTTGAGACGGACTCGCTCATCGACCAGCGAGCGCCAAGACGCGTGTCATCGACCCTCCACCGGGCAATCACATGCTGAACTTCTTGAATCCGACTGGTAATAACAGAAGCATTGCGATACAGCAAACACCAATTCGCCCACCATGTCCATGACTCCGGATCAGATGCAGAAGGTTCGTTCGCCTGCCCATCATGTACAGTTTGCTTCGATAAGCGCTAATGCCTCGTCCAGCTCCTGCAAGAAATTGAGCAAAAGGCCGCTTTCTGCCAACAACAGATGGTCATTGTCAAGACTCAAATCAACAGCAAGAATCGCGAGAAGCGCATGTTGCAGCTGACAGCCGCTGAGCTTGACGGCTTACCGTCTGAAGCAAACGTCTACGAGGGTGTCGGAAAGATGTGAGCTCCAACGACCCACTATTCGACAAGGTCCATTTCTCTGACATTCTACACCCAGGTTTGTCGCAAGCCCAAAGACTGATGTCAAGGTGCGCTTGACAAAAGATCAAGAGACTATCAAGAAGGAGATGGAAGGTCTGGACAAGAAGATGCACTACCTCGAGACAACGTACAAGAACAGCAAGGACCACTTGGACGCCATCTTCAAGAATGGAGGCAGATGAAGGCCACGATCACACTTCTATCGCCAAACACTGGCTCTGATCCTTGAGTGCGACTTCGGGGCAGCCGCGCTCGAAGAGGGAGACACTTATGCCCTTCTCGATCCGCCCTGCTCCAAGCTGCCAGGAACGAATCACGAACAAAAGTCAGGACAGAGACGCTCCATGGAGATAATCGCCGAGGCAATGGCAAGCGTTTCAAGATGCATTCGCTCTTCTTCGCGATGCAAAGTGTCTCCATGGATGCAATCGAAGACCGAATCGCACAACATATTTATACACAGTGTTGCTGCTTTTTATGCAGGCATAGAGCTTACACGTTGTGTGCTCACCAGAATTACACCATTCCAGACCTTTCTCCTATATTGTCTTATCGCATCCTGCGGCTATCGTCTCAATCTATATATGCATTCTACTGCAGTCTATAGCTGCATCTTGACGCCCGATGATCCTTCAATTCCAACTTTAAAATTGGTATGCTGTCGTAGCGAGGTGGCTCGCTTGTGCAACTTGCTCAATTCTGATTGACCTCCTGCCAGTATTTATCCACTTGGGAGCATCTCCAGACTGGGAATAGCTGCTATCAAGCGACAACTCAAGATCGCATCAGCGACGCGCCTGTTTTAAGAGCGAAACTGAACCACGCGCGCGTCACATGCAGGAGCTCAGATCGCCAGTCGCCGTCTGCAGCAGCTACCAGCTGCAGTAGTCAGCGGGGTGAACATTATCCTCCCACTTTTGCCAACAACAATTTTACAATCTGACCGGTTGGTCACAGACGAGACAGGGCAAGGAAGTCGCAAGCCGTAGCATGTCTCTCGTTTTCGTAAGCAACTTGACAAAATGTAAGTCGGCCAGTACCCAAGCCGCTGGGCTGGACAGGCGGTAAGGCGGACCATCTGCGACATGCATCATGTCTCTTGACATGCATCAGCCACGGAGGTTATTGGTGAGCTTACGATAGGAGGCTGCTTGTATACAGCACTATATCGTGGGCGGTCACGCGGGATCCTTCGCTTGCAGCCTTCCTCCTTTTGATTGTCAGCAGCCCTGATTCTCTTTCCATCTTCTCTCGCCCGAACATACGGTAGGCTGAGACTCTGTGTCATTTCCATAGAGTGTGTCGTTTGTTTCTGCCTGGTGTTTGTTGAGTACGCAGCTCATCCGTCCCTCTTTCCTCCCTCTCCATTCTTTAGACAAGATCAACACATCCTTATCACATTCCTCTGGCTTATTCAGTGGTGGCTTGCGAACATCTTTCGCACATCCCTTGCAGTCAGCCCGACCTAACCTTCACATTGGCTGAAGCCTGCAACCATGGCGTATCCATTCGAGCATTGGGAGCATGATCGCTGGGGCGCTTCGTCTCCTCCACCAAGAGCTCGCTACTATCGAAATACTTATCGACATAGCGGCCATCTCACACCCGAACCACAGTTTTCGAATCTTCATCGCTCGCATTCTCAAGGCCACAATGTCCCTCATCCCACCAACATCCATATCCACAACAAGATTCCCATCAATCAAGAGACGACGACTGCACAACGAACAGAAGGGCGACCACCCATGCCCGCACCCATGCCACCTCCACCACAATTTCAACAAATCCCCATGATGGCGCCACCTATGTTTGTGCCTCAACACGTTCCCATGATGCAGCAAGCACCACCACCCATGCTAGACCCCCACGCCCTCCGAGCCCAACGCCTAGGCGAACAACTCCTCGCCGAAGAATTCGCAGACATGCACCTCCACCGCCACCGCTCGCACTCCCGCGGCCGCTCCCACTCGGACCACGACCGCCTACGCTGGGACCTCGAGCAACAACGCCGCGAAGCCTCCGCTCTAGCAGCTCGCCGCCGCCACGAAGAAGAAACGGCCGCCCTCCGAGCCCAATTTGAACTCGACCGCCGCCGCGAAGAAGCAGCCACCCTCGCCGCAAAACACGCACGCGAAGAAGAAGCCTCCGCCCTCGAAATGAAGCTACAACTCGAAGCCGAACGCGAAGCCGCAAAACGCAAACAAGCCGAACTAGACGCAGAACAAGAACGCACACGAGTCATAGAAGCCCACGAGCGCAAACTAGCCGCCGACGCAAAAGCAGCCGCAGATGCAGAAGCAGCATTTAAACTGCGACTAGAACTTCAACAACGAGAAGAGCAAGAGCGAGAACGAAAAGCCCATGATGATTTCCTGCGGAGACAGCGGGAAAAGGAAGAGGAAGAGGAAAGAGCATATAGAGAAGCTTTGCGCAAGCAAAAAGAAAAAGAAGATGCCAAAGAGAGGGAATATCAAGCTTTTTTGCGAGAGCAAAAGGAAAAACAAGAAGCAGAGGAGAAGGCAGCGAAAGAGGAACAAGCCCGCATCGATTCTGCCATGCGAACACGTCTCGAAAAACTGGGCTGGTCAAATCACGATATTGAAGTTGCTCTGGATCCCGAGAAGGCGGAAAAGGAAAGAAAGAAGAACAAGAAAAAGCACCGACATTCTGGTGAGATGGGAGGTGGACACTTTGATGGTGAGATCATCATGGTACCTCCCAGTCTACCAGACGCCCCTGGTGTTTCCGTCGGCTTCCCTCAACAAGCACACGTCCCCGTATACCCACGCATCAACCGCAAGTTCCTGGACATAGAGACATTAGAACATTACCACGTTCCTTGGGAATGGGATCGTGTAAGTCTCCTTCTCCTTTTCTCTTTTCCCCAACACTTCCATGCTGCTTTCCCCTTTTTTTCGTTCTCACAGATTCTGGGGGTCAGAAGTACTGATGGTTTCTGAAATCAGGCAAACTCAGACTTCATCATCCTGTTACGTGAGCTCGATAAATACGAAACAGATGTCCTATTCGAACACACGCGTCGCCGTCGTCAAGGTACCGCTGCACCACTTCTCATTGATAAGGTCAAAGATACAGCACCCAAATATGCGTGGGTTAGAAGAAAGAGTAGAGAGAGAAGT
Source organism: Aureobasidium subglaciale EXF-2481 (assembly GCF_000721755.1). Classification (NCBI taxonomy): domain Eukaryota; kingdom Fungi; phylum Ascomycota; class Dothideomycetes; order Dothideales; family Saccotheciaceae; genus Aureobasidium; species Aureobasidium subglaciale. The sequence continues at coordinate 155,229 of NW_013566970.1, read as the reverse complement.
AAGAGTAGAGGAAGGGATATCAGGGTAACTGAGATTGTGAGGAGGTAAGAGATTGTGGTTTCATTGGGTAAAAGAAAGACGTCGGTGTTTGTGTCTGCATGTGGAAATGGATGGATGGATTAAGACGAAAGCTTGAGAGTCTGTTGGGTGCAAGGATGGGGGAAAAGGTGAGGTTTGCTTGAGAGGCTTTCATGCTGTTTTACCCCTATTATAGCATGGTGGAGTGGCCGCAATGTTGGTTATCCATAATTGATCCCTTCCCAGATCACGACGCTTCGCTCTGGCGCATGACATGATGGCTCATGAGGCATTAAATGCTGTACTCTGAATCTCACCTTGACTCTGATCATCAACACCGAATATAACGAGACAAGTCGAGAACAAGCTTGTTGAAAGAAAATCAATTATCATCAGTCAAGCGAGCAACAACAGCCCATGACTGCACCATAGGATAGAACATTCTTAGACAATATACTCGTCCCCACCAGTCATTCTCCCAAAGTCCAGCTTCATCAACAGTCTATCCACACCTCCACCTCTCCAAACCTCGAATCCTGAATCCTGGCCCTCAACCTGCAAATATCTAGCAGCACCCAATCTCTCATGGTCCAGCTGACGTAATCTAGAGACTACGTCTTTGAGCGCCGCATCTACGCGCTTACGAGAACGGTCGAGTTCGCGTGCTACTTCTGCTTCTTCGTCGTCGAGGAAGTCAGTGGCTCCACCAGCGTCTAGACTGGATGTTTGTTGCAGGCGTTGGAGACGGCCGAAAAGGGCGACTAGGGCGTCGATGTGGGTGAGGAGGTCGCGGAGAGCGCGTGTGTATGCTGCATCGGTGAGGAGAATGACATAAGATAAAGCAGCGAGGAATGCTCGATGTGCTCGTCCTAGAGTCTCAGGGTCGTGGTGTTGTGCGGTAGCCCATGGGTAGAAAGCATCCCATGAGCTGGTGATCAATTCACCTTCGAAATATGCTGTTGTTTCGGAGAGTAGGAAAACAGCTGCGCAGCAGGTGGCCCAGACTTTGCGTTGAGCAGCACTTCGGGTATGAGCGAGTTGTTTTGCTTCTGGGCTCAGGCGAGCAGGGTTCGCTGCTGCACGTCTTGAACCAGATTCTCGCCATAAATTGGAAAGTCGCATGTGTGCTCTTCTGAGACTTAGCAGGTAGGCGTTGAGTGCAGAATATCGGTCCATGTCATAACGTGAGATGAAGAGGTCCAGTGGTGAGCGAATGTGCATGGTGAGCGAAGTTGGCACAGGGAAGAGAAGATCGTTGAAAGAGGTGTTGGTCAGACTGGCTGTTTCCAAAGCTGTAGCATCTGATGTCGATGGCCTTGCAGTAGCTCTTCCTTGGTCGATCTCGAGTCGCATGTTCTCGCGAGCGAACTCGAGAACTTCGTCTTCAAGGTCTTCGGTTTGCAATGATGTCAAAGCTTTCCACGTTCGCGAAAGAGACTCGTTGACTTCGCCCTCCTTCATCATCACGCCACGAAGATCTCGTCTCGAAGGTTCTTGCAGATATCGACCATGTTCGACTCGTCTTGCGTCAAGTGTTTCCGCTGCCTCGGATATGAGAAAGACTGCGAATTCGCCTCGGTCCAGAAGGAGAATTTGGCGAAAGGTGTTTAGGACAAGCTTGATCTCATTCGGTGGGAGCAGGCGTTGAAGGACTTTCTGTGATAGTGATGAACGTATTGAGGATATAGCGGTAGAAAACGTAGCAGGCATTAGGGGAAAGGATAGCGATGAGAGCGATTGGAGATGTGCGTTTAGCAATGCAGCGTCTTCATTACCGTGTGTGATCTGCGATGCTGACGAATTTTGAGTATGCTGTTTGACTTGGTGTAGTGACTTTCCGACAAAGAGTAGAGAGCTTCCAGTCTGTCGCGAAACGAACTTGGGCAGTAGCTCACGTCGCAGGACGTATGACGGTGGCCCTTCGGTAGACTTTTGTACTGTAACAAAGAAGTCTGCTGCACCATGACTGGGTAGCAAGCCATACAAGAGCCACACAGACACCTGTTTCAACCAGGCCTTGTCAGCGACGCAACTCAACTCGGTTGCTGCAGTTTCAATGTCGGGAAAACCTGTTTGTAGCTCTGACCGAAGATGATCAATGAGTCCAGCCCCGGTGGCCGCATCGGATATGGCTGCATCTTTCGGATCTAAAGGCTGGATGAAGCATGCAAGTCTCCAGTACCAGTCCATACGGCGACTCCACCCATCAAATTCGCCAACGACTGCAGAGAGAGGCACAATGTTGTATGCACCGACTATGGCCGCATCTTTGGTCAAGATCTGCTTCTCAACATCCAGGATCTTCTCACGAAAACGTGCAAGATGGGTTTGCAACAACGAGGCAGCTACAGCACGGCAGATGGTCGAAGAATGTTGCGAAACAATGCGATTTGCATGGTCTCGAATTTGACGATGCAGACTGGCGAGCTTGCCAACCGTCGCCAATAAAGCCGCTTCTGATGATGACAACAGTGGGAAGGCTTTGTCTACAAAGTCGGCTCCGGATCGGCCGGACGTGCCAGTCGCAGGGAACAGCGGCGAGGGATGGCCGCTGAGGGCGATGAGCACCTCGTGGAGCATTGCAACTGCACAGCTCGAGAAGCCAGATGGGCGTTGTCTGCGACGTCCCGACTAGATTTTGCCTTGCGCGTGTGAAGCGAAAGAATCAGCAGACCTAACAGTTCAAGACGACACATGAGCTCCGGTTTCAGATTGATCGCCGACTGAGCGACGCAAGCATGTTGGGTGCTCGGATACAATTGGATATTACTTACTTTTTCTAGAAGGAAAATCAACATGCGACGCGCGCCCAGGAAACAGGATGGAGCTGTCTCTCGCACAGACCGCGTGGTGGGATCAGAGGACCTCGGTTTGGACGCGCGATCTGGGGAAGTCGTTCACGAGGGTGGACATCCTTGACGAGCGTCCCGAATTGCTTACGACCAATCAATGTGCTAGCTTCATATCATTTGGAAGTGGAAGTCGAGCAAAGTTGCGCATGAGCAAAATGGGCCCAGACCGCATCAGCCTTCTGCGGGAATATAGAAGCGTTCCAACTTTGGATCACAGCGCCATCGGTACCCCACAGATGACGACGGGTGATGCGGGCTCTGGGCATTGGACGAGGGCACTTGCCTGCCCTGGTTCACGTCTATCTTTGTTCTGCCTTTGACGTTCAATCAACCTCGCTTCTCTCTTTCCTCCATCCTACATCTCACACTCTAGTCCACCTGCATTGACAGACGCCCATACCTACACCTATACCACAGGTACACAAGCCTTCCGTTCCGAGCCGTCTGTGCCGGCGACTGACAGCCTGCCCTTCTCAGGTCACCCAAAAGCAACCCAAGAGATCTACCGTAGCACCAATCGCAAACATGCAGGCCGTCAGACAGAAGATCAAGAGAGCTCTCAGCATGCACGACAAGGAGAGTGAGTTGCACCGTCCTGACAGTCGTCCCTGTGTCGACCCCGCTGACCCCGCTTGTGACAGCCAACTTCGACGAGCACGAAGAGCTCGACGAGGAGACTACTGGTCACCTTCACAAGCAGCTCGAAGAGGCTGAGGCTGAGGACTCCAAGTACCCTCAAGGCAGACCCGGCTCCTTCCTCAACCGTCTCATCTCGCACGGCAACAAGAAGACCGAAGACCAGATCGCTGCCGAGATCGCTGCTGGCCCTCAGGCTTCCACCACTGGTCTCCAACAGCGCCCAGCTGGTCTGCAGCCTGATACCACCACCGCTCCCAAGCCTTCTCACCCATGATTAACGACCACCGAAATCAAGTCCCACAACATCCGTCAGCACAATGTTACTGCATGCACAAACACCTGAGACAGACAGACAGACGAACAGCATGAGTTTAGTTTAGAAGCAGTCAATTATCCGTATTTGTATGTTTGTTGATCAATGAGAGCTTCTTCATATGCTGTACATCCGAATTGGAGTAAACGTGGCCATGTGTGACGTGTTGCGACGCGGAAACGGAGACTTCTCGCACTCTTGGTAGCACGTCCTGAGCCATCACAGACGTGTTCACCTTGTCCTTCAGCCACTATAGGTCTTTAGTGCAACACATGAGGCTAAAGGACATTCGACTAGACCAATCGGCATCTACCTTCGATGAAGAAGTTTATGGTCAGGTGATCTGCATGGCGTGGACTTGCATCTGATGCAAATTTACAGACACGGTCAGAAGCACGACGTAAGTCAAGTCCAGCGGTGAAGGATGACACTCTGAACCACACCTCAGCCTCGATAGTCACAGCTTGAATCACAGCAGAGTCGTGCGATTGGGGTGCAACAAACAGTACACAGTTGATGCCTGAGGTAGTGAGCGGATGCCTGACGGGAGAAGTCTAGTTGCCGCAAAGGTACCAAGAATGTATGATCGGATCACTCACAACCGCGACGGCTTTGTCGACAACACCGACAGTCAAAAGTCATGGTGCACACCATGACGGTCGTGTGGTGCGTCGAAAAGTGGCAGACTACAGCCGAAATTGGCAAAGAGCAGATCAGGTTTGCAGGCGGGAAGTGGCACGCCGCGCCGGGAGTCGAGCGCGCATCTTCGACTTGGGCCAGAGCCGGGCCCGCTGTCTTCAGTCAGCTCTCGCCCTGTGAAGTTGGGTGCGACTGCTGTTTCGATGCAGTAGAGGCGCACTTGCCTCGTCGACCAGTCTCTCGTTAATCATCCTGTTTTCTGTTTCTTGATCTTGATCTTGATCTTCCGTCTACTCTGTCGCTCATTGCCAGCCCCCTGATCGATTTTCTTCTTCGACCTAACCTTAATCACCACGACCTTTCCGATTACTCTACAACGATAATACTATCCTCGGTCCGGACTTCGATTCTCCTCGTTAAGACGACCCAATTCCTCCAACGGCATCTTCGAATACATCTTCTTCATGCAATAGTCAAGCGTCTAGACAATGCCCGACAATGCCACCATCCGGCGCGCACACAGGAGCTTCTTCAGCACTGAGCGCGTGCCGCTTGCACAGGGCCCGGGAAAAGAGTTGGCAAGAGGACACACGCGAACTGGGAGGAAGAGAGTGACGGGACGTTACATAGCGCTCTACGCTCTCGCCGTAACGGTCGCGACGCTTCCAACTGCCCTGGCCCAGACTTGCATTCCTTTGACATCCTCGTCCGAGTGCCGTGCTTTCGACACGGCCTCTATCTCAACCGACAGTACCCTCACCGGACTATTCCCATTTCTTGCTGGTGTAACAGACACTTCTTCTTTCGACACACAATTACAACAATACATAAACAACGGCTTCATTCAACAAAGATACGCTGAGCTGATCGGCTGTTCTGCTTTCGACTCGTCCAACTCCTCCAACTACTATGCACGATATACTGCGAGCGTGCTCTGCAATGCAATTGTCCAAAACTCGATCAACGCATGCGGTTTGACTGGAGACGCGACACGACCACTGTGCGCCAATACTTGTGTAAGACCTCATTTCTCATATCCAGATGTCCATGTCCATGCACTGACTTCTTTTTAGGCCGAGTACGCAGAGAGCGAGCAATCCATCGCCGCGAGTGACACATGTGGCGACGCAAGCTCTAATGCTATCAGCCAGATCCGAGCCGACTTTACAAACTGTGCATTGCCTGCAAACTCCTTGTCCGAATCATGCATTACAGGCGTCACCAATGAACCCGAGAATTGCGGCTTTGCTTCTAATCTGGTCAATCTCTGCTCTTACTGCGCTGCGAGCTCGCCCAACGCTACTGACTCTTGCTGTGTTTACTCAAATACCACGACCCGCTGCGACAACGTCGTTCTGCCCATCGTTGCAACTTCATCTATGCAACCTCTTTTCACTTCGACCTCATCCGTTACCTCCTCGACTGCTACAAGATTCCCATCTTCGACACCCTCCTCGGTTGCAAAGAAGAGGAAAGGACTCTCAGGTGGTGCAATTGCGGGTATTGTGATTGGGTCTCTCCTTGGCGCGTTCGTTCTTCTTGCGCTCTTCATATTGGCATGCATTTTCTTGCGCCGTCGAAAACATGCCAGTCCAGCTACTAGTGTCTTTAACCAGCCAGTGAGATCTCGTCAAGGTGGAGCACCTCCAGCTATGTCATATCGACATGATGGCGCTAGCAGGAGTCAGAACGATGGGGTCGAGGCTCTTCCTGGTGGTCGTGTTGCCCGTATGGCAGCATTGGAAGCCATATCGAGTGGCTCAGAACTCAACACGCGCTCTCCAACGATTGCACTCGACTCTACTCCAGAAGCCCAGCGTACACCACATTCACGTACTGGTGGTCTTGGCCTCCCTCCTAGACGAAACGGCTCTCTTTCTAGTGGTTCGCTTCTCGCGTTTGGTGCTCATGACAGTCCTGCTGGCGACGGGATATCCTCTCCAGAAGGCACGTCCGAGTCAGAGCAACTGAATTTCTTCAAGGACTACTATTCACAAGACGATATACATCCTGGTGATCTGGTATCGTCTCTGTGGGCCTATCAACCTCGTGCTGCTGATGAGTTTGAACTGGAACGAGGTGACATGGTCAAAGTCGTTGGCATATGGGATGACGGCTGGGCAACTGGAATCCGGGTCAGCATGCGCGCAGAAGACTGGAAGAGTAAAGGCAAGCTGCAACGCGATAGCGGTATGAGCAGCGGCGATGCAATTCCTGAAGAATACGGACCAGTGAAAGCCTTCCCACTCGTTTGTGTATGCCTACCGCAACACTGGCTCCGGACCATTGAAGGCGACTCAACTGATGTGGGCGGCACAACGGACGATCGGGCTAACAGCCCGTAGAACGAAGTTGTCCCTGTTTATTACGACTAACAAGCACACCCTCCAGAACGCATTCATGTCCTCTTGTTCTTTCCATGGCTTTTCCTTTCTTTCTTACCCTTCAGCGCTATACCCAAGACCCTGTTCTCAAGTTGCATATTGTTAATCGATTTGTTTGGCTTCAATTCTTTGGACGATCTTTGTTTCTGTTTCTGCTTAGCGCGTCTCTGTAGCAAGGCCGCAATCCTTTCTGGGTTCGCTGTGTCAAATACCACATTAGGCATGCAGCATAGTTTGCTTATGCAAGGGCCGCCAAACAAATGGCTGATGATGTTGTAAAAGGTCATCCTTCGTATGCAGCTTTTCACGTGGGGTCGATGGATCCATCACGCGATCTGACCAGGCAACCTATAGTTCAGCCTGGGCATCGTGATTTGACTGACTTCGCACCCTCTAAACATCTTACAAAGAGTTGAGGAAAGAACCGTGGCCATGTTTGGACCCGTCATAGACACGCCAATTTTTCCCAGGCGGAACCAAAGCAGGCAGGCACGATGAATCCATATCCTAGACGCTCAGATGTAAATCTGGCTCAACAAGCCAAATACACTCCACCAGCCTACTCGTACCCGACTAATATGGGAGATTCACCTCGCGCCAATCGTCATCATCGCAAACGTCGTTCTCCAAGACATAAGTCATGGTATCAGGAGGGTGTACCGATCAATGTTCATGTCGGCAACAGACGCTCGCCGGGTTATCACACTTCAATTCAAGTAACCAGCGCAGATGGTGATAGATTCGCCGACCTCGTTCATGAGACCTTGAGAATGAATCCGCAGGATCCGTTGCTGATGTATGTTTCTCTCAAGACTCACCGGCCTGGATACTAATTGTGTTTTCCTTAGCACGTTCAATGGGTACCAACCCTGGCTTGAACAAGTCATCTCGACCTGCATTGATGATCGCTACGACGAACTTACCGACCTCAATCGAGCGCTACAGTATGATGACACGGTCAAGTTTCCGGAGCGAAGCAACAAGCGATCTACTCAAATCCCTTGGTCATTTCTGGTCGACCAGATGAATATTCCTGATGTGTACTGGTGGACATTCGGCAAAGATCCTCCCCAAGACCGACCACAAGCTGTCGATGAGAGTCAGTGTTCTGACCAAGATCTCAAAATAAGCCCGAAAAGCTGACCAGATCTTAGTTGATGAGTACCGCTTTCGCATCGCTGCTTGGTGTTGTGGGCGTCGTGCCTGTCGTTTCGACGAGAGAGTCCCAGTCGTCTTGATATTTACCCAAGACAAGCTCCCTGCCGAAAACGTCATGCGCGATCTTTTCTTTCCATACTTCTATGAAGACGAAGAGTACGATCGACCGCGTAGAGATGAAGAGAGTGTTTGCTGGACATTCCTGAGGCTGTACTGGCTTTTGACAGACTGGCAGAACATCATCCGAGAGATTGAGAGGGAGTTGGAGGAAGCTGTACGTATGCTGACTGTATTGGTGAGCATGAAGTACTGATAATCAATCGAAAGGAGCTCAACAGTCGTGGCAGGAAGCTTCCAGTGAAGTTGCGGACACGCATAATGCACAAGCAGGTTAGCATACTCCGTTGAATTTGAGCCAATTTTATGTTCTGACACAAGCAGATCGACCGGATTTACGAACTCAGCGAGTACATGAGATTCCACTCGAGATCTTTCAAAAAGCTACTCAAGCTCAGGGATACCATGCGCAAGGGTCCGGACGATGACAATGATCCAGTGTGGGACGAGATGGATGACGCAGTCGAGGACCTGGACCAGTACTCTTACTACATGGACACACTGAAGGAGCGCTTCCTCAATTTGATTGAATTGGTTAGTCAACGCTTCCGTTGACACAAAGACAAGTGCTTACACGAATTGTCCGCAGGAGTTCAACATCGAGAATGCCAACCAGTCCGACTATTCTCGCTTCTTGTCTTTGCTTGCGGCTTTGTATCTTCCAATCACATACCTCACTGTACGTCTTGTCAACGCTTACATTGTATTTGCACTGTACGAAGCACGATTCTGACGAGAGTAGAGCATCTTCGGTATCAGCACTCTAACTGCACCAGCCATTCTGTGCCTGTATATCTCGATCCCACTTCTAGTTGTCAGTCTGGTGTTCACAGTCTTCTTTCCATGGGCAGTCCAACGCTTCCAGAGAGTATGGTATCCAGCCAACAGGAACAAGTTCAAATTGCCGAAGAGTAGCTACACCATGTTGGCGGAAGAGCTGCCTTCATCAGCAGACGTGCCTCGGGTCATCGCCATCAGGGACCCAAGTTTACCTCGCCAACACGCAGCTCGCCAAAGCCACCACAGACGCAGCAACAGCAAGCCTCGTTCCAAGTCTAGAAAAAGATCACTCAGCACACGGGGCAGACGACGTCTCGGTGTAGACGACAAGGTGTAAAGAATTGTGGACCATTTCTCCTTTTTCGTCTTTCGTTCCTTCTTCAGCTGCGGCGTGGAGAATAGACTTGTCGACCTGTTCCATCGCTTACATTTGCCCTTCGGCGCGACGAAGCGGACACGAGGTCGCCCTTGCATGAATTGCTGAAGTACACCAAAGCCTCAGCTAAACCGGAGCTGACCCTGCATGCATTTATTCTCCGATACCTTAGTCATGTATAAAGTATATATAAATTAGTGTTTTACAGAGTATTTGAGGTACAACATGAAGCAGCAGAATAGTGATGTTTCGAGCACTTGTGCTAAGGAAAATTGGAGTGGTTCATCGTTCATGGTTTCCCAGTCTGCAAGCCTTTTAATGGATAATTTCCACAGAGACGCGCCTCCTTGTCTGTGGCACGTGCTGCGACAACCAAAAGAGGGACGTTTTGTGTTTCGTCGCCATGTCCAACCACCAACTTTTCCTCCTCCTCTCTCCCTGCCTCTTGTGGCGTCTACTTGTAAGAGACCGAGACAATTTTGGGGGAAGATAAAGAAAGCGTTGGTGGTTCGATGCTTTCCTGTTGGCGAAAACTAGTTTGAAGGAGAAAAAGGGGGAACCAGAGAGCGAGTCAGCAAATACTCGGTGGCTTTTTTTTTTGTTGTTGTACATATCAAAAAGCACCAAGGAAAAAAGCTGGAAGAGGACCCTGGAGTTGGATGAAACGATAGCTTTCTTTTGACATTTCCGTAGCTGAGGGTGGATATTATTGGAATGGTTGATCTGAAAGAAGAGAAAGGGTGTAGCAAGGGTGAGTAAATGAGCATGCTATGGATCAGTCAAGTTGCGGAGGAAGCGTGTCTAAAGCCCAAGGGCAGGGTCGTATTTTACACTGGTTGAAGAAGTCACGTGAGAGAAGAGACAGAGAGAGTGGATGCAAGTAAAAGCGATATTTGAATCAAAATTTTGGTATCAAGATGTAATAAAGATAATCTATAAAAGGAGGCCAGAAATGTGGTCCTCAGAGAACAAAGAATATGTAGTAGTAAAAGTAGACAACGCCCGCTAGATTTGTAAGAATCCCCCCCTTTACAATACCCGACTAAGGTCTTCGTGATATCTCAAGAAACAGCGTTATATGAACAAAAGAAAGGATGAGAAGTGGAAACCCTTTACCATGAGAAGGTCATGAGAGCGGGGTTGAGAGCGATGGGCAATAGGAAATGCGATGCCACGACTGTTGCCATGGGCAAGATGGCGACGAAATCGGTGATTTGCCAGTCGTAAGGGATGAAGTCGGCGGTGGCAAGGATGACCATGCCGACAATAGAAACGATACAGAAGGACAGCGAGTACTTGAAGCTCTTGAGAACCTTGGGCACTTCGATGAAGAAGTTGGAGAACTCGGCTTCCTTTCCGGTAGCGCCCCAGGTCATGTCGATCTCGAACATGTGAGCAAGAAGAGCCTGGGAGACGTGAAGGGAGAGACCACCGAGGAAGATGGCGAGCATGAGAATCCACTTGAAATTCTCGAAGAGAGCGCCGAAGAAGGACTTGTCGCCGATACGGTAGCGCATGATGGCGAGCGAAATGTTACCGAGACCGTTGAAGACAATGACCAACGAGAACCAGACCTTCCATGAATCGAGGTAGTACTTGTCGAGATAACCGTTGAACCAACCCATGACGAAGTAGTTGACAGTGGTGAGAATCCAGGCGGCACCGATAGCGTAGTAGGTACCGATGTAAGAGACAATGGTGATCTTGGAGGTCATACGAATGTTGGAGAAGAGGAACTGGCGGAAGAGAGGAGTGAAGGGACCCTTGTAGAACCACATGCGAATAGGGTTGAACAGAAGCTCGTTGCAACCGTAGGCATATTTCTCCCAACGGGCCAACTCGTCGTAGACAGTAAGAGAGACACCCTCTTTGAATCCTTCGCCAGCCCAAGCACCCATTCGGATGATGTAGCCGTTACATTGGAGACGGAGAGACATATCGAAGTCCTCAGAGACGTGAGACTCGGACCAGAACTTCTCGTAACCGTCCTCGTCGAAGTAAGAAACCTGTTGGATAGCAGCCCAGCGGAGGATGGCGTTGTGACCGACGAAAGGAGCAACGTCACCGTTGGAGACAGTGTAACGAATGGCAGTGTAGATGAGGTTGGTGAAGAAGGTGATACCGTTCTCGAAGTAGGTGTGAACGACTTGCATGACACCGGAGCTGAATTGCATGATACCGACTTCAGGGCCCTGCTCCATCTCGGAGGCAGCGTCGAGAAGACAGTCGGCAGGAACACGAGTGTCAGAGTCGATGAGCAGAATGTAGTCGCCGATACGGATGTTACCATCAGCCCAAGCACGACCATGCTCCTCGAGAACTTCGCTAAGGCAGCGCTCGTAAGCTTGAGCCTCGTCAGCCTGAGTCCAGTCGTCGCCGCGATCGATGGCGAGGAGCTTCTCCTCGACATTGCAGGAAACCATAAGACCGAAGTTCATGTTGGAAGCCTTCTTGAACTTTCCGCGACGGAGGAATCCGTCGAGACCGTGCTTGGGACGGGCAGTCCAACCAATGCTGTTGTCGGCGTAGAACTCGATTCTGGCCTCACGCTCCTCCTCGTCGAGAAGCTGAAGACCGTCGTCGTTGATGAAGATGTTGGCGGAACCACCCTGAAGCTCGTAGGTCGAGATGGCCTGCTTGATGGACTTGACGGTAGGGGCGATGACGGAAGCAAGACCCTCCTTGTAGACAGGGCACTGGATGGTGACATGAGGGAGGTCGCGACCTTGGATACGGCGGGGAAGAAGAGCAGAGTAGAAGCGAGAGTTCTGGGTCATCTGGCGGACAGGACCAATCATCTGTGCGATACAACCGACAATGACTTGGGCGAAGAAGAGAGTGAAGAAGATCTGGACAGGAGAGAGGGCGACGAAGGCGAGGCGGGTGTAGCCGCCATCAACCTTGACTTCGATGGCCAATTGTCGGTAACCGGCACCAAGAAGTGTGATAATGATGATGAGGGTGATCGAGACGAGGACGGTGTTCATGAGATGTGTGGGACGGTTCTCAGGAAGTGCTTCACCACTCTCCTCATCGAACTCTTCGGTAACGACCGCAGGGCCCTTCTTAGTCACAGGCTCGTCGGTGATCTCCTCAGGCTCGCCAGTCTTCCAGACGAGCTCCATGAGCTCGCCTTCGATCAACTTGGCGCGGTTGACAAGGTTGTTGGCATCATCATCCCAGACGACAAGGAGTGCCTCTGAGGCAATGAAGGCGGCGAACTGATGCTTGCGTGCACGGGGAAGGTCCTCCATGGTAGGAAGGATCTGGACTCTCAGACCGTTCATGAGCGGCACGTCCATGGCGTCGGGCGACCAAGCCAGGAAGGTCTTGATGATGCGAGAGTTGACAGTCATGGCACACTGAATCAGTTAGTCTGGTTCTGATATTACGAGAGTCATTGACTGCTTACCTGCACATTGAGTGCGGCACATGCCATGGCGAAGGTAGATGTGCTGAGAGAAGGAGGGCAGGCCAAATAGCTACCCTTGAACTTCCTGAGAAGAACACCCTCGACCTCACCGCTACCATCGCCAACCCATAGTCTGGCACATTGTTGTTGGAAGAGGTAGTTGACCATGACCTCGTGCTTGATGTCGTCCATGAAGCCTGATCTCGCTGAGGGTGCAATCGAGGCACCGGATGAGAGGAGTCCATTTCTGGGTGTGGAGAGGCCTGAGGGTGTTTGGCTGGCGAAGGCTGGTGTGGGAGGAGCGAGTGCCTTCTCGTTAATCTCGCTCATTTCGTTGGCTGGTTTGGCATTCTTCTTCTCTGCATCGCCCTTGCCAGCCTTGAAGTAGTTCTTGAGACCCATTATGGGTTGTGGCCTCTAGTAGACCTTGTAGTAACGAGTGTCGGGCAGTAGATACTTGTATGTAGATCCGGGGTGGAGGGATCAATGGTCCTAGTGCAAGATAGTCTTGCTAGTGTGTATATAGGACGGTTGCGAATAAATGAAGGGATGGGAGAGAGAAAGAGAGAGAGAGGTAAGAGGAAAGGCTGGTGTATATGAAAGCTCCAGACAGACTGACCTCGACCGGGAGACTGGATACATGATAAAGCAGAAAGACGTTGAATGCTGACGGAAACGGCAGTGCACTACTGTATCGGTCCAAATGCTATTCTAGCACAGAACATTGGCGGACACGCCGTAGGACCGTGGGAGACAGGTTTGACCTGAGATGCGGGTCTGGAATCGCGCTCTCAACGGGCACGTTGAGGCTTCGGTTAGTTCCAAGGTAAGGCACTGGGCTGGACACGGATATGAGTTTGCATGGCGCTTGACGAACGGCGCCGAGTCAAGAAGCGGCAACTGAGACAATGCGTTCGATGATCGACCTCTTTCTGGAGTTGCCGTGGCTAGGTCTAAGCGTAGCGAGCAATAATTCGACTCGATACCCTAATCAGGCAGGCGCGCCAATACTCGAGCCATGTTAGGCCATGATACATGTGTATAAGGTCATGCTGAAACCAAGCACCAAAGTATTGCTTATGCGATCGTCATCCATCTGTGTTCCTCCTGCTATCCGCGGACGAGATCGAGTCTTGCTTACGGTTATCGGGCTGATGCATTGTATGTACACATGTCGCATACAAAGTCCTTTCTTTAGAAAACCGGAGTGGTTCTCGGCAAGGTTCTGTCACGCTGCAAGGTACGGCAATTTGCCTTGATACGTAACAGTACGTACTCGGCAATCAAGGCACTCTGCAGACATTCGCTTGTCCGGGTGTCTCGAGCTCATTCTCTAGCAGTCGTATTCATGCGTCCAGAATCTCTCAGCTCTTCAGCTCTTCAGCTGGAGATGTGAGACATTCTGTTCTGCGCTTGGCACCGAAGATGCGTGGCAATTCTTCTGGAAGCGCAAAAATGTCTCTCAAGTATTTGGCTTTTGGCGAGTATTGAAAATCTCAACCGTCATCAGACTAAGGAACTTTGCCAAAAGACTTGCGGATGGCACGCGGGAGTCTAGCGGGAGCTCGAGCGCTGGTGCATCAGGCCGTTGCTAAATTCAGTCGCCAAGTTCCAAGCAAGGTTCGGCTGTGACCTCAACCTGACAACCTCACTCACCTGTCCGCTGCTGCTGTCGCTGCTGCAACCATCCGACCGACTCCCTCAACGTGCATACAACTCTAACTTATACCTTGTTATCTGCACGCTCCAAGTTAGCTGCTGTGATAGTCTTCTCTGCCGCTCGGCCACACATCCGCACAATATTCACTGAGCCACTCTGTGACGGCCGACCTGACCGAGGCTTCAGCGCGCATCTTGTTAGAGGAAATTGCGTCTTGGATCTTCAGCTTTCATCTATCGATTTGCAATCGGCGCTGCCCTGCAATATCAGAGATCTCGAGCCGTCCTCGGTCGGTCGCTTGCTTCCTGTTGTTAGGCTTCGATCAGAGATAATGAAAAAGTTTACAGATGGCAATCACTTGCCGTGCTGTGAGTTCTTGCTAGGCGGCTCACCCGCGGCGGATCCACTCGGTTAACATTTTTCAACTACTATTCAGATATGCCAAGCGCACCCATCCTGCAGAACATCCTGGTTTCCTGCAGTCAATACGTGAAAATACTTCACTCAATGGAATCGTGCATGGGCAATAATAGCGTGGTTGAGGTACTACTCCCCGTCCCTCCTTGCATACACTTTCGATACAAGATGCATTTCCAGAGAGCGGAGGATCATCTCTGGCCCATGCTTCCATAGTGCATGTGTTCGCTGGCAGATCCCCCAAACCACACAACACATCACGTCTCCAGATTCTCGGCCGCAAGCTGAACGTGTAGATCATGCCATCTAAACGACTATCTCGCCGTTTCTTGCGAGGCTGATGTCTGGCCGCCAGCACAGCCTTTATCATTGGGAAACCATACCAGCCAGCCCTAGCGTTGGCAGCTGGTCGTTTGCGGGCTCTTGTCAGTTCCAGGGGTTGGGTCTTTCAGCTCTTCAGCTGCCCATCAGAAAACCCTGACTACGTACGGGAACGCCATGGCTTGACCAAAGAAGCTTTTTTATCCTCTAGTTGACACAAAAAAGCATCATTGAAAACTTACTTACCACGCGTGTGGCGGTGGTGGTTTGTAGACGCGCGAGAGCGAACTGCTCGAGTTTCGAGAGATGGAAAATGCAGCTGAACTGTAATAAGTTGAGACATCGCTGTGAGACTAGCTAGATGGCCATCATCTCAACGTCACGGGTCTCACCTGCAACCCTGCTCTACGTTGCAAGTTCCTCACATGCCGGAGGATTCGACGGCCCCGTTTGACTGAGATCCTTCTTCCCCCTCCTTCGAAACGAGAACGGTGTCCCAGCCCCGTCGCGTCTATTCACGTTTTGTGTAACAGCTGACGTTTCGACGAGGACGTTGCTATCACCGGCAGTATCGAGACGCACATGGTCGTCGTCTCCGAGACAGGGTGGCCGTTGTACTGTCTGCTGCCTTTGACGTTTGTTGCCACCGTCAAGCGCCGGCTCTGGTCAGTAGAGGGCTGGAACAGGGCTGGGAGAAACCGTTAGATCGTCGTGTCCAGACGATCTCGACCAGCATCCTCCTCGAGGCAGGCACTTAGGATTCCAATCAAGCCCAGGTGTTGGCATAGATGGCTGGTATTTCATTGAATAGAAACAGCACAAGGCAAGTGTGGAAGATGTGTATGATCGTGAAAATTACAATGATGATTCTTGTCTATATTCTGAAAATTCATATCATCACCCTTTTGTGGTGAACCCATGTCGACCATAACTCCGAGGTATCGCATTCCGAAGATGAAAACAAAAGCGCTATCAAAATGAAGAGTAAGAAAATCTACTAGCAACCGTTGTAACCCTTCTGCTGCCACATCTTGACGCTCTTGACGGACATCTGTCCGTTCTTCTCCCATGTGGGGTACCACTGGTCACGAGCATCCCAGAACTCCTTTCTGGCCAGGGTGCTGCCATCGGTCCAAGGCTTGCCAGAGGCACCGTCCTCGAACCAACCGTTGGTACCACCAACGGCAAGGTTGATGATGAGGTAGAAGTCTTGGTCGAAAGGAGTGTTGTCCTTGCCGGTGGCAGCCCAGGGGTTCATAAGAGCGGTGCCGTTGCTGTCACTGACGGGGAATCTACCCTTCTGCCAGAAAGGCTTGTCGAAGTTGACGTACATGACCTGGAGAAGACGAGAGTCGACGTAGGTGAAGACGTACTTCTCGGACCATTCGAGACCGAAAGTGTGGTAGCCAGCAGAGTAGGTGGTGTGGAGAGCGGCGTGCTTGTTGTTGTTGAGCCACCAACCGTCGTTGGCAGAGTTGGGACCCCAATGCAGAGTGCTGCTCATGACATTATTACCGCCCTGAGCG
Organism: Aureobasidium subglaciale EXF-2481; assembly: GCF_000721755.1. NCBI lineage: Eukaryota > Fungi > Ascomycota > Dothideomycetes > Dothideales > Saccotheciaceae > Aureobasidium > Aureobasidium subglaciale. The sequence goes on along the minus strand of NW_013566970.1, from coordinate 138,617 downwards.
TAGGTGTGGTTGTTTCCGCGAGACTCCATGATATCGATTTCACCCGAACGAGGCCATGCACCGTAGACATCGTCCTTGGGAAGCATCCAAATAGCAGGCCACAGCCAGTCACCCTCGGGAAGCTTGGCCTCAACCTCAACGCGACCGAACTTGATGGATACACCATTTCTGGTGCTAATGCGAGCAGACTTGACAGGGTTGACAATGGTACCGTTGGTGACGTTGGTGCCGGTGATACAGTTGGACCAGATATTGGAAGAGCAGGAACCATCAGCGAGCAAGTCGATGACGTTGTTCTGTTCAATGAGCTTTGCATCTTGAAGAGTGGGCTTGAGGACGAGGACGCCGTCTTTAATGTACGAGTTCTCATCGGTGTTGGTGGTCATCTCGAATTGGCCGTTGCCGAAACCGCCAACCTCTACTTCCTTGTTCCAGAACTTGGTGTTGAAGCCCTTTGAGAAGTCATCCTCAAAGACTGAGCAGTAAGTGTGGTTGGTGACACTGGCCAGACCGTCGTAGATGAGGAAACCAGTAAGAGCGATACCGATCGCGATACCGATGCAGGGAATGATGGTCACCCACTTCTCCTTGGGGTCCTTCTTCTCGAGCCAAGGCTTCTCAACTTCGCCCTTCTTCACACGTCTGGAGTGGAAATATCTCTGCTGGGGTTGTTGCAGAGCTGTGGAGGAACCAGCTGCTGAGACGGGCATTGAGCCATAGGGAGTTGCGAAAGGGTTTGCTCTAGCGGCGGGGGTGATAGCCTCGCTCTCGGGAGTGCCAGGTCTGAGGTAGGGGGTTGCGGCAGCCGAGGAGGCGGCAGTGCCATTGTTGCGGTCGTCCATGGCGAAGGACTGGTTGTGGTATATGGGTATGTGATTGACTTGTGCCTGTCGCTACTACCACCAAGTATGAATGAGTGGAAGGAGGATTGAAGAGTGCAGAAGGCAAGAAAACTAGTAGGAACGAGAGTGATTCTACTAAAGGCCGACCTTGGGGGTTTTGAGTAAAGCACGACTTGGGATCAACTAAGCCAAGCACCAACGGATATAGAAGCGCATACAGTCTAGTCCTTCCACGGAACGTTTACGCTACGTGGAAGCTGAAGAAGAAACACCATAACGTTGAGATTCCGGGCCAGGTGCAACGGCGTAAAGTGAACCAGTAGCCGAGCCCTCCAAGGTCTTACAGCAAACCTACCTACTCGCGCCATATCCGTGCAAGGTCGGGGCGTGGCGAAGAGTGAGCCGTCGACACATTTCGCGTGGTTGACATGATTTACCACACATCGACTCCACACACGGAGCGCATCTGCAATACTCGTGGACCGTGTGCAGATGAGTTGAGCAGTCCAATCGAGTTTGGAAAACCAATAGCGCGATGTTTTTTTCGGGTGAGGATGCGAGTCTTGTTTTGGAAAGAGGCGCTAAAATGATGCGCGCCAGGAACTGGCCGTCAAACCATGTAGGTGTCCAAGCTCTCAGCAGTTCCCGCTCGCGCCGCCCATTGGTCTCTCGGTCGACTCGGACCTGCATCGAGACTTGGAGCTTGTTGCACTTTGCGAGCGCCTCCAAGATTTGAAAAGCGCCCAAGGAACATGGTGACAAGGCAGAGTCAGGAACCAGACGTCGGAGGCTTGCACGTCATTTCGGCACTGCGCTCGTAGACTCTTCAGCTGCCAGGCAATCTCGAATTGCAATCTGCTCACGCACGTCGAGCGGCGCCTCAGCCGAGTAGCTTTTGTGGTTTCTGTTCAGCTGTCAAGTGTGCTGTTCACCGCGTTCGGCGAGACCGTGATCTGCTCTTACCACCTCGTGAAGTTTCATGCGGCCAACCGCACTGCTGCACATTAGTTGGTCATCGTGGGATGCGAGCACCTTTGCCGCATGCTTCTTGGAATCTCAACAACTCGGTCGGCCTAATTTTAGTTGGAATCCACCCACTCGTACACTTTTCGCAATATATTGTTATCAAGGACAGCGCACCCGTGATCAATCTTGGTGCCCCAATATTCTAATGTCTTATCTCTACTGAGAGTCTTGCCGGTGGTATTCGTTCACACATGTTGCCGCTCTCGAGTCCACATTTGCTATGTAGGCTGTGTTGTTTTCTCAGCAATGCATATGCTTTATTGGTACCGTGATACATGTGGGTGGTGTTCAAGAATCAAGCCCGTAACAATGGTTGGTATGGCTTCATTGTTGGTGGTGGCTTCTGATTTACACATCCGCACACTTCTCGCCGTGTGTCATGGTTCAGCCATATTTTCTTCAACAAGCAATTACAGAGTCACACAAGCAACATGGCCTGGTATGTTTGGAGCGTTCCAGCTCGATGTATATGCAAGCATCTCGTTGCTGATGTTGCCCAAAATTCGAGTCAGGGTTATCAGCTCAGCAGTTTAACCTTTGCCGAAAAAGAAGAATCGCCTGCAAACTCATACTCCACTCGGATGAGTCGAAGATCGAACCTGAGGAGGATCACAGTCCGATATCTCTTTGCTGCCGAATGCGATCGGGACTGAAGGATCATGTCGGTCTGTTATCATGGTGCTCCCTTGCTCCCTTTGGCCTCCACCTTCGGCCCTCGGTAACGGAAGCTCTCTAACATTTGAAGGCGGGGTCAACGACTGGCGACGTAGCCAAGGTACGTGTAGCTACGGAAGCTCTCGAGCTATCAGATCATCGGCATCAGTCAAAACTTGATCCATCTGTATCATCTTCTTGCGTCCACTTCCTTGTTCCTCTCCCTCTTCCCTCGCGTATCTTCGACTCAACAAAATCGAGGTGTTCTCGGGCAGTGATGTCTTCCCCACTGAGCCGTACTTTTCTCCGCACTTGCTCCAGAAACATTGTCGGCCAGCGCTCTCCCCTTCGCACCACTGCTAGAATCACCAGCAGAGCGTCAATTGCACGAACAACTCTATCAATCCGTTCCGCAGCCGCTTTCTCCACCACCATGAAGCCCAACTCGGACGCTATTGCCAGCCCGGCCTCTGCCGCCGAGTTTGACAAGGAGATTGTCGACATGGCCTCCTACATTCACAACTATAAGGTCGACTCGGAACTTGCTGTACGATACCCTTCGTTCACGACACATTGGTCAAGCATCAGCTAATCATTTCTTCGCACACAGATTGACACTGCCAGATATGTATTCCTGGACACTCTGGGCTGTGGTCTCAAGGCCCTCGAGTTCCCCCACTGCACCAAGCTTCTCGGACCAGTCGTTCCTGGAACCACTGTTCCCAATGGTACAAGAATCCCTGGCACACCCTACCAGCTTGACCCAGTGCTGGGTGCCTTCAACATTGGTGCCATGATCAGATGGCTCGACTTCAACGACTGCTGGCTGGCTGCCGAATGGGGTCACCCTAGTGACAACTTGGGTGCAATCTTGTCCGTTGCAGACTGGATCACCAGAACCAACCGCAACGGCGGCAACCTCGGCAACGGAAAGATCTTCACTGTCAAGGACGTTCTGGTGGCTATGGTCAAGGCCCACGAGATTCAGGGCTGCATGGCCTTGGAGAACTCATTCAACAAGGTCGGTCTCGATCACGTTGTGTTGGTCAAGGTCGCCTCGACTGCTGTTGTCAGTCAAATGCTTGGCCTGACCGAGGGTCAAACCCGCGATGCCATCTCACAGGCATGGGTTGATGGGCAGAGCATGCGCACCTACAGACACAGCCCCAACACCATGAGCAGAAAGAGTTGGGCTGCTGGTGATGCTTGCGAGAAGGCCGTCAACCTGTGCTTGAAGGTCATGAAGGGCGAGGGTGGTATGTCAACCGTTCTATCAGCTCCTACTTGGGGTTTCTACGACGTCAACTTCCACGGCAAGAAATTCGACTTCCAGAGAGGATACGGCAGCTACGTCATGGAGAACGTTCTCTTCAAGGTCTCATACCCTGGTGAGTAATGATGCGACGAACAACATCGAGACGTACACGCACTGACGAGTTCAACAGCTGAGTTCCACTCCCAAACTGCTGTCGAAGCCGCCAGCCGCATCAACAAGAAGCTCCAGGCCATGGGCAAGAGCGCCAAGGACATCAAGGACGTCACCAACCGAACACATGAGGCATGCATTCGCATCATTGACAAACAGCTGAAGCCCATGGATAACTTTGCTGACCGTGACCACTGTGTTCAATACATGGTCGCAACTATGTTTGTCTTCAACCGCCTTGAGGCATCAGACTACACAGATGGATCCGAGGCAGCCACGAGCCCGCTTGTCGAGTCACTTCGTAAGAAGATCAAGTGTGTTGAGGACCCGCAATACACCACCGACTACCATGACCCCGAAAAGAGAACCATCTCCAACGCGCTCACCGTTACTCTGGAAGACGGTACAACATTGGAGGAGGAGATTGTCGAGGCACCTCTCGGTCACAGACTGCGTCGTGAAGAGGCCAAGCCAGAAATCATGGCCAAGTACAAGAGACACTTGGGTCCTCACTTCGATGAGGCCCGCGTAAACGAGTTGGTCGACCTCGGCAACTCACCCGACAAGTTGTACGCCATGGAGATTGACAAGTACGTGGACCTTTACGTCAAGGACAGCATCCTGTAAGAAACCAGAATATAGAAAAGAAATATTAGACCAGTTTATCAACGTTGCATCACACAAAAAGGACAAAGCCGCGTCTTTGTTGAAGGATCTCGACTCATTAAACGCTGATGACGCTTTAGCGCGAGTCAACATGAAGGACGCGAGCACGTGAAGTTTGGGGTATTGATACCGAACGGTGAGTAATTTGACGTATGGCCAAGCTCTCTCATCTGGCAGAAGACGAAGATCAAGAAGCAATTGAGATTGAGATTGAGATGGTCAACATGTAGCAGTGCAAGATGTACTATTCGAGTCGAGTGCCGTATGACACTTGAGAGGACCGAAGAACGAATGGAGAGTCGAATCTGAGGGGCTTGACGGTTGTGCTGAGTAAGAAGTTCCAAGCGTACGTTGGCCCGCCGCCCGGCAATGTCGCTGACCGAGGGGCATCCGCAGGTAGAAAAAAAATCCCATATCAGCCCAACCAAGTCTTCTCTTCATTCAACCATCTCGAAGGAGTGCTTTATTGCAAACACCTTCTCTCCCACTCTCCACTCTTGTTAGTTGTTTTATCTCGGTTTCCTGGTATCGAGACCTTCGTTCCGGCTGCTTTTTTTCCGCTGCAAAACCGCGCATCCCCTGCGCCTGCGCTTTTAATCGCGCCTTGATCCTAAAGACTTTTCTTGGATATGCCCCATTTCGAAGAGCCCAGCATGAACAACACCGCCGTCACTTCAAAGTCGGCGCCACCGGCCCCAGAGGACATCTCTGCCATCACAAAAAACATTTACGAATCAAAGACGTCTCAAGAGTCGCTCGACGCTGCCTACAGCCTCTGCGATGTTCTCCTCAACTCGGTCGGCTTCCGTGGTCTCAACGACTACACCATCCTGCAAGAAGTCAAGAAGGCCGCCACAGACAAGAAGAACATCGGCCGTCGTGAAGGCGCCATGTTCGCACTCGGCGCCATCTTCGAAAGATTCCCCAGCAAGCAACGCTTGAGCGAGGTCGTCTTCCTTCTGCAACACGATTACCTTTTGCCCATGGCTCTTGACGCCGTCGCCGACAAGACTCCCTCTGTTCGTGACGGAGCCAAGTACGCCATCGACGCTCTCTACAAGGAGCTCGGTGCCGAGGCCAAGGTCTACGGTTTCTTGCCCCTCCTGATCTCGTACCTCCGCAAGGGTACTGCCAAGTGGCAGAGCGCCGTTGTCGCATTCGAGCTGGTCGGTCGCATGGCCGACGACGCAAAGATGGGCATGGAAAGTCTTGAGGCTGAGCAGGCCAAGGACGTTCTGCGCGAGGCCATGGGCCGCAAGCTCCAGGATCTGATTCCCATCGTCGAGGGCGGCATGCACGACCTCAAGGCCGAGGTCGGAAAGGCAGCCATCAAGACCATGAACTCCCTGACCACCCTCCTCCAGAACGACGATGTTCAGCCTCGTCTTCCCCTCCTGATCAAGGCCATGGAGGACCCCTCCACTTCCAGTCTGCAAAAGGCCATCCACGCCCTGTCGCAAACCACCTTTGTCGCCATTGTCACCTCCCCCGTCCTCGCTGTCCTCACTCCTCTTCTCGAGCGCTCCCTCAACAGCCCCAGCACCTCGCAAGAGGTCACTCGTCAAACTGTCGTCGTCGTCGAGAACTTGACAAAGCTTGTCCACGACCCCGTCGAGGCCAGATCTTTCCTCCCCAAGCTTCTCCCCGGTACCAAGGCCGTTCGCGACAGAGCCTCTCTCCCCGAGGTTCGTGAGATTGGTCAGAGAGCTCTCGACGTCATCGAGAAGGCCATGGGCCAACAAACCAGCGGCGACCACTCCGAGTCTGACCGCACCGTCCCCGAGGACGTTGCAAAGGTCTTGGAGAAGGAGACCAAGGCCAACGGTGGTCTTCTCCAGATGACTGGCGATGCCAACATCTGGGCCCTGGCCAAGCCTTACCTCTCGAACATGGTCGCCGAGGATGCCACTGACCGCAAGCTCGACCGCATCAACGCCAACATTGCTCCTTACATGGCTCCCCTTATGGAGGAGGGCAAGGCTGATGCTGTTGCCGAGGCCGTTCACAAGTTCTACGTCTCCGAGGACGAGCGCAAGTTCGGTGCTCCCCCACCTCTTGCCGACGGCGAGGTCGAGATTGTCAACGCTACCTTCTCTCTTGGATACGGTGGTATGCTTCTGCTTTCGCACACCAACCTCCGCCTGCTCAAGGGTCACCGCTATGGTCTCTGCGGCAGAAACGGTGCCGGAAAGTCCACTCTCATGCGCGCTATCGCCAACGGCAAGCTCGAGGGTTTCCCTTCCCAAGATGAGGTTCGCACCTGTTTCGTTGAGCACAACCAGGGCGAGGATGCTGATCTTACCATCCTTGACTACTGCTTGAAGGATCCTGATCTTCAGGCCGAAGGCAAGGACAGAATCGTCGCCGTTCTCGAGGAGGTCGGTTTCGCCTCTGGCCCTGAGGGACGCCAGTCTGAGAAGGTTGGCTCTCTTTCCGGTGGATGGAAGATGAAGCTCGCTTTGGCCAGAGCCATGTTGATGCGCGCCGATGTCTTCCTTCTCGACGAACCTACCAACCATCTCGATGTTGCCAACGTCAGATGGCTCCAGGAGTACCTCAAGACCCACACCGACATTACCTCCCTGATTGTTTCTCACGATTCCGGTTTCCTCGACGAGGTCTGCACCGACATTATCCACTACGAACAGAAGAAGCTTGTCAACTACAAGGGTAACCTTGCTGCTTTCGTCAAGGCTAAGCCCGAAGCTGGTGCATACTACACCCTCTCTGCTTCCCAGGTTCAGTTCAAGTTCCCCCCTCCCGGTATCTTGACCGGTGTCAAGTCCAACACCAGAAGCATTCTCCGTATGACCGACTGCAACTTTACCTACCCCGGAGGCTCCAAGCCTTCGCTCCAGGGTGTCAGCTGTCAGCTGTCGCTTTCCTCCAGAGTTGCAATCATCGGTGCCAACGGTGCCGGTAAGTCTACTCTGATCAAGCTGCTCACTGGTGAAACTATTCCCCAGACCGGCAAGGTCGAGAAGCACCCCAACTTGCGTATTGGTTACATCAAGCAGCACGCTCTTGAGCACGTTGAGATGCACTTGGAGAAGACACCCAACCAGTACCTCCAGTGGCGTTACGCTAACGGCGACGATCGCGAGGTCCTGATGAAGGGAACTCGTGTCCTGACCGACGAGGACAAGGCCCAGATGGAGAAGTTCGTCGATCTTGGCCCTGGTATGGGTCAGCGCAAGATTGAGGCCATCATCGGTAGACAGAAGTGGAAGAAGTCCTTCCAGTACGAGATCAAGTGGGTCGGCATGCTGCCCAAGAACAACACCATGATTTCTCGCGAGACTCTCATGGAGCTCGGCTTCCAGAAGCTTGTTCAGGAGTTTGATGACCACGAGGCCAGCAGAGAAGGTCTTGGTTTCCGTTCGCTCGAGCCCAAGGTCATCTCCAAGCACTTTGAGGATGTCGGTCTTGACCCCGAAATTGCCAACCACAACGAGATCAGCGGTCTGTCCGGTGGTCAAAAGGTCAAGGTCGTCCTTGCCGGTGCCATGTGGAACAACCCCCATTTGCTCGTTCTTGATGAGCCTACCAACTTCTTGGACAGAGACTCACTCGGTGGTCTTGCTGTTGCCATTCGTGACTACAAGGGTGGTGTCGTCATGATTTCTCACAACGAGGAGTTCGTCGGCGCTCTCTGCCCCGAGCAGTGGCACGTCGCTGACGGTCGTCTGACCCAGAAGGGTACCGTCGCCGTTTCAATGGACCGCTTCGAGGATTCTTCCAAGCCTGGCTCATCTGTTGCCAGCTCGGTCGTTAGCTCCGCTGTGCCTTCCACCGTTGGCACTCCTACTCAGAGTGATGCCGAGGGTGGTGGTGATATGGCTTTCAGAGCCCGCAAGAAGAAGAAGATGACTAAGAAGGAGCAGAAGGAGAGAGAGGTCCGCAGAAGACTGCGTCACATCGAGTGGCTCAACAGTCCCAAGGTACGTGTATTGTCAAATCATCCTCCATTCATCACAGTTTGCTAATCAACTCACAGGGCACCCCTCACCCTCCTGACAGTGACGCCGACGAGTAGAGAGGTCATGTTTGTGATTGCTGGTAATGAATTCATACCCAGGTGTTCAGCTTCACATTTGCAAAAGTAGGGTGAATGGCGTTTTCTAATTCTTCTTACTTTCTCTGCTTTTTGCAATACATTAGATTGGGCAGGCGTTTTCTTTTTCATCCTTGTTTTAGGTCATTATATCCAGAGTTGCTTCAGTTAGAGCAGTAGAATGGCATTGTTACCTCGTCCTATCTTTTTCTTGTTCGTGCATGGTGACAAGAACTTCACGCATGCTTCATCATCTGCCTTCCTCAGAGGCCTGGTGTCAGGAGACCATTCGTGCGAAACACGTCCGACCACGATGCTGAAAACCTGAAAACCGTGAGAAATCTCTGCAAGGCCTCTCAATAGGAGCATCCCCCGGATCGAAAACACCGTGCACTTTCACAGGCTTGGTTGAATGCCGTGAAAGCGAATGGAAGTCAGCATGTTGGGAAGCCTGTTCCCATATCTGTGTGACAAACCACAGGGCTCATAGAAGGTGCAAGATAAACATGATCTTCCTGGCGTGACGGTTGCACACGTACATTTGGGGGTGTAGCTTTTGTGTCCATGTGGAGATGAACCCTCGCATAAATATACTCAGGTATCAGGATGAGGCTCTTGACCCACAGGATCTGAATATGAGAGGCTCTTCGAGGAGGCTCTTCCAGTGGCAACAGAACTTTGACGATACCATTGCGACACGATCGCTTGCATCCATGCATCGATTTGAAGCAGAAAAATGAGATGTTGAGGAGTCAACCCCGTTTGCAATTACCGTTTTGGGGCAACTCATTCTATCATTGTGCAGTCATTGTGACTCTGTCATGGCGTATGAACATGCCTAAGAGCTGTTATGGTGATAGAGATAGGTAATTTCGAGATGAATCGAGCTTCTGACGTAGTGGGTCGTCCCTGCTTTTCCTGCGATCTTCAGGTTTCGCTACCCAAAACGGCAAGGGCATATGATGAGGCTCAACAAGACCCGCTTAATCGTCACTCTGTCTAAGAAGTTTCTCGGTCCCACTCACAAATTCGCGATTTTCTGTTGGTGGTTTTCGCAGGGGGTTGACCGCTTTCGGGCGGCGAAAGGTGTCACGCACTGGTCATCGCTTGATCGTCAAGAAGCGTACTCCTGAAGCTCGTCGATGAGAAGATTCTGATATATTAAACGCGCGGTGCTGCCAACAAACTTCCCACCTCAATTCACTGCGTCAACTGTTTTTCCCCTTCCAGGCTTTCCGAGTCCTTTGACTCTTCCACTGGACATCATACACATATAGGATCATTGTTCAGACACCTCTGTTGCACCTCTTGGTCAAGATGAATCGAAATGTTTCCTTCAAAGGAGACCAGCATGAGTATGAACGACAGCCTGAAAATGGCCAGCAATCTGGAAACGGACAGCAGTCGGAGCGACCCAATATGCAAAACCAACGTACCGCGAGTACAATGAGATCTAGGAAAACCCAGAAGCGACCGGACATGCGAAACCACCACACTGCTAGCACAATAAGACCCACAATGAGTCGCATGGCTACTCAAGTGAGCCGAATGGCTACCAATGCCACTGGAGGAACCGCAGAGCAAGGTGGCTACTCTTTAGCTGGCTCACAACCGAAAGGGAGCAGTCAAGGTGGTCCCAACAGAGATACATACGTTGCAGAAGGCTACCGTGATCTCAATCCTCAATATGAGAAAAAGCAGAATCAACCGACATTCAGCTTGGGTTCTAATCTGCCGCGCACCGTTCGTGGCTGGCAAGGCAAAAAGATGAACGAGCAGCGAAACTCTTCGGGAACGGCACCTGGTGTACAACCCGGTGAAAAAGGAGAGGGAGAAGCTGCGCCTCAACTTCAGGATACCGATGAACGCAAAAAACACCGTGGAGGCTCTAAACAAGACCCGGAACCTTCTCAGGACGAAAAACATCAGAATCATGGATCTACTCAGAGTAATCGGTCTGGAGGCATGATGATGCAAGAAGCTAGTGCCGAGGCTGGCGACGGTGAGAACACTGGAGTTCTCGGTGATCAAGCCGTGTACTCTCCAGGAAACGACAGTGATGACTCTACAGTCGTGCCGGAAGACGAAGAGGTTCTTGACGAAAATGCGCCATTCAACTCGTGGGCCTTAGTCCGTGCCAGATTCCAGGACGCCTTTGGTGAATGGCTAGGAACAACAATATTTGTTCTCATCGGTGTCAGCAGTAATCTTGCTGTCGTCACCGGAGAATCTCAACATCCAGGTATCTATCAAAACATGTATTGGGGATGGGGACTGGCGGTCATGTTGGGCATTTATATCTCGGGTGGAAGCTCAGGTGCTCATCTTAACCCAGCCGTCTCTATTCCCTTGTGGGTCTACAGAGGATTTCCTGCACGAAAACTCCCTGTCTTCATCATCTTCCAAATCCTCGGCGCCTTCACTGGTGGTCTTATTGCCATAGCCATCTATCGCGATGCTATCATCTACAACGAGGGTGGGCTTATCGCCGCGTCAAGCGGTGTCTCCATCTACACCCAACCCAAGGACTGGGTATCACCAGCAACAGCCTTCTTTACCGAATTCACTGGAACCGCAATTCTTATCTGCTCTATCCTGGCACTCGGTGACGACTCCAACTCGCCTCCTGGTGCTGGTATGCACGCCTTCATCATCGGTCTCCTCGTCGTCGCCCTCGTCATGTCCCTCGGCTCCAACACAGGCGGCTGCTTCAACCCTGTCCGCGACTTTGGGCCTCGTCTCGCCGCAATGGCCATGGGCTACGGCAGCGAAGTGTTTACCGCATACCACAACTGGTGGATCTGGGGTGCCTGGGGCGCCACTATCTCTGGAGGTCTTACTGGCGGCGTCCTCTACGACACTTGTATCTTCAAGGGCGGTGAAAGCCCTGTGAACTATACACCTAAGAAATGGGCTGGCAAGACGAATGAGGGCAAATTGGGTGTTTTGCAGTTGTTCCGTCAACAAACGAGAGCGAAGAATTTGGAGACTGCGATGGAGAAGGGTGAGGTTGAGAATGGAGGTTCTTGAACTGCTTCGAGGCTTGGAAACAATAGTCTTGGTGCGAAAGGTGTGGAGAGTGATCGAGAGAAGGGGATTGAAGGTCGGGTTGAGATACACCCAACTTCCCTTCTTTCTCTCGTGTTCCGCTTCTTTGAGTTTAAGGATGTTTTGATGAAGTTTTACCACGCTCAAACGAGAAACATGACCTGCTGCGATCTATTTTTCTGCGAGGAGTTTCTCTTTTACATCTTATCTATTTTGGTTTTTGGGATTTACGCTTTCTTACTGAATTTTACACATTTGTTCTAGACGTTGAATAGGCAGAGTCGAGGAAGACATAAGAGTAAGACGTAGAGCATAGAATGACCCATATACATATAGAGGATTTTCTTCTCATACTGTCATTGACTAGGAAAGTGATACTGATACTTCTTGATGTTTTGCTGCTTTTCGCAATCTCGATACTCTTGGTAAGAGTAGCTGCATTGACACATGATGGATTTGAGATCAGGCCTCGGTGTTTGGGGAATTATGTAGTATCTCTGTCTCTTTTACTCAAGCTTGGAGAGCGCATATCAGTCCTTGCCCAGCTCTCTGTTATGCGCGTTTGCTTCGTTTGCTTCACCGAGCGTTGCCTTCCGGAAGCTCGATGTCGCCGATGGCAACAGATCCAGCACAGTGTTGCCATCGTTGAACGCTTTGTGCGGTCAACTAGATGAAACCATACATGAACTTCCGTCGTTGATACAAATATTTCAATTAGGTAGAGAGGGCGGTATTGGACATGGTATACTGGAGTGGATGTCGAAGCATGTGGAAGCGAGGGTGCAACAACGATGGCGGAACCTCTTCCTTCTTTCTCACCCAGATGGACTGTACACTGGGTCATCAACCTAGCCGAATACAGTGCTCTGAACATGTTTGCTGTCGAAAAAAAAAACGGATGCCAAAGACGTAAAAGACGATGGAATACATTCCTAGCTGGTCAAGTCCTTGCTGCAACTCAGTGTATCATCCCTGAAGGCTATGGCGCCTATCGTATGGCAAACTTGCCAAGAGAACCCGCCGATTCAATCTTGAAGATTGAGATGTCTGAAAGTCTGCGTTCGAGGAGGTCATAGAAATGGTTCGATGATGAGAGGATTCACAAGGTTGTTCGCACTAAAGCTTCAAAGGCCCTGAAAGTTGATTCAATTACTGGTATCAGACGAGGATACGGCACAGAGTAAGTCCCTGACTCTATTGACAGTGAAGGTGATGAGAAGCATTGGAACCCTCAATCCATGGACAAAGACGTCGCGAAATTCTTCGAGTGTATCAAGCGAGTGAGTCAAAAGAAGAGAGAAAGTACATAGCTATCCCCAAGATACATGATCCTTACCTTGACTAACGACATGGTTGCTAAAGAAAGCTGCTAAATGCATGATTGCTGCAAATCAACGCGTCTGTATGTACTAGTAGTGCAACTAACTAATGCGCTTCAAATCATCATGGCAAAAAGCAAGACCATGCGAGGAATTAAATAATGCCAACCTTAAAAGCAAGTGTCGAAAGAACTGTGTATTTCAGCTTCTAGCTATCAACTAAATCTTAATAGGAGCCAAAGTCTATTCTACACATTTAGATATAAAACATGTTAGCTATAGCGATCTGCACAGTCCTACGCAAAGTCAGCTGTGAAAAGTTGCATAATCTTTTTCATGCCATAAACTAGACATCCCTAGAAAGCAGTAGACCTAAAATCCATCTCCTTCTCTCCCTAACCCAAACACAGCCATTACCAAAATGCAGCTGTCTAAATGCACAGTCTTTTTTTTTCTTTCCAAATCACGCTCGCTTGTCCAGTGGAGAGAACTACAACCCATCAAAAGTCAAAAAGACATTACATCCCCCATCACTTTTCCCATCTCTCCCCAGCCATCCCTCCCAGCGATATAAAAAAAGAAAGACTCAGCCGTCTTACTGCACAATAACATTTGGGAACCTTGCCTACGATCCAGGGGAATATCGCACTTTCACCACTATCCCCTTGACATCTCCCCCACGTCGGGGAAAATACTCTGCATATCTACAGCATCCCTTTTACACCTCACGTACATAGATGGAGATAGCACAAGTCAAGAAACAAAGAAGCGGCAACAAGTATACTTTTTCTCTTCTGCATGATGAGGTGTATATAGAAAAATGCCAACGATATCCTCATGGCAGTGTAGCCAACTCGGCATCAACAACCTCCTTGATCTTCTCCGGAAGCGGCTCTTTGAGCTCCGACACTTTGATCAAAGTCAGTATACTTTTCAAAATTCGAGAGTAATATGCCAGGAGAATAGGATATAACTTACAGGTCTTGCGCAAACGAGCACTTTGTTCCTTGAGTGTTGCGTCATTGTTGTCGATTTTGGAAGCCGCGACCAGGCATTTCAGGGCGGGTAGGTACTTTTCCCTACGCACAAAGACTTCGAAGCCGGCTTGTTGCGACTTGATGTTGAGGGGGCTTTGCTCGAGGAGTGGTGAAAGGTACTTCATGGCTTCACCCAGAGGGTCCTTGGTCTTGATTAGCTCTTCGCCGTGAGGATCCGTGTCTTCCTTCTTGACGATGTCTTCCGAGGTGGCGGTCGCCTTTGCGGCAGCAGCAGCCTTCTTATCAGCTTCTGCCTTTTCCTTTTCCTTGCGTGCCTTTTTCTCCGCCTTTTTCTTGTCTGCGTCGCTGAGATCGCCGTTCGTCGAGCCGTAGTTGGGGTCGTCGAACAGCTTGACGTAAATGTCAATGGCAGAGTATGCAGCTCTGGAGTAAAAGGGATGTTGACGCAAGTGGTCCTCCCATCTGATCATGTCGACGTACGCGCGGATCATACCCTTCCTAAGGGAGAAACTGTGGAAGTCGAATTGATCCTCGTACCAGACGTCAAAGATGTCGTGGATGGACTTGAAGCGCTTGAGTGCCAGACCCAACTTGTTTTGACGCTTGTAGGCCTCGCCGTCCTCAAAGAGGTACCACATGCATTGCATGTCGAGTAGATCACCCAGGGGGCCACCGTTGGCTTCTTTGCGAGTGAACAGACCCATGGTCTCGATAGCGGTATCGTTTTGGTTGTTTCGTAATTGGTATTTTGCGCACTTTGTGTTGATGTAGCGGTCTGCGAGGTCCATCTCGCGAGCCTCGTTCATTTGCTTGGACGCCTTTTCGAGATCGCCAGAGTGTTTTGTGATTCTTGCTTTTGTGAGGTGGAAAGTGTAGTCTTGAGGGTTTGTGTTGAGAGCGATTGTCTTTTCAATGTATTCGGAGGCCTTTTCGAGATTGCGGCAGAGGTGGTAATCGTAGTGTTGTGCGAGGAAGTAGTTGACAGCGAGGTCCCAGTTCTTGCCGTTCTCCTCGTTGTTTTGCGAAGCGTAGCCGAGGACGAGTTCTTCAATGGTCTGCTTCTTTGATTCGTCGTTGTACAGGGCCTTGAGGTTTGCGAAAGTCGAAGGAACACCCTTGCGGAAGACTCGTGTCAGGTAGGCGTCGACAGCGTCGCGGAAAGCATCGCCCTGCAGGAAGTCGAGAGGCACACGTCTGGGTGCATCAATTCTGTCGCTCTTCTCGGCAAAAGACTTGTACAGATGCAGCAGTTGGGTGTGCGCGGCAGGGTCGTTCTTGTCGAGACCAAGAGCCTTCTCCAAGCCGTCGTAGTATGCGCGTCTCTCGGCGTTTCTGCTCAAAAGAGCGCGGTATGCCTTCTCAGCCTCCTCTTTGCGATGCAGCTTCAACAAGTACTCGGCTCTAAGCTCCATGACGGCAGTTCGGTCGGGGTTGGACTTGTAGAGGGCCTTGAGACCTTGAAGGGCGCGCTCGTAGTCACCGGACTCGGCGATGATGGTGTTCTTGTACAGGACGGCTTCGTGGTGTTCGAGATCGGTTGCTTGCGGGGGGTTCTTGAGCGTCTCTTCGTACATGTTCAATACCTTCTCGGCGGCCGAGTAGTCGCCAGCCATGTGTTGGGCGATGGCCAAGGCAGTCCAGTTTGCGCGGACACCCGAAGAGGCCGTCAACATTGTTCTGCGACTGTCGATAAGACCCTTCCAGTCGCGGGTCTGAGCCTGGAGAAGCGAGAGGTCGCGCTGGATCTGGCGAGAGTCGGGATCGAGGCGCAGAGCGAACTTGTAGGCCTTGATGGCTTCATCGTAGTTCTTGACGGAGCGGTACAGCAACCCATAGACGTGCCAACAGACATTGGACTTCATGGCATTCTTGAGAGCGAGCTTGGCAAGGTCAAAGGCCTCGTCGGTCTTGCCCTGAGAGTTGAGGATCAAGGCCTTCATGGCCTGAGTGTCGCCATGGTTGGGAACCTTTTTCAACACCTGGTCGGCAGTCTTGATTCCTGTAGGACCGCGTTAGTCGACGTCGTGTTTCGGTCGACTATGTAGAATGGATTTGTCGGCGCACCTCTCTTGTACTGTTTTGATTCGTAGAGCTGAACGACCTGTTTGAACAGAGACTGCTCCTTTGAAGACAGCGGTACTGACATTGTCTCTTATGTGCTCGTGTGAGGTGCTAAGAGCTCGCTGTGCTTCGAGACCAAGAGCGCCCACTTGTCCCACCACTGCACTTCGTCACTCGCAGCGCTGCCTATTTACCCGATGAGCTGCCGATGTCGTTTTCCGGACTTTGTCTCCGAAGTTGTTCATCTGAGGGGGACCGATCTCTTGCACTGCCGACGTGCAAATTTCCAACACTCCAAGGTAATGGCACTATGGATCAAAAGCAAGAAAGGGCATCAGCATCGACCCGCTCTTCCACACACATCTCCCCTCCATTGATCACTCCTCTCTCCTATAGAACTGGTTAAAGCGAGTCAAGATCGCCTGACTGCTGTTTTTTTATAGCCAATCAAAGCTAGAGTCCAACAGATACAACACCACATACTTACAGCTCTGCAAGGAAACACAGTGATACCAAAAACCATGGGAAAATAACGATGAAGAACATTCGACATACCGCTAAAACCCACAAGAGTAAAAAACAATAAAAATAAAACACCACTGCAATGCAATGCAATGCAAAAAGCACTATAATACGCCCCCCCTCTCCTATTAACAGCCATAAAGTCCATCAACCACTTACATTCATCAACTCTCTTCCTTCTCCACCCTTCCCATCTAATCCCTCCAATTTCAAAAACATTCTCTACTCACACCTCCACGACTTCAGCAGCTTCCGCCATGACAGCTTCCCCTTCGTCCAAAACCTCCAAAACCCGTCTCAGACCCTCACACATTTCATCCGCATGCGCCACAAGTAACAACTTCTCCGCATTGGCTTCCAAGCCCAAATAAGTAGGTGGCTCCCTCTCCGGTAACGATTTGATCCATGTCTCAAAGTCTCGTTTGCTGGTTCCAGTAGGTACCACGAGTCCTTGTTGAAGGGAAAAGTTTTCCTCAAAGGCTGCGGGTGTGAGCACCGAGTTGACCAGTTGTGATAAAATGGCAAAGTCGGCCGCGCTGTCGATTTTGCCGCCGTAGGTTTCGGTTACCATGATACGGAGGAGGGACCAAGGGATCGAGTGGGGGGAAATGTTGGAGCGTGTGCCGGCGACGGTGGTCATCCAGGTATCGATGATGAAAATCGAGCATTCGAAATCACTGTCGTTGAATTCCCAGAAGCCGCTCCATCCAAGACGAGGTGCATATCTCAAGCGCTCCTGAACAACAGCATGTAAAAAGGCAAGTAAGAAGTATACTCTGACCTTTTCAACAGGCTGTTGGGGGCCACTTTCCTTCAACGAGGCCATAGAGTCGCGCATATTGGCTCTGATACCAGCGGGTTGCTCGTAACTCAGCACTCTGGAAGCTCTCAGTAAATTGACAGGGATCTTGGGCGAGCTCTCCATGGACAAGAAGAGTCTAAAGTCAGGATGAGGCTTGAGACTATCAATTCTCTTTTCCAGATTCTGAAGCCAGTGAGCAGCCAAATGTACATTCTTGACCATGACCCATGAGCCAGTCGCTGCAGCATTGGCAAGAGCGCCATCGGCGTTGGCCAAAGACTCGTTGGAACCCATGGCGACGTTTGCGCAACGCGAGGCTGTGCGTTCAACAAGCTGATCGACCTTGTAACTAGCGTCGAAGCCAGGCGATGAGGAAAGAGCGATAGGAGTGTGTGCTGTGACTTCCTTGACAATACGGCTGAGATCATCGCTAATGTCGAGCATAGCTGCGCCGAACAATGAAGTGATGAACACCTCTGCCGCTGGGACAAGACGGTCAACACGCAAGACCTTGATTATCAAGAGGTTCAGAAGTCTTCGGTCGAGCTCATTGTCAGTCTCTCCGAGCACGGGTACGTTCTTCTCGGGGAACTCGGCGGAGAAGAAACTGTTCCACTCATCCTCGGAGACTCGATCAAGGCCATTCTTAAACTGCTTAATGGTTGAAGCGCGCGACATAGCCTCATCTCTCAGCTCAGGGTTGGTCGACAAGTCGACGCCCTTGATATCTTCATCCAGCACTTTGTCGATCAACGACTTATCCATCTTCAGAGGCGAGGCTTGAGCGAGAAGCATGGCAAATGTGATGCGGTCCTTTTGCAGCAAAGTAAGGGCAGTGCTGCGGTAGGTGCTGATAAAGATCTCCTTGATGATAGCATCGACTCTGTTTTCATGGCTCCCAGCAGGTCTACTCTTAGAAGCAAGGAGCACAGTGTGGAATATGTTGACAAAGTACTGCAACGAAAACTGGTAGAAGTGGTTGATGTGGTACAGCTGGTCGAGTACAGCAAAGATTGCCGAGCAAGATTGAGCAATGACATCGTAAGACATGGTGATACGCTCAACCTCTGTCATGACGCCATCGGTCTCCGCAGCCTTGACAGCAATCTCGCTGGCTTCCTTCTTGAGAGTCTCAAGTGTTTGGATGACCTTGTCATCGTCTAGGATATTGCCTTGAGACTCGTTGAGAGCACGCAGAAGCTGCTTCTCAAGATGGCGAAGGCGCAGCCTAAACTCACCCTGGGTCTTGACAAGGTTAGTACGTCTCTCGTCCACATCAGGACGCTCGGACTTGAGAACGTCGTTGAGGGCCTGAGTGCGCAGACTGCTTTGAGTGACCGTGAAGTTGACGAATGTGGTTCTGCTGCAGATGTCAGGAGCGAACGTCGCCGAAGGATCTCTGGTGGTGAGATAGAGGCGGAAGGCGGGTGAGAAATCAATCTCCTGTCTTCCGAGCTGGATGAGCACACGACCACCAGTTTTTTGATACTCCTTGTTGAGTACATGGTTGAGAATAGGGTCCAGATGTTCGGCGTCTTGAATAAGAATAGGATTACCGAAACGCAGCGAACTCTCTAATTGCTTGGTGAACGAGCTGTCGAGGAAACTTGTGACGGTCAGTCTACGATCCTTACACTCGTTTTGCAGGAACTCCACAGTACGGCCCGAGGGGTCGATGATGAGAGGGTATCTATTGAAACGCTGAAGCATAATGGCATTTTCCGTGCAGAGGTCGTCAACAGGCAACGAGTTCTGTTGCCATTGCAGTCTATCATCTGCTGTAGAGAGATACTCAGCCATGGGGTTGTGTGGTTTGTGGTGGATGCTAGAAGCTGCAAGCTGGAACGCCCAATCCTCGAGCATCGCCTTGCGATACTGCTGATCATAAAGACCACCATACGCAAGGAAAGCGGCCGCAAGGAAGACGTCACCAACGATGGTGTCCATCTGTGCGTCAAAGGACTTGCTGGTCTCATCCCATCTCTCGCGTTCAGAGGATAGATTCTTGATCAGGCGAGAACTTCGATCGACCTTGCTCTGAACACGAGCCATCTCGCTCTTGATAGCCTCTACCTGACTGACGAGAGCAGCATACTCAGTCTTGTAAGTGGCAATGTTGTTGTCGAGCTTCTTGATCTCGGAGAAGATTGCCTGCGCGTTAGCCTTGGTCTGCAAAGCCTCCTCCTCGAGGTGAGCAACTTCCTCTCTGAGAGGTCCGATGCGATCAAGGATGGCCGAGTAGTTAACCTGGGCCTCAACCCATTGGACAAGAGGACCACAAGCCTTACTGGCACGATTGACACGCTCGAAGCTGAAGTCATCCTTGGACAAGAACTCTCTCTGCATCCTGATTCTGTGGCTGCTGGTCATCTGTCTTTCGTTGTCGTAGTTCACAATGCTTGCGATGAAATCGTCGCGACGGACGATAGACACAATAGTCTTCCAGTCAGGTGCCTTGTGACCTAGCAGGGTGCAGACTGATTCGAGCGCGAGCTTGACACCTGAGGGAGGATTCTGCATAGAACGCACTTCGGTCAGATGCTGCTTCTTGATATTGCTGACACTCTTCTGAGCTTCAATAACAGCAGGCTCGGCCTGTGCCAAGTCATGAAGCACAACTTCTCGTCTTTCTGCGACAATTCTCTCCTGCTCTACCAAAGCATTTTGGACTTCGAGTGATGCAGCACGGCGAGTTTCGGCCTCACGCTGATCAGCGATCATACGTTGCAACTTCTCGTTGGCCTCAGCATCCTTTGTTTGTAGCTGAACGTTCTTGTCGGTCAAACTCTTTGACATGTCAGAAACCTGGACAGTAGTCGTGTGCAACTTGTCCAGACCAGTGTTTAGATGGCGTTGCTGTTCTTCCAAGTCGCCGCGCTTCTCGTTGTAGAGCTTAACAAACTGAGATAGGAAATCGAGGAAGTGGCGAGGAGTGAGATAGGTGGTCTTGTTCTGTTGACGGAGCAGTCTAGCGTTGAACTTGTGCATAGAGTGATGCACATGAACCATAGAGTTAACCACGGCATCACGGTGTGAGGCTGGTAATTGGAGCTGTCTGTAGGCAACCGGAATACTATCCGGCGAAGCATAAGATGCTCGATCGAGATCGACGGATTGTGTAAGCTCGTAGCCGACCTGGAAAAGTGCTTGGTCAGACCAGTCACCGAACCAGTTGAGTACACATCTGTTGAACAAGGCAGGACTGGTGGCTGCCTTTGACGACAGGCCTTCCGTAGGAGGGTTCATGGTGAAGACTACGTGCAGATTCTGCACGATCTGCTGCGTGAACCACTTGTAGAGCTCTTCTTGAGAATCCAAAAGCTGGCCCTTGCTCTGGGCGGCTTCCTTGCAAGCTGTCATAAGAGAGGCAAACTCATCACCCTCGAACAGACCAGGTACTTCACCATTTGCCAGCAGAGTGTTCATGCGCTCCAAGAAGCCAGAGTCGAGAACATTTGACTCATCCATGATGAAGCAGATTTTCTCACCCTTGACACCACATCTTCGAAGAACGTTCCTGAGGTCGTCATCAAAGTCTTCGGCCGTGTACTTGCCGTGAACCTTGATCTGGAAGACCTTGAGACCACTTGACCAAGCAACAAAGCGGGACAAGGTAGTCTTGCCACTTCCGCTGACACCAATAAGGATGAGATGTCCTTGAGGCTGCCTGAAGACCCTGTCAATGCGAAGGATGTGATCAAGAACGTCATTGAACAAGATGAGAGGCACGTCAAGCTCTTCTTCGCAGAATTGGCGTAGACGGATGCGAAGGTAGTCACGAAGTTGCTCGCGATCAACAGGCTCGTAGTGTTTGGACATCCAAGTAGAGTAAAGGATGGGACGCTGCAGAGCGGTTACTTCATCGACGTTGGGGAAGTGCTCAACCGCAATCCTGTCGACAGCCTCTTCAGTCCATTGTCTCTCATCTTCAGCGATGAGTCTGTCAGAGAAGAGTCGGAGAGCTTCGTGAGCCCAGATTCTGACCAGACCTTCTA
Source organism: Aureobasidium subglaciale EXF-2481 (assembly GCF_000721755.1). Classification (NCBI taxonomy): domain Eukaryota; kingdom Fungi; phylum Ascomycota; class Dothideomycetes; order Dothideales; family Saccotheciaceae; genus Aureobasidium; species Aureobasidium subglaciale. The sequence continues at coordinate 117,204 of NW_013566970.1, read as the reverse complement.
GGGTGAGCGTCTCGAGAGGCTTGATAGCTTCGTACACGGCACGAACCCAACGAGTCAACTCACGAGGAGAGTAAACGTAGTGAGGCTGAATGTCTGCAGTGAATCGTTTCTGAGATTCTGAGTAGAGCTGAATCATAGCTCTCGTGAGGGCCTCTGAGTGACCACGAAGGGAGGGAACAATCTTGAGGACAGCGCTATTGAATGTGCCGTAGATTTGAGTTAGGGACAGCTCACCAGGGTAGTCGACCATGATAAGTGGTGCATGTCTCAAGAATCTCAATCCAAGTGGCGTACGGCCAGCATCTGTAGGAGGGTTACAAGCACCAACGAATTGGATGCGCTCGAGGCTGACCCAAGTCTTAGTAGCAGTGCGCCAGAAGCCGCCATGCTCAACCATTTGGCGGAGGAACGAGATAACTCTTTGGGTACCGTATTTGTCCGGAGCGGGCAAATTGATCTCGTCGCAGAACAGCACGAGCCAGCGACCGATCTGTGTAGGTGCGAGAGTGGTGCCGTTGAGTGTCTTCTTGTACTCGCAGTACTGTTCAAGAGTCTTCACAAGTAGCTCGGGGGTGGTAGCACTGGAGAAGTTGAGGCCAACCACTTCGAGAGTAGGCAATTTTCTCAGGGCGCTGAAAAGTGTCATCGTCTTACCCGATCCAGGAGGGCCACAAAGCAACAGTGGCTTGTGCTCTGCGAGCCATGAGTATAGCACATCCTCGTGGCGAATTGTGTCGACAGTAGGAATCACGACATCGGTCTGAGTAATGGAGTGAGTATTAACTTCAATTGTAGGAACCTGGTTCTGCCATGGCACCCATTGAGATTCAGGAAGAACCGTATCGTAGTCAATCATTGAGCCTTGATCCACAATAGGTGGCAGATCGATAGCTGCAAGACTGGCGATGTAGTCGCCGAAGGTCTTGCGATCAGTCAGAGGACAGTCTCCGACAAAGGACCAGATGATAGCGAGAACGAGCTTCTTGGATATGAAAGACTCAATCTGCTCAAGCTCCAGAGGGAAGTCAGGGTGTTGTACGTTGTACTCGATGATCGATCTGCAAGCCTTGCGCAGGAGGGAAAAGAGTGTAGTTAGAGCTCTGATCTCTGTGAACTCCATGATATGGTTGTAGATTTTGGCTTCGCTAAGAGCCTGGGTGCAGAAGTTGTTCGAGGCGAGACGTTCTTGGAGCAGATCGGCGACCTGGTTCTGTACAGCTTCCACAGCTGCAGCAGTCTGCGTGGTAAGGATAGAGTCCTCATCAAGGTCGTCGAAGCTGGCGCTGCGCAACTCGGCCAAGTGGTTGGAAATCATGAGCTCGGTGGTCACTGTGTCGTCGCTGAACCAGACCATACCACAACGACTGACGGTAGCTAGGGTAGCGTACTTGAGAGTCTCGACCTCGAACATGATGCGGACATTTGCGGGTAGATTGAGACGCTCACCGTTAGGCAAGGTAAGGAGCTTGTTGTCATCGAGAACACTGTTCAAGTTTTCAACCCACTCAGGATCGACGTCGCCGTCAAAGATGATCCAGTGGCGCTTGCTATCCTCTCCTCTAAGGTTGTCGACAATCTTTCTGAGGATGCTTGTGAAGAGACCGTCTGTCCACTCGCGTGTAGTAGCATCCAAGGTGCCATAAAGACTTTCCTTGGACATAACCTTGGGATCAATGATGTGACAAACACCTTCAATACCATCGACGCGTTGCAGGGCAGCGAGCAAGGCCTTCCAAGCGGTGGACTTACCAGTTCCGGAGCTACCGACGGTCATAACACCATGATGAATGTTCTGGATCTGGTAGAGCTGAAGGACCTTGGTCATCCATGAGTCGGTTGCGATCAACTTCTTCTCTGCAGCGACGTCTCTGATAGCCTTCTTGAGATCAGCCAACTCAGCTGGCACATACTGTACGCCAGGGAAGACTTCATCTTCGACTTGGCGCATCACGTCAACGTCGGGTCGGACAAGCTTGGGTGCGATTGTTTCGCGAAGACTCTGGACAATGATTTGAGGCTCGACGATTTCTTCGGGAAGTGTCTCTCCGGCATGATCCACGAGACGAGATCGCTTCAGACCGCCGGAGCTTACGAGGACGCTTTTCAAGGCACGAAGACCGAAGTCGTAGTGAGGCTGATTCGAGAGGCTAGCCCCGCAACGATCAAAGAAGGGGACAACCTGTCTTGAGAGAGGTTTGGCCTGTGAAAAACCTTGAGAGTAAAGCATAACCTCTGCGATTAGCTCCTTGTCAGGCTTTGACATAGCGACACTGCGGAACAACTTCTTCAAGTTGTCTGGCAGATTTGAACGGCCTGCATAACCAGGGTTCATAGTGATGAACAGACCAGTGTTTTGATGCACGATGAGTTGGCGTCCGATAAGCTCGATCTGTGCCTTCTGCTCGCTTGTGCTCTTGCGCAGACCAAGCTGGATATTTTGGATCTGCTGAGAGACGGCAGACAGAATTCGCTCTTCCAGTCTGTTGAACTCGTCGAAACAACCCCAAGCACCGACCTGTGAAATACCGAGGAAAATTCGGCCCATGGCTTGATAATCAAAAGTGTCGTCACAGTTGAAGACCAGAGTGAAGCGACCAAGCTGAACACCAAGTGCCTTGACCGATTCGGTCTTACCAGTACCTGCAGGTCCGTAAGGCGAGCCACCGAGTCTCTGGCATAGAGCCTGGGTGAGCGTGAGGAAACAGCGATCTGTTAGAGGAGTGCGGACAAGACGATCAGGTAAGCCCAAGTATTCAAAGCCGTAAGCAAGAACGGCGTTCGCCATCTTGATTTGAACACGGTCCAGCAGATCGGCTTCAGGCTGGTATTCGTAGCGCATCGAAAGAAGCCAGAGATGGTGAGTTGGAGAATCTGCACTTGCGTTGACGAGCTTCTCGACGGTATCTCTCTGGTGCACAAACTCGGTGATGAGATGCTCGCACTTCTTTCTGTAGAGAGCATCAAGATCACCCAAGACGGAGGCAGCGAGCAAACGCAACACCTCAACGAGACGGTCAAACAACTTCGGCAACGAAGCGCCGCTCTCACTAAGAGCTGTACCAACCCACTTTGTCCAGCATGCTTGAGTGGCAAGTACAACAATTTGACCAGGGTAGTCATTGATGAAAGCTTCCAGGGCAGAGCCGTCGATGATTTCTTGACCAGCAAGCTCATCAAAGGCAGTAAATGCATCGGTGAAAGACTCGGCGAGAGTCTCCTTCATGTGTGTTTCCAGTGCGCCTAGCCACTCATTGACTCTGGGCGTCTTGGTCAGAGAGACGATCTTCTTTAGCATGACCCGCTCTCCTTCTCGTGACGTGATGCCTGTGATGTTTGCCTCTTCATCAGTGATGACACCGGAGATACCAGCAAACATCTTCTTCAGGTGCTTAGCAATACGCAAGGTGTCGTTGCTGTTGCCGATGATTTCAAGCAAGTCCTCGTCGCCGACAAAGTAGAAGCGAGGGAACGAGACTCTTTCACGTTCAAGGTACTCTCCCAAAGCCTTTTGGATTCTGTTTAGCTGGTCTGCTAGACGCTCGAGAGATTTCTGTACTCCAGGAATGTTGAGTACGTCAAGTACTAGAGGCGACTTGTAGACCTTCTTCAGCACAGCCAAGAACTCCGTGTTAATGTTGTTAAAGCGGTTAGACTCCATGGGAAGGAGGGCCTTGATATCAACATTACCAGTGAAGACACCTTCGAGATAGACCCATTGGCGCTGCACATCTATCCATACGTCGAACAGTAGATGGACTCGGTTGAGACGCTCTTCCCACGTAGATGCATCTTCTTCGAAAACTTTGTAATAGGGCGAGTGGCGCATTGCTTGCAAAGAGTTGAGGTGCTCACTGCACTTTGCAAAAAGATCGTCCCAACCACGGATGAGTCTGCAACGATTCTGGTAGTTTACCAACTCGAGTGAGTAGTTTTGCCAGGTGTCCTTGACTTGACGCAAGAACTCTTCGAGAGCCATCTCACCTTGAGCTTGGGTAATGACATCCCTGATGATCACTTCACTAGGTCCAAGTTGCAGATCCCAGATATCGCCGAGCGTCATTGAGATAGAAGAGTAGCGTTGAGACGGCTTGAGGGCCTTGAAAATCTTGATCCAGTGCCTTTCCTTGACGGCGTCTGATCTCAAGTCAGAGAGGATAGGGTTTACCTTGAGGAGACCACGAAGAACGCCAAGAACGTGCTCGAACGCTGCGTATTGTCGCATTCTACTAGGCATCTCCTTGGTCATTTGGATGAGCTTCTCTAAGCTTTGGCGAAGTTTTCTGGGCTGTATGCTGGACCATAACTGCTCGCGAAGCTCATTTAGTCCGTCCCAAACCATCTTGAGGTTCGCCCATACAGACTTGAAGTCTTGCACCTCCTCAAGAAGTGAAGCGAGGCCATAGTCTGCACTAGGCGGGAGATTAAGTGCTTCCTTAGCTTTGGCGACCATCTCTGATTGCTCGTTGAGTTGTGCAAAGCCGGTCTCGAACTCCCCTAGAGTTGACACTGCTTCCTCTGGTGGGATGGTTCCGGATACAGGTTTGCTGTCATTCCAAGAAGCGGTCAATTCGGTGATGCGCCCAGCCACGACTCTATCTTCCGCGACAATCTTGGCCTTCAGAGCATCTGTTTGATCCTCAATTACCTTGCTCTTGCGGTCGAGGACTTGATTGAGTGCAGTCCATTCGCCATCAATCTGCTCGACATAGAGCCAATCGGCGGGGAACTGGTATCTCTGTCTGATGAGTGTTTTCTGTCCGTCGCGGAAAGTATTGATCTCAGGCTCCCATGCCTTGACCTTACGTTTGCATTGTTGGACTGTGGTGATAAATGTCACAGCTTGAGCAGTAGAAGAGGCTTCCAGTGACTGCCCCTCAAGCTCCTGTCTAGCCTTCTGGAGTGCGGCGAAGACCTCAGACATGCGGTTGCCTAGTCTCTGAGCAAATTGTGTCCGCAACTCATGTTGCCACTGGTCATACTTGGCATTGACCTTGAGCTGCACTTGCTCATACTCAATTGTGAGATGGTCAAACGAGCGAGTAGTCTCAGTGGTATCGAAAGTCTCGCGCTTCTTACGAATTTCGAGTAGAAGTTGCAGCCACATGGCAAGATCCTCGCCCAGATAGTCATACACCTGTTCAGACTGCAGGTCCCATAAGGACTGGAATTGGAGCCATTGATCCACATAGCCGCTGATGACGGAGATTTTGTCTTCCACTGCGTTATAGGCGTTTGAAAGAGGATCGACACACAATAGTGGCAGGTCCGAGAAAGTAGCAGCAACGGTATCCAGATTAAAGCCAAGAGCGAGCTCGAATCTCTCAGCTTGGATCTTTGGCAAGCTACAAACGATGCTGAGCCAGTCGTGAAGGTGTTGAAGCCACGAAGCTCTCGCACTTTCAAGCGGCGGATCAAGGTAGATTGACTGATTGCGCATGGCCATTTCATGCAAACAAGGCTCGAACTGAGGTACGTCGCGATCCTGCTCAGCATCGTCGTTATCATCATCTTCACCGTCTCTCTGGGCGGCAAAGACCGAGATCCATTGCCTCAGTGCGTGCTGTAGTCGAGACAACAGGACGAGTTGGATCTTCTGGTTCGTCTCAGCGACCCACAAAGAGAGGTTGGAGAAACTCTTCAAGTTCAGTTGATCAACCGACTTTTGTATGATGTCAATCTGTTGTCTGAATGCTTCTTGGGTGTATGGGCATGTTTCAAGCTCAGTAAGGGCGGCGTGAACAGCGATGTTGATGGACGACAATAGCGATGTCTTTTCTTGCAAGTCACGAACCGCCTTGGCAAAGTCTCTGATAAACTTGACATGCTTGCTTTCTGTCTGATCAGATGATCCTGAGGGCATTTGGCGAACGTTGACCTCGTAAGCACCCGATAGACTATCCCACTTGAGAGGGGTGCCCTTTGCGATGAGTGCTTGCACTTCACTTCGGACGCCATTAACAAGCATTGAGACCTCGGGCATACTGTCGATGACGTTGATGGTTTGAGCATAAGTGTTGACACTTTCCATCAGACTGACAGCGTAAGGGTACACACGCCTGGCCTCTTTCGACGTGTTGTTTATCGCATGTGGGATGGTGAACTTTTGCCACTGCAAATTTCGGACTTCCTTGAACAGCGCAATGACTTGAGCGTCGAAACTTACACTCAGCTCGAGGATGTTGCCACTGGCACGGTTGCGGCTGATAGCGAACAAGCGGCCAGAAACGGATAGCTGTCGGCGATTGACGTCGCGTAGCCATTCGTCGAATACAGGCTTGACATCAAGCTTCTTCCTGAACATGTTGCTCTCGGTTTGGAGTTTCTGGCCTTCAACATGCAGAGCCCAGTCTTTGCCTAGAACGTCCTCAACCTTGCTCATATAAGCATTGAGCTGCCTTTCTATTTGTCTTGTGCGAATAATGGCACCAGAGACAGGAGGCAAATCACGGAGCTGGGCCATTGCATGTGTCTCAGTATGACCGTACGGGTGCATGAAACGTTCCTGCAAGGCAGCAATATCGTTCTTGACATTGCCAATAAGCTGCGTTTGGTACTCAGAAATGGCAGAACGAATCTTCGGTCGCACAAAAAGAGCATTGAACTTTGAGAACACACGGAACATCTCGTTGGAGTTCTTAGCAAGCGCCAGGCGATCTCTCAAGCGAGCGATGATCGAGTTCTCTACGCGTGCTGTGCGCTCGTTGTATGTAGCTTCAGCACGTACCCAGATGCGAGTGCCCTCCTCTGAAACATCAAGAACATCCACGTCCTTCAAAACAGAATAGGCTTGTGAGATCTCGTCAATGGCATCGACATCGCCCATCTCCTCGATGATGACAGGGCCCGAGACGCGATCGTTGTGAATGTTGTCTTGGTCCTCGCCGAGGACGTTGGCAATTGTGTCACGAAGCTGCTCGTGGTTGACGCGGAAAGTGTTGATATACTTTAGACGCTCTTTCGTCTGCTTGTGACGAGGATCGATCTTGATAGGAATGAACTTCTCACCTCTGCGTCTGATCACTTCTCTTGCAGCATTGGCGAATTCTTTGAAGTTGTCTTCCCAGATATCCCAAATCTTATCTGTCGCGGCCATCAGGCTTTGGAACTCTTGAAAGTCCAAATGCATGAGGCTGCGGCCGTGGAGCAATTCGTGGAGCCTTATATCCAGATCACCGGAGACGGCTTCGACCAAGGGCAAAGCACGACGTATAGGATATGCGCACACTCTCAGCTTCTTGTTGATGTGCTGGAAGACCTGATCAAGTGATTCTTGGACCTTTATCAAGGTCGCGGCAGCGAGCAGCTCCTCCAGCGGAAGATCTCTCATCAGCTGGTTGTACTTTTGGACCTTGTCGGCGGCCTCTTTGAAGCCAGTATCGGCGTGGAAACTGACAGCGGTGGCGTGGCGTTTTGCCTGACTCAATACATCTAGAGACAGGCGGACGGGGTCGCTATTTTGTTGGCGCTCGATGCTGTCTAAGGCTGACTCCATGGACAACCAGAAGTTCTTCTCCTGCATAGCTGTACCTGTACTGGGGTCGCGAGAGCGTTGTGTACTCTCTTGAATAGCCTTGATCCAGCCATTCACGGCAGCTTGCAGGTTATTTAGGAAATGGGCATCCGTCAGTAGAGACTGTGGCAAATGCGCTGAGGTGGGCTTTTCATTACGGGTAGCGGCTTCCTCGATGGCGGCTTGAATTACGGGATGTATAGGCAGATGAAGATCGGGTACATCGATGTTCTGTTGTAGGTTTCTCAGACTGAGCTCAAGCTCGGCGATCCTCCTCTTTGCTCCAGGAATGCCAGTGCGCGACTCTGCATCTGTGTGCTTTGTGTATGCATGATTTGATTCTTGACTTTTTGTGCAAGCATCGAAGTAGGGGGCCAGGGCGAAGTGTACGAGGGAGTGAAGGGCTTCGAAGGGCGAAGCAGAGGATCCGGTATTGGCGTTAGTCGACAAGGAGGCGCCTGCGCCTGGTAAATTGATCACCGACAGCTGGCTGCTGATGGGAACTGTGGGGAGGATGGGCACTGGTCGCTTGAGGATCGCAACGCATGATGCCGTCGAGGGCGTATATGTGAGTTTGGAGCCGAGGAGGTAAGTGGATTGTGTCGACACGACTGTGGACTGTTAGCGACCATATGTGCCATGTGCATGGGAGCTACTAACAGGCATCATCGTCTCCTTGGAAGCCGTCAACCGCGTCCAAAGTTTCCTGCTGCACGTAGATGGCAACCTGTGCTTCTGATGCAAATCTCTGACATCGCACAAGTGTTTCTGACAAGTTCTCCGGGCTCAGGAAACTGTTGTTGGCCTCCAACTCCTTTCTCGAAGCCCCAAGGGTGACATGAAGGACGGATTCCAGGTATGAGATGATCAACTGTGGATCTATCGTCGATGTAGTTGGCGGAGCTGGTGAGACAGGCCTTCCGATGGCCGCTCCATTTGTCGCCGGGACCAGAGGGTCCTCCATCTTATTTGTTGCTTGCTGATGTGAAATCCGACATGAGCGCTGAGAGCCGTTGACCAAACTATCGTGCGCGGAAACTGCGACAGGGGTGATATGGTGGACTAGAGAGTCGTGATGTTGGTTGTTTCCTGAGAAGTGAAGGTTGATAGCGTACTTGTCGTTTCCTAGTCGCAATTTGTAGAGAGGGAAGGAGAGGTCAATGGGTCGACTAGGGAATTGTAGCTCTCGCTGGTTTGACGCGCCGCCGCAACACCGCCCTGAATCTCCTGCACGCCTTTGAGCCACACGCGCACCGCCACACCCTACTCCGCGTGTTTCAGCTTTCCTGAAGCATCAACGTGAACTTTGCTCCGACGCTTGGCTGCTCATCGCAGACTCATCATGTGAAGAAACAACGCTTGCATAACCACATGTACTTGTCATTATAAACATTATGTACCAGGTCTGACTTCTCTTTGTACGCGTGTCATTATTTTGCACTTTTCCCTCTTTGCATCGTCACTAACACAAGCATCACACACTGTACTTACCAACCCCCGCTATCTCGAAGAGCAGTGGATTGCCCTCTACGGCAAGCCAAGCAATGCCTGTACATGTTAGTCGAATTCGCGCTTGTCGTGAGGGATATCTCGTACCTGCGTAAATGACCAGTTTGGTCACGACTTCAACATCGTACCGCACTCGCGGCTTAGCCAGTGCAAGAAACATCTGGTGATCTTGTTCCGCATCTTCCCTCTCTTCCTTTTCTTCTCTTCCTGCGTCGCTACCATTTCCGCTGTCACTTTGTGGTGGTGTCAATGGCAGTGTGTTGAACGGATCGGGCATTAAAAGGTCACCCGCTTGACGAGGCGTCGCAAGTGGTGTGACTACTCCAAACGAGCCCGTATTGTCCTCAAATCGCCTTTGCTTGACAGTGTCGTGTCCCTTATCCAGAGTTGAGCTGTAGAATGAGCCGCCTGGCATTTTGCTGAGCTGAGGTCGAGAATCGTTGCCGTCTGCAGACGACCGACTTTCTCTACGTTTACGTTCTCTGTTGGCGATAAATTCACGTGCATCCGCCTCTGACTGCGGCCCTACTGAAATGCCGCGTTTGCGCGGATGACGAAGATTGGACAACATTCCTGGGATTTCTGAAGCTGAGGGAATGACATTGTCGTCTCGGCGGAGAGTTGGTACCCTCTTATACTCGCTGCCATTTGTCAGACATCGTGACTTGAGGAGATGAGATATGCATACCTTGCTTGGGTGAAGAATCGTCGAGGCAGAGTCGCACCTCCTGTTTCGAGGAAGCGGAACAGTGGAGGGAGACATCTGAGAAGAATAGGCTTCATCGAAGCTCTCCATAGGAAGACAATCACGACGCCTCCAACGACACGAGCCAGCGTCTTGAACCATCCGAGTTGTTCGAGGCTGAAAAACACAGTTGCTGGAGCTTCACCAATGACTGCAATACTTGTTCCGGCGAAATGCCAGTGTCCTAACTGACAGCCCAACACTACGGCAGCAAAAGCAACACTATCATCGTAGCAGGGGCAATTATCCGCCGGCTCGGGGTGGAACCGGACTGCAAGTAGCACAACCAAGAATACCAATGCTGGATGAGTCCAAGAACCTGCCGCGATCCAATCATCGAAAGGCGTCCCGTATGCCAGTTGTACCACAGCAATCAGCGCACCGAGAGCGCTCCCAACAATCACATCGAAGAATCCGTGCATTCCACAGTACATACGGCCAAGGACGATGGATATCGCGTAGAAGTATCCAAGACACAGGCCGAAGATTCTTTGAGGTGATGCGACATCATCGGCCGAAGTGTGCAGTTGATACAGGAAGTACGTGGCCACGGAGACGGCGTTCGTCGAGTGTGTTGATGGGAAGCCATACTCCAGTGCGGCAGAACCAGACATTGTGATTCTTTGCAGAGGAGGAGATAGGGGTCTCGGCAGACAGACCAGGTCTTTGATCCATCCACTTATGAAGACACCCAAGGCAAGCATATGCACCAGACTGGTCAAGAATTAGTATAGAACCAGCTTGCCGTGGGAGATTCAATCATCATACGCTCTACCAACGCTGGTGTAACCACACCAGAAGCACACAGGAAGGGCAGCCATGAAAAAGGTATGGGTACCGAGATTGGCAGTCATTGCAAAATACGAGTCAAGAAAGGGAGTCCGACAGGTCTGTTGGACCTTGGCCAAATAAGGAGTCTCCCATCGGACGACAGGTAGCAGGGACTGCCTTAGACGATAACGCCATTTTGGGAGTTTACGGGAGTCTTTTGATGATTAGCAAGGGGAAGTTTGTGTATCGGAGTGTATGGTTATCTGATGACGCACAATGATCAAGACCTCGTAAGCCAGCATCTGGCAAGTTTTGGGACAAGGCACGAGCTTGCACAGGCACAGCAGGATCCTTAGGCGGGGTAGATACCGCAAGATTAGACATGATGTTGAAGGAGAGGCGGTGACGGATGACCAGTGTCGGCAAGTTTCGAAGTGAGGACTTGTGCTGGCGCAGCTAGCGAGCAAAGCGCGCGGCAAGACGAGTTGGCTGCTCTGGGGCAGAAAATAATGAAGCCAGCCAAATAGTGGACGAGGCTTATGGACGGGTCGTGTAGCAGCGCAGAATTGAGTGTGGGGGATTGGACTCCATGGGTTGAACTAATCGGGATATGGCTATTCGCAAGTAGCGATCTCAGGCCTAGACGGATTGGAGAGAGAGTTAGTTACAGGGCCCGATAAGTGCAGCGATACAGCAACAACATCTACGATGAGCGGGTGGCAGGATAAGTTGGGCGGTCTAGTGCAAGCAAGTGCTTGGTGAGGCAGGTCATCGGCGGGGCTTGTGCGGGAAAGCCAAGGCGGTGGCTTTTGGGAATGGCGGTGCTGGGGCAACGGCGGATCCGTGTGTAAACAGCGTCTCTGATGATTATGATGTCGGGCTGGCCTGCATTTCTTGACCTCGAAAGGCTATCTACACTCTCGTTCCATTTCCCCCCCTCTCGCACCCCAGTCCATACCGGTCCAGACTGGATTTGTACACAACCGCCAGCACATTCCTCGCATAATATCGAATACCCAAAACCTTAGCAGGCATTCTTGATCATCACACACCATGTCGGCTACACAGCGACACAATTCGAGGCTGCAGAATGCCTCGGTCACATCTCTCCGTCGCGGTCCTCAGCGAAGAGACAGTGGCCGCCGCAGCGATGGTTCAGTCACATCCTCGGGACGCGAGTCGATCGGCACTGGTCTGACCGAACCGCCAGCTTACTCCAAGAAGTTTGTTGTTGTTGGCGACGGCGGCTGCGGCAAGACGTGTCTGTTGATCAGCTACAGTCAGGGCGTCTTCCCTGAGGTGTGTTTGCTCTCGTCCCAGACCAGTCGCATCACCGCTGACACTGCCTCCAGAAATACGTGCCCACTGTTTTCGAGAACTACATTACGCACTGCGAGCACAAGCCCTCGGGCAAGATTGTCGAACTGGCACTTTGGGATACCGCTGGTCAAGAAGAGTACGACAGACTGCGCCCCCTCTCATACCCCGAGACCGACTTGCTCTTCGTCTGCTTCGCCATCGACTGCCCCAACTCTCTTGAAAATGTCATGGACAAGGTACGCAAGCTTTATCCTCGCCGTCCTCATTCGCCCACTAACATGAATACAGTGGTACCCCGAAGTCCTCCATTTCTGCCCGACTACCCCCATCATCCTCCTCGGCCTCAAGTCCGACTTGCGCAACAAGCGCACCTGTATCGACCTCCTCAAGACCCAAGGTCTGACTCCCGTCACAAATCACCAGGGACAGGCCGTCGCCAAGAAGATGGGCGCCCTCTACATGGAGTGCAGTAGTAAAGAGATGACGGGTGTTCACGAAATCTTCGATGCCGCGATTAACACCGTCGTCGCCGAGCAAGAAGGCCTGAACCAAACCCCCCCTGCCAGCCGTGGTAGTCTCACCGCTGGAAACTCAAACTCGCAACAACAACAGCAGCAGCAGAGACGCCCTCAGACCTCCAGCAGACCCTCGGACAGTCCCACTCCCATGATGGCTCCCAGCAAGAAGAAGAAGAGAAAGGCTTGTCTGATTCTGTAATCGTCATGCTTTTCGTCTTTGAGATACCCTTCCTTTTTCCAGCATCATTGTCTACATGTTGTGCTGGCATCAACAACTCCCGCAGCACTGACGACCACTTGGGTCTTCTCTTCCACCTCTCACCAGGTCCTTCACGCAACTGATTTTCTGTGTCCTTTTTCCTGTTTTCTATCGCGTTGGGTTACGAGAACTATTGTGCATAACTACTCGGCGTTTTTCTGTTTTCTATAATGGCGGATTCCCCCCCCTTTTCTCTTTTTTCCTTTTTCCTCTTGTCATCAATCGAACACAATTTCCTTGTCCACCCATCGCACCGTCGAAATGTCTAGTTTACATGCACCAAGCCCCCGAACATGTTGTTGAGAAGAGAGAGAAGTACAAGGCTCTGGCAGCCTTCTTCTTGAGAAACCACTCTTACGATGAAAGAACGATAACGGCCACGAATCGAAGGAAACCTCCCCCCAAAGAATCACACTATCATGCACCCGTTTTTGTATCTTTTTATTCACTTTCCGAGTATTGACCTTTTTTTTTTTTTAACTCTTTGCTCTTCATTCCACCGAACACCGCTGAAATACTCATGGCTACTCTTGCCACCAGCTCGAGAACAACCGTTAGTAAAGCTGTGAGGTCTTTCTGATATAGTCGAAATATCGAGTGAATTATGTGCTTTAGGCGTTTCTCCGATTTGGATGTACCCACTGTAGTTTGCAGTGCTATCCTAGTAGCATTGCAGAAGATGATCAGTACTAACAGATACGCAAAAGCTACCGTCACAATTTGTCCAGCATCAAGGTAAATCGTCGAGTATTTGGGTTTAAACATTGTTGCTGATTCACAAACACTCCTTTTTCTTCATTACAAGAAGCTATCTCTATGTCTGAAGGGAGGGAAACAAGCGGCTTGCTACGTCATGGATAAGAGGGACAATCATCTAGATTCCTACGTTTTTTGACAGACGTGACTTTCTTCATCGGCCGTTTGATGGTGTTGGATGATCTTTGTAACGATTACTGATGATGGCGCTGTATTGAGATATGAGATATGTTTGCAACGGATTTGATGCTGATCATCATCATCATCATCATCATCATTACGACAGATAGGAAGATAATTGTGATGATGCTGATACTTCCAAACGGCTCATCAAGCGCGAGTTATGCAAGGCCACATCCGAGTCAGGGTACCCACTCTCAACCATTCAATTTCAAAGGTCGATGAGGTGTTTACGGTAGTACCATCCACTCTAATACTAATTCCAATACGATAGAAAGTTAGGAAAAGTGCTTTAGATATACACTACTCTATTTCTTTTCTATTGTCTAATACGTAGACAGACTTCTATATCTCTTCCGGACTCCTTGATAAAAGCATTGCAAGCTATCGACGCTGCAACTGCTAAACCACTTTCCTATAACCTAAATATCCTAAACCACTTTTCCGTGTATATATTATTACAGACTCCCATCCAACACCCCGTCACCCTTATATGTCCTAGATAATCACCACATCCACATTTACCAAAGATAACAACAACCATAGACCCAAAAGCAGACGAGTAGTAATCAGATCATCACTTTCAATCCTAGTCCCCAGGGCCACCCTGCCGAACCAGACACGCCGGAAAAAGGAAAAAACGAAGAACAGTCAAAGAACCACAGCTGAATAATCTGTGGCGGTCAGGAAGCAAGTCATGCCGTGAGGCGTGTGGTGCCATATCCACAAGAGCGATGACATAAGTCGTTCCTCATCAGACATCTAAACAATACTAGACGCGACATCAACAGTGACCACCAAAGCGCATCATCAACAAGAACGGCCCAAACAGCTTTAGGGATAGATATATTATTTTCGGTAGAGTAGAAGAAGAAAAGAAAAAAGAGAAACAAATCGAAAAAAGTAATAGGGAAAAACTCCTTGGTGCAAGAGGGGCCATACGAGACGAGAAAAGAAAGAGGCAGCCGAATCAAGATAAAGTCCTCTTGAGAGGATGGCTTTCGTTGCAAAGACGCAGTCCGTGAAATTCCCCATGAATGACCCAAAAATGTGTAATGACGAGTGAAGATGCGCTGTGTTGATTTCCAGACTGTGCTGTGTGTGAGAGGTGCCCAATAATGCCGAGCGGACAAGAGTGTTCGAAGGTGAAGGAAGTAAGAAACAACAAGAAATAGAAAAAGGTGTTCGGTGTTATCGGGGTATGAGTGGTCGAATCAAAGGTAGAAAAATTGGAGCAAGGAGAAGTAAAGGCGAGTATGATGCATTGCACCCGCTCAGCGAAGGCCAATAACGCTCTGCAGAGATAGATTAGTACAATGCGACACAGGTAGGCAATCGATATGGATACTCACCATCTCGAGGGTCCACACTCTGCGGATCCAGACCTTGAGAGTGCCGTCGATGCCTTCAACGTTCTCAAGATCAACACCCTCCCACCAACAGCGACGAGCAGGCTTGCGCCAGAACAGCAGCAACTTCTGGGCCATGCCGACGGCGTTAGAGTTGGCATCGCCGCGAACATCAGTGCGCAGGCGGGCGAGAGCGATGCTGCAGATGACAGCCTTGTTGGGCTCGCCAGCACGGTGACCCCAGGTATCGTCGTGATTGAAGCCGCTAAAGCCAACATATCAGTAGGTTGCAGGAGACGTTACTAGATGGAAGAGGAACTTACCCAGCCGTCAGCATCTCGATAAGATGTTGCTCAGTGGTACCAGGCTCCTCGCTCTTACGAAGACCACTAAAGATGCCACTCTGCTTCAGCAAGGCACGGCCAGCAGCACGCTTGACCTGGACCATCTCGGGGTGGCCAATGTCGCGCCTCGGTGGGATGACGTAGAAGTCGAGATCTTCGCGCAAGACGATGATACCAGCTCTGTCCTGCAGCATGTCTCTAGCGTTTGCACCCTGCATGGGCTCAATGGGCACCGGTGCTTGGTCGGCGGCGAAAGGAGATGAGGAGTCATCGGTGGGGGAGGTAGGGATTGTTTGGGCGACGGAGCGGAAGAATTCGAGCATGTATTGCAGAGAAGTGGGGTCATACTGGGAATGATAGATCGAGTCAGATAAATATACATCATGGTTTTGGAGCAGGTGTTGTAGAGCAGCGATGTCTTGCGGACGGAAGGAGGAAATGAGGCGCGGGGCGGCACTAACATCGACGGGATAGACGTCAGGTTCGTGGTACGAGTTCATGTGGCCTTCGGGGAGGAGCCCGTTGGGGAAGAGCGACAGCAGCACGAACTCGGGGAGAGTGAGGAGCTCATCGCGCGACAGAGTGAAGCGAGTGCCTCTGCGACCGAGTTAGCTGCTTGTAGTGTGCGAGTAGGGCACGACGGGGATACCTCAGGTCGATGTTGATGTGCTCATCCGAGGCAGAGTGGAAGGTGTTGATAGGAGCAGGGCCACCTTGCGAGACCTGTGTGATGATGCTCGCAGCACCTCCGGCTTGGGCCATGAGGTAAGTGAAGCCGTCGAGCGGGCTGGTGCCTTCGGTGTAGGGCGGTGGAGGTTCGCTGTCGTCGGGAGCCTTGTCGTTGCGAGGCTTGGTGTCGCGTGGGAGAGCGGCCTTTGTCTCTTCTACAACAGACGGGAATGGAGTGGGCGACGAGGTCGATGACGACGGGCCTTCTTCAAAGTCGGGCGGCGGCGGCGCGGCTGCTTCCTGAGGCGGGAAATAAAGCGACGGGAAGTTGTGCGACGAAAAGGGTGGAGGGTCCTGTGTCTCTGCTTGCTGTTCGACTTCTGGTTCGACTTTGGGAATGGACAGCGGTATTGATTGGTTGTGATGTCGGGTCGCGGATGGCGCTGGTGATGCAAGCTCGTGCTTGTTGTCGCTGCCGGAGTTGGAGTGGGTTAATGAGCGTGTGGTCGATACAGAAGAACGGTCGCTTTCGTAAATAGACGCCAATGCGCAGGTTGCAAGATGATTCCTCGACAGCAGACACGGATTTGTCCCGATTGTCGTTGCTGTGTGCTGCGACTCTTGTGTTTGTATCTTGTATCGTCCACACTGGTCGTCGTTCCTGCCCCCTCCGCCGTTATACGCGCTAGTTGCTCTTACGAATTGCGCCTTCCCAATTTAGGCCCCGCTTGGCGCCTTCCTCTAATGAATTCCGTCAGTCTCCTCACCTCAATCTCAATCTCACAGAACGTCTTTTGGCTGCATCGAAACCTACCGAACCTCACATCGAGACTCGAGACATTTGTATCAGGTTGTGCTCAATCCATTGATTTGTGTCGATAATGGTACAGAAAGCTTACATATTCCTACATGACCTCATGATATGCCCGGCAAATTGATTGTCCACGTCGTGATGAACGCGTCAACGGGAAGATAGAACAAGCATCGAAACATCTCTATCATGATGAACAGTCTGGTGAATCC
Organism: Aureobasidium subglaciale EXF-2481; assembly: GCF_000721755.1. NCBI lineage: Eukaryota > Fungi > Ascomycota > Dothideomycetes > Dothideales > Saccotheciaceae > Aureobasidium > Aureobasidium subglaciale. Next base: position 100,251 of record NW_013566970.1, on the reverse strand, counting down.
ATAAAGCACAAATCCGACCAAGATGACGATTGAAAACACGATATGTTTCGTGAAGGCGAAGCGTAGGTACAACTCATGCCATGCCAGCAAGAAGAGCGGCAGTATCGTCGACCCAAGCGCGCAACCTCTCCACGCCCACATCTCTACCCGTCCTGGAAATTCAAAGTCCCACGCAGCACAATGGACTGCTCCAAGGGCGGTAGCACAAGCTAGCATGATGGTGTTTGAAAAGGCTCTAGCCTTCAAGTGCGCGCGAGACTGTCGCCAGCTTCTCGCGCGGTAAAGTAGTGAGCTCGTCTCCTCAAGCCCACATTGAGCCAGCTCCCAAGCTTCTGCGACAGTAGGTCTTCTTGCTGCTTCCAAATATATCGGCCTTGTGACACCCTGCGGCTTCTGCCACAGAAACATGTAGGTCAGAAAGGTGGTAATCGCGAAGGCGCCTGTTGCTACCTCGAGCTGGCAGACAGCGAGAGAGGATGCCGCGCGCGAGATCATCTGAATGATGAGCCAGAGAACTTGACAGACCGCCAGTGCTTTGGCGAGACCGTCACTGTTGCTAATAGCGTTCAGATCTTCTTTGCTCATGCTGGGCAACGATTCGATGATGCCGTGTTTTTGTGCGAGCCGGATCTGGTCAAGACTCATGGTCCATACATCGGTTGTCATCCTCATAGCGGTCAGCGCAACGTTTCTAGCCTTGGGGTCGCTCTGGTGTTGTTGCATCATTTGCTCAATGATTGCTCCGTTTGTGGCATCAGGACTCCAGTCAGAGTCTCCAAATGAGGCCGACAACTTAGCATGTCGTTTGGACATGATATCAAGGTCCCAGGATATCGATTTGAAACTCTTCTTCTGGACTGCAATGCTTATGGATATTGGGAGCAGATCCCGCTGGGATCCGTTGGTGGATGATTCGCGGCTCCAGCTATTGGCGTGCGGGAAGCTGAGCTGATTAAGCAGCGGTTCCTGGGAGGGTGCAGCAATTTGATATTTCTCCAGTGCCGTCTCATCGTTGGTATCAGATATCCCTCGTGGCTCTTGGGCTTCAAGATTGCAAAAACGAAGCCTGAAACCGCCCATCTGCGCAAAGAAGCCATGGCTGGATGTCCAGTCCACTTTATCGTTTGTCGCTCCTCCAGAGATGGTCCTGGCGGCCTTACAGGCAGTCAACCACTCCTCCGCAGCTACACCACACAGTAATTCTGGAGCGATCAGAGTAACAAGCATCCACCGCAGCTTGATCCCTAGCTGGACGAAGAAGTTGTTAAGTTGCTGACGCACACTTCGAGGCTGACATTGATGTGGGATCGGCAGGTGTTGGATGGACCAAGTGCATAGAAGTAAGACACTCAGACAGCTCCAGAGAATATCGAGGGTGCCTCGTACATCAGGACTTTCAACAAAGCGTGTACCTTCTGCGGGTAACGAGCAGTCGGTCTGGAATATTGACATCGTGTATGGTTAGAGGCTTCATGTCGAAAAGTAGTCGTCACTATATCTTTGAGTAAAACGTTGTCTTCGTAAATTTAGCAGGGTGCTATCAACCTGCAGCGAAGATCGTCATTGTGTTTGACTTTGCGGACTCGAACAGGCATGTCAGTATACTCTGTATGCAGTGCAATATTCTGATATTGCTGCGAAGCGACAGTGTGGAATGTAGAGCACTTCACGTGCTCGGAAAGCAATCTATAAGAGGCATCGCATAGTGATGATCTCCACTGCACTATGAAGCAACTTCCGTGCCGCCCAAAGATATCTTGCTGCTCTAAGATAATGATGGCAATTTTCTGTGGAAGATCAACAGGCGCAGTGCATTGTGATACTTCAAGTGTCTCGGGGAAAGTTGGCTGTTGTTAATTGGTCAGACAGATATGTGGTTGCCTTGTGCGCCGAAATATGTCGCACGAAGGTGGCTGTATCATGACACAAGCAATCTCAAAGGCATTTTCGTAGTAAGCCAGAACAAGGGGCTTTGCTGATGATTGATGCTCGGCCCCCTAAAGTCTTGCATAGAAACGGCATGATGGAGATGCTCGACAAGTCAGGATGAGAATAGAGCGAGGGTGCAACCAGGGTTAGGATGGCTGGCCAAGGCCGTGAAGCTTGAGCACGGATGAGGTTTCCGCCTCTTTGACTGGCCACTCTCCAAGTAAGTTATCAACCATTCTCTTGCTCCATCTGCATGCATATTCATGCTTTGAATTGTAACGTAGACGTCATGTAGATTCTTTCTGAATATGGAAGACAGGTAGCTCTCTCAGCTATTTCCTGACATCCTTCCGAGACAACTTCAGAGCGATGCCTTGGAGTGCATACAAAATCATCATTGTCCTCCGAGAGTAAGCGTAGAAGGTCTATGTTGTCCTTCCATCATTATACCATACTCTTCTGCAATTGTGACGCATACGGGACAGCTGCAGTTTTCTTTCAAGCAACAAGGAAAGACTGGACAACATGACACAGAACGACCAATCAGGAACTGATGCAGCAAAGATTAAGGTGGCTGAATTCATCGCCGTTGATCGGTCTACGTGCATACCAGCCACCCCACATTTGAGGGTGGTTGGGCGAAAAGCGATCACATATATTTGCGCACTGTATCCGTCTCTACGTTCGTTCCGACCAGTTTCTTTTAATCTGAACCCTGGACCAAACGCAAACAGGATTCGCAGCGAGTACAGGACAACATACAGCGAGCTGAAGCAATTATTGGCTATCAATTTCGCTCACGCAGATACATCGTCGAAGCCTTGACCCCACCGCTGCAACATTTCAGTGTAGCCGACGGATACTACAGACTCGCTGTTGTTGGCGACTGCAAGATGTACGCTGCGATGGTCGATTCTTGGTACCTTGGAGGAGCTCCTAGAGGTAAGTCTGGAGCGATCAATCTTGTCGATATAGCTGATAAAATCGTACAGCGGATTGGACCAGGACACGCGAGTCCCTACTAGGCAACGGCAACTTCGCAAAGGTCGCAAAAGAGACAGGCCTTGTTCTATGCAGACTCCCTGATGGCTGGTCCTTCTCTGACGGCCAAAGTGCCACGCTTTTAGAGGCTGTTGTCGGCGCCGTCTACTTCGACTCCGGCGATGACATGGAAGCTGTGAAGCAAGTCATGAGAGCTTTAGGAATTATTCGAGTGGTAATGTTCTCGCATCTTGATAACTTTGACAGCAGGTTTACCTGGTTCCGCTTCGTTCCGTCACCTCGACATGCGGCGACTCGCACAAGGCGGCTCCCGGGGTACTCGACGAAGATGCGCCCGGATGCCCTTGCGTGTGTGGTCCTTCACCAGCCGTGAACGAGATCTCTAGCCTCAGGACATGGCTTTAGACGTGTTCCACAGCCGGCAGAGGAGCTCACACGTAAGGGCATCCAGGATGCGTCTTCGTCGATGACCCCGGGAGCCCCCTTGTATGTAGGCTCCCTTGGGTAGGTGCTATGATGACGAACTGTTTTGTTCGCCTCATCATCGAGCACCTACTGACTAGTGGCGATAGTGAGTATCGCACTCGCCCCTCGACTCGCCTTTGACGCAGCACTCAACCCTGCGATCTCACGATGCGGACCCAAGTGTCAACCATCTTGTCCTCAGCCCTGTCATTACCCCCGTTTGTTTTCTTGTTCGTGAGTAAGGGTAATACAGCTCTCAACTCTGTACCCCCAGCTCTGTAACAATTGTTGTATGGTCTCTGGTGACCTCGTTGTGGGCAAGGATTCCTATGTATGTAGACACGCTTGCTGTCGTCCATTCTTTTGAAGAAACATAGCACAGAGAAATGAAGATTCCAAAAAGGAAATGTTCTCATCGATCCACAAAGCTTCACGCTCGTTGACAGACAAAGTCTCTGATATGTGGATCCAGCGCCCCGAACTTGATACTCTCGTCGGATCGAGCATCCGAATTGTGCCTAAGCTTAAGAGCGACTCGTCCTTCCAATTGTCTCATTGACTCCTCTCCCCGAAAACTTGATAGCCATACTCTTTTTTCGCTCTCTCACACCACCTCATTATCCTTTAGTTTCAGTAAAATCACGCGGCATAAAAGTGGAGACCAATATGGCCACAGTCAGTTTTGCCACCAATCAGCACCATACTGGCTGCGACCACCGTCAGCACTATGGATTGTAGGTCAGAACGACCAGATAGCAGCGTCAGCCTCCACGATATAAAGATTCATCACACTCTCGAACATTGCGCCATTGAAAAGCTGGGAACCTACGACCACGGCAGAGCAAGACATCCAACGGAAGCGCAACTATGGCCAATACAAGTACCAGCGAATTGATCCGTGCAATGCGGCAAGTGGACAAGCGTCAAATCTCTGTGGCCGAGAAATCAGAACTCGTGTCCGCTGCTCAAGATCTTATACTCGAGGTAGAGAGACCATGGGATACGATCCTGCGAATCGGTTGGTCTCAGGTGTGTCGATGTCTGCTACCAGTAGGGAGCTACAGCTGATCCCGTAACAAAAACAGCCCAGTTTGCCAGCAACGCTGTGTACTCTGATTGACCTGAAGCTATTCGAACGCTGGGTCGCAAGCGACGATGAGGTACAGAGTGCGTCTGATCTTGGAGAAATGGTTGACTGCGACCCTGATTTGATGAGTATGAATTATGCAAACATCATAATGTCTGTTGAATGTTGACACCATAACCTAGCCCGTCTGCTACAAAATCTTGTCTCTCACCAACTGCTTGGAAATCCAGGACCAGACTCGTATAGTCTGACAGACTTCACGAGATCCCTGGCTGATCCTGATCAGAGTGCTGCTTTCCCCTTCATTTACGAAGTCAAATCACCGACCTATGCATCTTTACCGCGGTATTTGAAGAACGAAGGGTATAGGAACCCTATTGGAAAATCACCTGCCGCTTGTGCATTCACTTTGGGCACGAAGTTTGATGGCACCTTGTTTGACTACTTTGCTCAGAATCCGGATGTCAATGAACGATTCGGTCGCTGTATGAAGGGATTTGCGGGTAATCTGGTCTCTTGGGTCGACCAGTACCCGACTGAAAAATTGCTCGATGGTTTGGACCAGGTCATTGTAGTTGATGTTGGCGGGAGCACCGGCCATGACCTCAATGCGTTTCAGCGTAAGCATCGGCTTGCACCAGCAAGGTTGATTTTACAGGACCTGCCAGAAGTAGTCGCCAAAGCCAATGTCGAAGATGGCATTCAGCTCATGGCTCACGACTTCTTCACACCACAGCCTATCAAGGGTATGTGATGCACTTCCGAAGTTGGATCCAGCTGACAGAAGTGATCAGGTGCTCGAGTGTATTATCTGCACTCAGTGCTTCACGACTGGCCTGACCACAAGGCTCGTGAGATACTCCAGATGCTGAAGCCTGCCATGATCAAAGGGAAGAGCAAGATCCTCATTCATGAGCATGTCTTGTGGCCACAAAATAACACTCCCCTAGCGACTTGGTCAGATCTTCTGATGCTTGGCCTTATGAACGGATGCGAGCGAACGATTGGAATGTGGAAGGATGTTATCGAACCTGTTGGTCTTGTTATCAGCGAGGTGTACACATCTGTATCATCGCCACATAGTATTCTTGAGCTCAAATTGATTTAGACGGCAAATAAGCACCTTGAAGTTGGTCCATGCGCCTGCATTTGCGGCACGCAAGGGATGGCATCTGCGAAGATTTACTTATCAGCCATTGTCTTTCAACCTCTTCCTGAATTGTTGAGTGCTGATTTCTTGGAACACTCCATCATCATGAAGTACTACGACGAGGATTGGACACAAATTCAAGCCATACTGCGAGCAAGATCGTTCTCTCAGCCAGTGAACAGATTCCATATACGCGAGCCCTGGATAGCATTGAGCCCGCTGCTCAGTACCATGATGTGTGATGCAAGTACAGTGGCCGGCGGTCCACTGTCGTTGACAGAACGAGACGTCATTTTGGAGTACACAGTTCGCGAGGCGAACACCGTTACACGAGCTCTTGTCAAAGTAAACACGGCAACTATGGTTTTGACAGGGACCGCTGCATGGTGTGATAGGAAGAAGTCCGCCTTTCTTCATCGACAACCAAAGGTTCCATACGCGTTTGTATCTCCTCTCGTATGCGATATTGCCGGGAGATTAAGTTGTCTCGCAACTGATATCTACCTCATGTCCAAAATGACACCATTGCCTTCTGAGATCGTCTAAGACACTCGAATGCATACTTTCAAGGACTCTCTGATCGCCCGGAGTCGCCAGCTCGGCGGTGATCGGCCACATCTTTTGCGCGACAAGAACTCGAAGCTATCGTTCTCCCCTCGCCAATGGTTCACAGAGGGGTTGCCAGAAGCTCCGTCCGAGTTCAGACAACGAGTTCTCAAGCATCCAGATCTTCACTGGTATGGCCGTTTCCCGACATCGTTAATCCCAGAATCGGTCGATGGCGCGCTGGTCCAAGCTGAGCAAGATCGTGAACCAACGATTTACGACGAACCGCATTACGGTACAGACGGTTGTCAGGAAGTCGACCACTGGTCTGCATATCAACGCTATGGGCTACCGGGCAAGCCAAAGCCTTGTATGTTTATCTGAGTGCAAGAGTCCTTGTGGCCATGTCGAGTGGGCTCCGTTATTTGAGTAGTCAATGTCCTTGTAGTGCGATGATCGATCCATGTACAAGTTTTCATAAGAGGTCGAGACAGGATATATGTTCGCGTTGGCAACATAGGTCAATTGTTTACAAGATTTCGAGGAGAGAAAAGTGGCGTCGACCTGTTCCAAGGTCGGAGTGTTGGCCGGCAGCCCCGCAGAAGGCTGGGGTTGCGTCACCAATCGTCACGACTCGCCAGCCACGAAACGCGAACCATTCTGGCAAAACAGAAGGGTCTTGAGTTTAATATAAACATCACACTTGACAGTTGTTGCTCTAGTTCCGGCGACGACTAACATGTCGTTCAGTGATCAGAGTGTGTTGAATATGGGTGCGTCCAGCGACGCGATAGGTATGTTCCAACTTCCAGTTCAAAATCTGCACAGTCGTTACACACGATAAAATATACTAACTTCTTCTACAAGATGCTCAGAGCGAGGGTGACAATCGTGGAGGTTCTTCGTCGTACAACAAGTTGCTATCGACTGTGATTCCTCTGCTCATCATCGCCATACCCATGGTATTGGCATTTTTGTATCTCCGACAGAAACAGCGTCGCATATATGCTCCGCGAACATTTTTGAACACCTTGGAAGATGAGTACGAACATCTGGGTACTGATTTGCAGCGGAGGAAAAGCTGACAAGAACAGAGAAAAAACACCCAGACCAGCATATGGCATGTTCGACTGGATATCTGCCTTTAGCAAACTTCCAGACCAATTTGTCTTGAACCACCAGACATTGGACAACTACCTCTTCATACGCTACTTCCGCATGCTCACTTACATATGTCTTGTGGGAACAATCATCACTTGGGTCTTCCTACTTCGTGTCAACTACAGTGGCGGCGGTGACCAGTCTGAGCTTGATATGTTCACGTTCAGCAACGTTACAGATCCTAGCAAATTCTACTGGCATGCAGGATGTGCATATTTCTTCCTTGGATTCGTCATGTTTGTCATCACCAAGGAGACTCTGTACTATGTCAATCTGCGCCAAGCATATCTCACCACTCCCCGTAATGCTACTCGCATCTCTACTCGTGTCGTGCTCTTCACGGGAGTGCCAGAAGATATGCGCCACGAGAGGTGGATCAAGGCCGACTTCTATGGTGTCAAGCGTGTTTGGCTGGCCACAGACTGCACTGAACTCGAGAGTCTTGTCGACAACATGAACGATACGGCTATGTCGCTGGAAGAGGCAGAGATCAAGCTGTCCACCATTGCCACCAAGAAACATCTAAAGGGGGAGAAGCATTTCGCCGACGACCCTGAGAGAGCTGGTACTGCTACTCAGCAGTGGGTCGCTCCTAAAGAGAGACCTTCGAAGCGCATTGCATTGGTCGGCAGAAAGCAAGATGCCATCCACATGTACCGCGAGCAGCTGCAGACAGCCATCCCAAAGGTTCAGGCTCTCCAGAAACGCCATGTACAAGGTTATGAGAAACTCCTCCCTGCAGTGTTTGTCGAGTTCGAGACGCAACGCGCTGCACAACTTGCCTACTCGGATCCTTTCTGGAAGCAGCCAGGCAAGATGGAGGCATCAACGATTGGCCTCGCAAGTCCAAAGGAGATCGTATGGATCAACTTGGCAATGGGTAAGCCTGAGCGCTGGACTCGCACATTAATAGCGAACGCGGTCATCGTCCTCTTGATTGTGTTTTGGTCAGTACCCGTGGGCCTTGTTGGTTCACTTGCAGACATCGACAACCTCTCCAAGAACTTCCCTCCTCTTGGATTCGTTAACAAGCTTTCTCCTGGGGCGAAGGGCGCTATAGGAGGTCTTCTCCCTACTCTGTTGATCTCTGCTATCCTGGCTCTGGTGCCTATCATCTGTCGCTGTAAGTCATGGTTCACAATTTGATTTGAACTAGCTGACAACTGTGTAGTCATTGCCAGAAAAGCTGGATCTATCACGCTTGCTCAGATTGAGCTCCGTACACAAGGCTGGTACTTTGCCTTCCAGGTTGTACAGGTGTTCCTCATTACAACCTTCAGTTCAGGCGCCTCGACCGTTGCTAGTATGTTTTCCTCCTGTCTTTCGAATGTTTCAGGTACTGATATCACCTGTAGAAGAAATCTGGAACGACCCTGCCCAGGCTCCTACTCTACTTGCCGACAATCTGCCTACCGCTTCCACTTTCTACTTATCCTTCTTCATTCTGCAAGGTGTTGCTGTCACTGCCTCGACGATATTTCAAATCGTGCCGTTCCTCATGTTTAATATCTTGTCGCCCTTCTTGGACACGACACCTCGCAGAAAGTTCGAGAGGTTCATCACGCTCACGGGACTGAGCTGGGGAGATACTTATCCCAAGTTCACCTTATTTGCTGTTATCGGTAAGATTTAGCATAGTCACTCACACTCGAAAAAGCTAACATCATGACAGCAATCTCCTACTCTTGCATTGCTCCGTTGGTCCTCGGGTTTGCTCTGCTCGGCATCTTCTTCCTCTACCTCGCCTTTCGCTACAACGTCTTCTACGTCCTGACCATGGCCGTAGACACCAAGGGTGATGCCTACGGTCGCGCCCTCCAACATCTAAGCGTCGGCGTCTACCTCTCGGAGATCTGTCTCATCGGCCTCATGAGCGCCCGCGAAGCCACCGGTCCCGCGAAATTGATGCTGTTACTTTTAATCTTCACCCTCATCTACCAAACCTATCTCAACGCTGTCCTGGCACCCCTCTCAAATTCGCTAAACGACGAATTGATGGCCGAAAATGAAGAAGAAGCACTCGCACAAGCGAGTGAAGATGGCGCAACCCCTCCAATCGATATCCACGCAGGCGAAACAGTACAACCAAAAACCACATCCCCGTACTCTCAAAATGCCACAACCAATGCCTTTATCTCACACTTCAAGCGTGGAGGGCTTTTTGCTCCTTTCCTCTTCAACGGTAACAAGTCAAGTTATCCTGCTCTACGCCGTCAACTCTGGGATTCCTTTCCTGGAAAACCTGCTCCTAGTATCCCAGAGGAGGTGCTGGAACATGCATACCATCATCCTGCTATCACGGCAACACCACCGACTCTTTGGATCGTCAGGGACGAAGTAGGCGTTTCTGCACAAGAAATCAAAGAAACTGAAAAGGTCATCGAGATCTCGGATGAGGGGGCTAGATTCGATGAAAAGGGCAAAATCGTATGGGATGAGGATGATGTGAGAAAAGCTCCCATTTGGAAAGACAGAGTCGAATATTGAGACGGTGGCGTGTGTTGCTTACGAGGAATTGACAGTGATGATGAGTTTGATAAGAAGTACAGCAAAAGTAAAGTCTAATATGTTCATACCGTTCCGCAAAGCCACCTGAGACGGCCAAAGCGGTGCCTTTGACAAGAAGGCAGAATTTATTCTAGCTCCCTTGCTTGATAAGGAGGGGCTGCACCATGGCTGATTGGAGGCACAGTTTATTTGAACAATCATCAGTCCACCTCGGGGAGCCCGGCTTCTACAAGATCTCCTGACGATCATCACACATTTAAACGGGACTGTGCATTGCGACAGGTGGTCACGGATCACTCACCATCCCGTGAGAGGGCACATGATGCTCGAGTATGCGTTGGTAAAAGTTCAAATACAGGAGGTGCTCTCCGCCAGGGTAATAATAATGTTGCCAAGCTTAATGCCATAGTCATCGATAGGGGGGACAAAAGAAAAGAGAAGGAGAAGAAAAACGCCGACCACCGAACCAAACTTCGAAGCTGTGAGTATGATTAAAGGTCCATGACCGGGCTGGAGGTCTCCATACACTTGACTGTAATCGCGGTTCCGGTCTCCCATCTGGAGGTCGTGTGCCAGAGGCAATGGTGCTACTTATCGTCAGCTTGTGTCATGGATTGTGAGTATGGGGGTGACAAACGTTCTCGGTCTTCACCTCCAGCTCGCATCCTCGACAATCAACGTAGCTCGTCGAGGTTACCTCGGAGCCGAACGTGGTGCAACCGGAGGGATCGATGCGAACTTTGGTACTGCATCGCTTGGTGGTCTTCGACGAGGTCGCTGCTGCGGCTGCAACTGGTGTGGCAGTCATGGGAGTCCTTTCTGAAAGCAGAGAGCTCTTGATGGACTTGCTCTTGGTGGAGCTGATGGCCTTGGACTTGCTCTTGGTGGAGCTGGTGACCTTGGACTCGCTCTTGGTGGAGCTGGTGACCTTGGACTTGCTCTTGGTAGGCCTCTCGCTGGAGATGGTTGTGTGGTATGTTGGTCCCGAGATGTGCTTGACAATGAATGTCCGGTAGGTGGTACTGATGACGGAATCCATGTGATCATAGTAGTTGTGCAGATCTGTTACAACACCAGCGATGCTGATGGCAGAAGATTCGGGTGATGGTGTCATCTTGGGGATGACCTGATCGTCAGATGAAGTTGGGGAGGTGTGGCCCAGAGCCGACAACACTTCTTCGTGGGACGGTGTGTAGTATGTAGCTGTGGTAGTCTCTGAGGCATTGGCGTTGACCTTGCCGATGATGGGGCTGATGGACTTGGGCATGCTGCAGACGCTTGTGCCATTGACAGTGACGGAGCTGAGGCATCCCTGAGGGAGGCCGAGGCTAAAAAGGTGTCAGTACTCTGTCTCCATGATGATCGCGATGTCGAGGGAAGGGCTGATGCAACGCAGAGTGCAAAGCTGACGACGGAGGTGCTTGGAGGAGATGACTTACGCGGTACCAACTATGACGGCGGCGACGGCGATGCTGATAGTAGAGAGATGCATATTTGCTGATGATGCTGCTTGGATGGTATGTTGTGCAATGGGCTAAGCAGAGATGAGTCTTGTCGAATGTCGATGTTGTGATGAGATGAAGATGAGCTGTTGACAGAGAAGAGAAACAAGTGGCATACTGGCTCCCGTCGTTCTTGCCAAACGCACAACAGTCGACTAGATCATTGTCGGAGCGGCAAGCTTGAGCGTGACGCCTCGAAGAGGTCGCACTTTCCTCGCACTCAACGATACGACGCCGAGAATGCTGTACTGAGACCAAATCGCAATTCTCGGTGGCTCCTGGCAGCATGAAACGGAAGCCCCGTAGTAAGGCAGAGCCATCTTCAGGAGTAGTATTCGATTTCTGAGGGATGTTCTGAATCATCGCTCTCATTGACAACTTGATCGACGTGAAAAGTACTCTACCTTTCGACAGCTAAGTATTTTCTCAGCGAGTCCTCTGCCGGAGGAAGTGTGACACTGATGACCTCATACTGTATGTGAATTTATTGCAGAAGCTGTACATGGTCCCCTGTGCCTTGCGAGATACCTTAGAAGCCTTGTATCAAGGCAGGGACGTTTCCAGGATCAGCGTCAGTGCGTAGTGAGATATTACAAAGTAGTGCTCTCCACTGAACTCGACCCAATCCGAAAAGTGCTATGCTTTTCGACAGCAATTCCCCATCAAGCTCATGCTAAAGAAAGTGCTACGCTGATGACTCCATATTAAGACTGCGTCCCTTGACCGTGTATCAAGCCAAGTCTTCGCGCCGAAGAATGAAACTGTTTTCGGTGATTATTCAAAATAGACTGTTGAAACTCGTCGACTTCGGCCTCGATCCTCGTCACGAACGACTAAATCTCGCAACTACATCATCGACATTGATTTTTTGACTCAATCAATTGATGTTTTAGCCTTTGCTTGCTTTGCTCATGCAGATAAGATCGATCTTAGCACATCAAACTTTCGGGGTGCAGCTTCCGATGCCGCGATGGAGCTTTCGGAAGCAGGCTTTCGAGTCACTTCCGACGAAAGACTATCCAGTCTGCGGTACCCCGTGGTGGTAGTCGGGTCAGACACTGCAGGGATCGTCTTCGGAAGCGATACCACGTCTGTGATCATGCCATACCATCAACATCTCACCATGTATCGCCACATGTTGAGGGGACCGGATGCTAACTTTGCAGTGACGTCTGAGAAGAACACGTCCGAGGAGGAGGAAGCAAGGCGTGCAGTCTCGAGTCGAGCTAAGGTCTATAAAAGATGTCAGCCCCGTCGACAATGTACGGCATCATATCATCACATCTTTCTACATTCGCAAACCAACAAGTCATCTTTACCACCCTCTCAATCACCTCTTCATCATGCTCGGCAAAGTCTCATTCGAAGAGGCCTACGAGATCCCTCGTCTGGCAGACCAGAGCCGTGATCAAGCAGCTCTGTACATCGCCCCCAAGGACTTGGACCGCTACATGCGCCAGATAAAGTCTATCACCGGCGAGCGTCTCGAAGTCTCGGACGCCCATGGAATTGGCTACACCATCGTCTCCCTGACAGTCCCCGGTATTCAAGGCATCACCGATCCCACCGAGGCCGAGAAGCACGCCACCGAAGTAAACGAATACATCGCCAACGAGATCAAAGACCATCGTGACCGTCTTGGCGCTTTCGCAGCACTCTCCATGCACAACCCCAAACAGGCTGCTGAGGAACTCCGCCGTTGCGTCAAGCTCGGCTTCCACGGCGCCCTCCTGAACGATGTCCAGCACGCCGGTTCTGATGGAGAATCCTACCTCTTCTACGACCAACCCGCCTACGACGACTTCTGGAAAGTAGCAGTCGAGCTCGATGTCCCTGTATACATCCACCCAGCCGCTCCCATGGGGAAATACTACGAGCAGCAGTACGCTCAACGCAAGTACCTCGTCGGCCCACCCCTCAGCTTCGCAAACGGTGTGAGCCTTCACCTCCTCGGTCTCATCACCAATGGTGTCTTTGACCGCTTTCCCTCTCTCAAAATCATCGTTGGTCATCTCGGCGAACACATCCCCTTTGACTTTTGGCGTATAAACCACTGGCTCGAAGATGTCGAGAAGCCTCTTGCTGCTGCAGCTGGAGACGTCATGTGCAAAAGGACAATCTACGATTACTTCAACAGGAACATTTACCTGACCACTTCTGGACATTTCTGTACTCAGACGTTGAACTATGTTGCTGAATACTTGGGTCCTGAGAGATTGCTGTTTAGTGTAGACTATCCTTATGAGACTATTGAGAATGGATGTGGATGGTGGGATGGAGATGCAGAGAACATTGCAAAGGCATTGGGTGGAGAGGAAGCGTATAAGAATGTTGGAAGGGAAAACGCAAAGAAGCTGTTCAAGCTTGGAGAGTATCACGATTGCAATGCTTGAAGCGTCGACATCTCGATTGAATAGTTAAGAAAAACCCAGTATAGAAGCGATTTCCTGTTTTATACTAAGGCATTCCAAGTGCTTGGTTTTGGTATTTATGAAGGGAATGTCGGAGGTATGCAATCACATGCCAAAGACATGGATCACATGTCACGTGTTTGTGCTGCATGAGAGCGCTTGCGGCTTGCAGCTTGCGTCGAAGTCGAAGCTCAAATCTGAGACGGCTATTCACCTCGAAAGATATAAGACACAAGTGTGGACTTTGCGACGTCGGGTACAGAGTCATGCGCACACAGCCAACGAACAGAAATAGCTTGGGAGGAGAGCGTCAGAGGATACAAAAAACCTTGGGAAACGCTCATTTTAATCACCCCTTTGCTTGTTATCGATGCCATCAGGATCACGAATGAACCCCGACGAAACTCTGACTACTGAGATAGAGCCTGGGATAAGCCACCAAACATTGAGTCAGATCGTGCGAGGTTCATATTCAATGTCCACCAAGTGCTTTGACGTCGGATTATGAGCTTCACAAGGCGTATTCGAGTCCAAGATCCAGCAGCAATACGACACTGACCAGAAAGCTACTTGCAAGATCCGATCCCAGCGATACTTGAGCCTCTACTTGCGGAATTTGCAGTGAACAGCGCTGCAATATCGATCAGGCAGCGACAAGGCAGCCTCCAGACTTCGAACAAGAGGCCTGTTTTCAGACGACAATACCAAGGAATCCACAAAACCCCAACGTATTGTCCAGCGAGGAGATCAGGCAGCAATATTTGACTGATCAGGAAGGAGCTGTACTCAGTCATAAGAGCAGGGATATTTCTACCCTTACGCTTTGTTCCCTCCTTCCTCAACATCAGTGCAAGGCTTTGGTCAAGCGATAGTCTTCTGGGAAAGACTCCAGAGCTCCCACCATCCAGGTGTCACATCTGCCGAACACATCTCAGTAGAGCAGTCATGCCTGTCACTATGCAAAACATTCCCAATGAGATCTTGAAGCAGATCTTGGTGCAAGTTCGTGAACAAGGCGGCTACAGTACGCTCAAGAACGCCCTTCGCGTCTCCCGCCTCTGGAACGACGCAGGTACCCCAGTTCTCTACGAACACGTCGTACTTCACAACGAAAACATCAGTTCCTTCCTCGACAGCACTTTCAACACACATGTCGACATCTGGAGCATGACTGCAAAGTTCCATGAGATGTGGTGCCTGACCCACGGGAGTTGTGTGAGAGATGCATCAAGCACTTTCGAAGAAGCCAAGGCTATGTTTGCGGAACCTTTGCCTCCTGTTGGAGAGCAGAGGACTGGACTGGGTAAAAAGCGTTTTCGCAATCGTGAGAGGACGTGGGAGCAGGTTCAATCCTTGACACTGAATGTCAGACCTGAAGGATACGGTAGCACACGAGATGAGAAAACGTGCAGACAGAGGGGTAAGCTGACTCCTTTGGATGTGCAGCTCATGAGATTGGCAAGCATGCTACCAAGACAATATCCTCGACTTGACACCTTCTCCATCTTCACTCAAGATCCTTTCTTTGAGGACAAGTCCAAGCTAGAGAGGGAAGGTGCTGGGTTCTTGGACGCCCGAGTCTTTGTCGAGCTTGTCAAGTCATTGCCAAAATCTTGCATCAACCTCGAGCTCGACACCAATGGTCGCGAGATTCAGTTCAGTGCAATGTCGCCTCGCATATGTACCATGATTCGCGACATGATACCCAGACTGCAACATCTATCACTTAGAGTGTCCAACATCTGTGAATCCATGATCGAGTCAATTTCCAAGACCCGTGAGAAGAGCTATGTCCAAGCGCCGCATCTACGCAGTCTCCTGGTATCATTCGAGCGCAGAAATGACCCTCACTGGTTCGACTTGATGTACGCTCGCAACATCTGCAGAACGACACACTCAGCCATGAGCCATGATGTACAAATGAGCACCGGCAGTTCTATAGGTGGTAATGACGAAAAGAGCACGA
This sequence comes from Aureobasidium subglaciale EXF-2481, assembly GCF_000721755.1. NCBI lineage: Eukaryota > Fungi > Ascomycota > Dothideomycetes > Dothideales > Saccotheciaceae > Aureobasidium > Aureobasidium subglaciale. The sequence continues at coordinate 84,524 of NW_013566970.1, read as the reverse complement.
TCCGATTCGTTGGAGCTCTTCAAGATGCGCGCCATAAGGGGGCTTTCCCTCAGGCGAAAAGTATCCAGGTCGTTACACCAGAGAAGGTACATCGTCGCGGTTGGGCATGGTCGAAGAGGGAAAATGACAAAATGATGATCATCAGAGATTGTGTGCAAGATAAAACACATGCTCTTCAGTTCCTCCCTTCGAATAGCATGTATAGCCACGACAAGGATCGTGCTCTGATCGACCGCCATGGTGTCTTTGCAATGGGAGATAATGAAGAGCTCAAGTTGTTCGCAGAAGAGGGCGCGTGGGCCTCGACCGCCAGTTACCACGCCAGACTGCCAGTTGACACACCTGAAGTACGGTTTGAGAAGTGCCCGCTCAAGACACTGTCGACCGAGAAGGAAATGGAGTACTTTGTTGAAAGCTTGGCTAGAGAAAGGCACACGAAGCTGAAATGTCTTCATGAGGACCTGACAGAAGAGGAGAGGCATCCAGGGAGGGTGTTTGACTTCGAAGGAGCCACGTTCCCGTTCAGAGACTTCATGCCTGAAAATCTTTGAGAAGACGGAGTGCATTCGGCTGGAAGCTGAAAGACATGGTAGGGACATTTTAGCATTACGCATCGTATGTTGCCTGGCGAATGTAGCCATCTAATGAAATCGTTTGTTCCCGCGATCGTGACCGACTTCAGCACCTGGACATGGCGAGACCTGTGTATATATCAACTCAACTCAATCTCTTCGTCTTGAGCCAATGGTTGCCACTTCGATCGATCCTTGCGCTGCATACACTGGGAGGCATGGAACAAGTGACCTCTTCGCTGACGAACAAAAAAGGCATACAGCAACCCAGCCAGTACAACAGCCGAAGCACTAACAGCAGCAGGAATCTTGAATTGATCAGGACGAGCAAAAACCGCAGTAGAAGCGAAAGACAAGAGCTCAAAGGTATTCTGAACCGACGCTTCCATGGCCGAGAAGGAGCCTCGTTGATCAGACTCGACGGCGTCTTGAACGATGACTTGTGCAGACAGGTCAAAGCCCCAAAGACCAACTCGGCTGGCAATTGTACCAGCGAGCAGACCCACAACAGCATACTTCGGTGGGAGCTCCACCCAGAGCATAGTCGCAGTAATCACGACCCAGACAATCTGCCAGTTGAGAAACCATATTCCGCATCTGATGGCACCAATCTTGTGCATAGCCTTCGGTGCAAGCCATGTTGATGACAGCTCGAAGAATGTGGATACAGTGCGTAAAAGACCGATTGAGATCGAACTGAATCCAACTGAAAGGAGGTAGGTGACCATCTGGCCACCAAAAGTCAAGACGGTGAGGTAGAGCAGCGACAATGAGAAGGAGGGGAGAAACGCCGGATGCTGGACATAGGAGATGCATGTTCGGAAGGTTTCACGACCACGGCGGCTTGTGCCTGAAGTAATGGTATTATCGTTGTTTGCCTTGGAGTCTTGCGAAGCTGTGGGACGTATCTGCAAGTCGTTGACCCGGTGGTAGACTCTTGCGATTGCGTAGTATTCGACGAATACGGAGGCTGCAGTCATGCAGAACGTGACGAGGATAGCTATGCTGGTCGAAAAGCCATCGACCAAGGCTATGGCAAGAGGTCCGACCAGTTTGCAGAATAAGTCAATACGGCGCATTTGGGAGTTGAGCTCTTGCAGGTCGTCCGCATTCTTCTGTGATATTACGACAACCCAGTCTCGTTCGATAGATATTGTGTTGATTACCGACGAGAGCTTTTCGACGCAAGCAAGAAGGGAGAGAAGTGCTAAAGCAGCCTTTGCAGACCAGGAGCCAAGAGAGGTGTATCCCGAGTACAACAGGAGCCATAACAGGGCACATGATGTCGCAGTCGCAGCTCTTTGTCCGACTACAGCCGGTCAACACAATTCAGGAGAAGAGACAAGAAGGGATAAGATGGCCAAGGAAGAGCCAGCAGACCCAGCAGATACAACAAGCAGTATTTGAAATATTGAAGAACAAGGATGATATTGACGAGACTAGATAACTTACTGATTGACAAACGAATCAAATGCATGCGTTCAGAGCGGTCAATCAGACGACCTATGATGGTCGAACAGACGACGACAGAAGCAGAGCGAGTCAAAGCATAGATAGAAGCAGGAAACAAGGTACCGGGGAAGATTCTTGAAATGAACAAGACAGCGCCGAATTCAAACAGACGAGAGTTCCATGTCGACAGAAAGTGTGAGACATAGAGCTTCGCACGGACGTGATGTGATGGCAGTTCAGAATTGGACATGATAGCGATAGATCAGTGAAGCATGTTGGGATTGCAAGATGTGTCACTTGAGGAGACAGAGATCAAATGAAGTGCGCAATCAAGACCAAAGTCAAAGTGGAGTGATGAGAGACGAGAGGAAAAAAGAAAGAAACAGGAGAATAAATGCGGGGCTAGTGAAGAAAGCCAAAGACCCTGGTGGGCGGCGGATTGGAAACTTCACTCCTTGGCACCGTCACCTCTACATTGGGCCCATGCAGCTTCACGTCGCATGCGCGTCTACAAGTGGCATTCACTATCTTTGCACTACCAAATTGCCGTAATTCACTGTCTCGACGAGCTTTCATTCATCCTTGTTCCTTGTAGTCTCCTCATCCTTGACAGAAGTTCCTCCAAGCACGCACAAGTCCAACTCGCAGCATCACGAAACAGAAGCTTGGCCCCTGTGTAGAAAAGATGCCTGCCAGGAAGCGCGGCCGCCAGGAGGCCGAACTGGACAGCAGCATTGTCGCCGTGGAAAAGGCACAACCTCACAATGAGACTCTCGTCCGTCTACGGAACATGTGGCAGTTTGCCGCCCTGATGCAATACATGTACATCTTCGGCAAGCCCGTCAAGATCGACCCCGAGTTCGACATGGAGGTATGCGCCGGCGCTTCTCACGCGTCCCGTCAATTGCTGACCAAGGAACAGGATCTAGAGCACGAATGTCTCAGACCCGAAGCATCCGAGAAGCTGGCAGAGATTGGCCTGACCCTCCTCAAATTCGTCTCCTCGCATCGAGGCCTGAAGTGCGTCCAGCCAGCCACTGACTATGAAACATTCCACTAACCCCTATCAGCTACGACAATTATGATGAGTACACTCGCCGCCAATTTGTCGCAAAGGCACCTCAACGTAACCCCTACGGCATCGAAGAAGAGCCCAACAAGTTTGCCGAGTTCGACGTCTTCACAAAGATTCGCGTACTGCACCAGCTCTCATCATGGACCCTCAACAACGCAGAGCGCATGCGCGGCTTGATGGAGGAAAAGGACAATGAGCAGACACAATGGGTATGTCCTTGCTGCAGGATGACACTTTCTGTTGACTGACATTGCCGACAGCGCATCGAAGAGCTCGGCTGGGACTCGCAAGACCGTTCCTACTACGTCCTTGACGACGACCGCCTCTACCGCCGTACCGAAGCACCTCTACCGCCCCCTCCCGCACCCAAGCCGAAAGCAAAGGCCAGGGCACGCAGATCACGCGGCTCTCGTGCCAGCAAGCGCATCAAGCTCGACACTGCGCAAGAAAGCGAAGCCGAAGGAGAAGAGCAAGAGACCACCGGAATGGATATCAAGGATGACGAGGAAGCCGAGGACGACGGTTTCGGTGGTATGACGTGGGAATGCATCGCCGTCACACACGACGACTACACGGTCTTCCTCGAGTCCCTCCGCAAGAGTCGCGACCCCAACGAAAAGGCTCTGGTAAAGCGCATCAATGAACAAATCATGCCCATCCTTGAAAAGCGCGTAGAAGCACAGCGCCAAAAGATGTTGAAGAAGCAAAGAGAGCTAGAGAACCTGCAAAAGATGGCAACTGCCAAAAGGTCAAGCAGACTTGCCGGCAAAGCAGAGCAGAGGAAGGCGGAAGATGAGGCTGCTGAAGCAGAGAAGAGAAGACAAGCAGAGCTCGACATGGCTCGCAAGGAGCAGCAGAAACAGGAAAAGTTGGAACACGTGAGTTGCGGAGTGTCATGGAAGACGAGCAACGAAATACTGACTGAAGACAGGCTCGCGAATCGCGTATGCTCACCAGGGAACAACGACTCAAGGAGCGCGAAGTCAAGCGCATCTTGCACGAAGAAGAGCTCCGTAAGCTCGAGGAGAACCAAAAGAGTCTCGAGAACGGCGACGAGATCGAGGGCCGGCTGTCGGAGCGCCACCTCAAGGCTGAGATGGATAGACGACAGAAAGAGTTGGATGCTTTGGCCGAAGAAGAGGGCGAGTGGATCTTTGACTGCGCAGTCTGTGGCAAGCACGGCCAGAACTACGACGACGGCACACACTCAATCGCTTGCGAAAAGTGCAACATCTGGCAGCACTCAAAGTGTCACGGCATCGACGAGAAGGACGCCGAACAGGACGACTTCCACTTCATCTGCTCGGACTGCCAGAGAAAGCCCAAGCTGCCGCCGTTACACCTGCACTTCCCAGGCCAAAAGGAAGCCGCACAAGACGCCTCTCGCGGTCGTCCAGTTGAGGCTGTCGAGACAGTAACTTCGACGCCCCGCTCAGCTGCCCGCCGCTACAACCTGCTGGATGGCCCTTCACTTTCGCCTTCTGGTCAAAGCCCTGGCCCACCTGGCTACCACCGTCCTGCTGGTGCTCCTCCCGTTGGTGTTCCTCAGCAAGCGTGGAACGGCAGCACACTACCTCCACCTGCTCGTCCGTCGTCAAACTACGGCAGCTCTCCTCCTCCACCTACACAAAAGTCGAACGATGGCGACCTCTCCACTTTGCACGCCCAAGCTCACGCTGGCGCCGTCTCGTCACACTCAATCAATCCTCCCGTCCTCCAGCCCAATGGCCTGCAGATGGGTCCTCCCTCACCGACCAAAAGCTCTCGCCCGTCATCTTCCCACGGCCTCCCAGAACACCGTACAAACGGCTCCGCCACACCTCACCACATCCACCCGTCCAGAAACAGCCCTTCACCATCCGGCCAACGCCTCTTTCAGTCTCCAAACACATCCTTCCCTCCTCCCGCTCAACTCCAACAACAACAACGCGCCGCCGCCCACTCACCTACAAAACAACCATCCTCCTCCCCCTCCCACGCCCNCCCCTTCAACACCCCCNCCNCCNCNACCCCCTACNCCTTCCAANCCTCCACCGTNACCCCCGCCTCAGCAGCCCTCCTCCGCAACAACCCCCACATGCAAACCTCGCCCATACCCCCTCTCCCCACCGGAACCACACCCCTCATCCCCACCAAACACGATACCCCTCGCCCATTGTCCAGAGACAGTGCAGCGGAAACCCCTGTTGTGCCACCCATTACCGCATTGAGTCCTAGTCCTGCTGTGTTTATGCCGGGTTTGCATATGGTGGGTGTGCTGCCGGAGGGGGTGGAAGGTGTAGAGACTAGTTTGGGGGTGGGGAGTGTGCCGGTTAAGAAGATGCCTCCTATTGCTGGGCAGGAGAGTGATGGGGATGTTGACATGGCGGATTTGTGAGGGACTTTTGTTTTAGTCTCTTTCTTCTTCTCTCATACATGAAGTAGGGAGAGGACTGGGACAGGATTGCCATGGAATAGTTGCATTGACTTGAGAGAAAGGTCACGGAAACGAGGGAGAGAATCACGTACTTTCATCCATTTCCTTGTCCTTTTCGTCAAGGGTCACAAAGCAAACAAGGAAAGCAATCAAGAGATCAAAAAGTTGCATGAAGCAAGAAAGAGCAGAACCAGAAATGAAACCATGAAGCCCGAGAACTAGAAAAAAGAGCATGAAAAATTTAGCATCATGTAGATAAATCATCAATGAAAACGATGCTCCAAACTTTCAAGTGTCACACTTTGTGACGTGGAAAGATTTGGCTAGAAGAGAAGAAGAGTGGGAAAAAAAGCTATCATAGTTCATTACATTCATGAATATAAAAAAAAACGCACACTATATAACGAGTAGAGAGCTATAAAAAAACAAACATTCTCCCAAAAATAGCTCCTTTCCCTCATCTCCAAACCTGTCCAATATCCCTTCCATATAATACAAATCTCTCCAAATGGTATACCCAAAAAAGAAAAAACACACACATTTGCCCAAAATCCCCACCCTTTCTACCTTCTTCGCTCCCCCCATAACCTTCCTACCCTTTGCTCAATTTCAACTGCCAAAAGCCCCTCTGACCCCACTCTCCCACTGCAACTCCCCCATGCTCCCACCACCACCAAGATCATCCCCAAACTCCCCCATAACCTGCCCCCACTCGGCATCACTGAGTTGAAAAAGCTGCCCTTCATCCACAGCACCCAATTCCAACACCGTCGCACTAGCCGTCTTGCTGAAATTCAAGAATTCCGTATTGCCAAACTCTGACAAATGTGGTGGTAGTAGTGTAGACATTGGTGTATCTTGTATGTTACCGAAAATAGTGGGTTGATGTTGTTGGGATGTTTGGGTTTGTTGTTGGTTGAATTGGGGTGATTGTTGTGGTGGTTGGGTGGCGTAGAGGAGTTCGGGAGACTGTTGTTGGGATTGGCCGAGGGGTTGCCAGTTGTTACTTGATTGCCGGAATACGACGGCGGAGTGATTGGCTGGTTGTGAGGACGAGGATGAATCGGATGGGGAGACACCAGTGTTGCATAATTCCATCACATCGCCATCACTGCTGTCCAATGTCTGAGGCGATGTATGTGCCGTCGAGGAATCAGAAGAAATGTTCATTCTCACGGGGAAGATTCCTTTGAAGTTCCCACTGTGTTGTTGCATCATTTCCGCAATCTCCGGAGGGAAGTTGCCACCAGAAGGATGGTTTCCGCTGCCTCTAGGGTTTGTGTGTTTAGCTAGGCCATCATCACCGAAAGTCGGTCTACCGCCGTTCTTGGTGTTACTCTCGGCGTAAGGGCATGACATGTTGGCATTGGCTTGAGCTTGGGCTTTGCGAGCTGCTCGAACGCGAAGAGAGCGGAGTTCTTCGAGGCCTGCGACTTCTAGATCCACGTCTAGTTGTGCGATGAAGGATTCGGCTAGAGGATTGGTCTTTTTCATGGCTTGGAGAGCAGAAAGCAGGAAATGTAGGGATCCTCGGGCAGTATCGTCGCGAGGTCGTGACTTCAGGTACTGGACGAATACTCTGGCAGCCACGTAGAGAGAGAAAGCCATGAACGGATTCGCTTGAGCCATATCCAGGTGACTCGTCATCTTCATCAAACTCGAAATTTCAGCTGCAGCAGTCAAGCAGCGCATCTTTGACTCAGCAGCAAGTTTGGCGGGCAGCGAATGCTTCTCCACCTTGAAGATTGCCGCTTGATGTAAGCAGATGACGGAAGTGTGCACACACATGTTCATGAAGACGACCTTTGGATCGGAGGCGGCGAGCGGTAGTCGCAATGATTCAGGTAGCCCAAGTAGTAGTGTGAGGATTGTACCATCCATCTGTCGGTGACGTTTCCAGAATACACCGTTCACATCGCCATCGTTCTGATCAGGAGTTTGTCGGTGTAGATGCAACAAGTTGCGACCAAAGAGAGCGGATATGACACCCACAGAACCACAAGAAGACAACGTGTCAGCACCGCCAGGGGTGAGAGCTTCCTGCAGAGACATTGAAGGCTCCGGGTTGCCATACTCAAAGGCTTCCTCAGAGGAAGGCAGATCAGTGTAGATGTCACTCTCATCAATGGTCATGGGCCAGCCAGTACCAATACTCGCGTAGCGATCACCAGCAAAGGTTAGCCAGAACAAACGTCTTCTCTCCTCCCTTTCGATCCAGTCCTTTGGTGGGGGCAAGCATTGCTTGACATCGATATTCGGGCCATCAACACGATGCAGACCCATCATCAGAGCGAGACGACTCGTCCTTCCAGTACTGAGCCAAGCTCTAGGAAAGTACATCATCTTGAATTCGTAAGCAGAGATGCACTGCCAGGCTTGAACAGTAGCGAGGTTGATCATCCTTTCACCAACACCGAACATCTCGTCGCGCTCGAGATAGTGACGTGCACGGCGGTACAGAGTGTCGACCATATCTTCGTACTTAGGATGAGCGCTTGCAGCCAAGGTCCAGACGGCGTATTGGAGAGATAAGCGAGGACGTACCGCAGGCGATGTGTTCTGCATGGCCATGAGGAAGCGAGGTCGATGTAAGAGCGGAGCAGAAGGATGACAGCGCTCGAAGAAGATGCTTGTCAGGTCGGCGCATACCTCTGGAGGTGGCAGGGGTTCTTCCATGCCTGTGGAAAGCAGAGAGAGATTGGGAGCCCATGTCGGGATTTGGGGATCGATATCGCCCTTCCAGAGTTGAGGAAGCTCGGCATCGTAGCCGTCGGACATTGAGGGCAGTCGTGTGCCGGGCATGGCGCTGCTGCTTGCAGGCGGAGAATGGCCAACATGCATCTCCTGCATCAGACGCGTCTGCTCAGGGTCAATGCCGCCAAAGTCTGGCAGATCTTCGCCATTGATGACGGGTTGGTCGATGGCATTCAGCGGCATCTCGACAGCAGCATGAGTGTTGAGAAGTGTTTCGACTTGGGCCAGTCTGGCTTCCAGCTCTTTGACATAACCCCTCTTGGGCCCGCTCTTCTTTCGCACCTCATCGTAGGCGCAGTTGTGAGATAGTCGGCTACATGTCGCGCAAGATGGTTTCGCTCCGTCGCAACGGAGCTTACGTTTGCGACACAGAACACAAGCTACACGCTTGGACTTTGGTTGTTGCGACTGATTGGGCTGGTCGGGGAGTTGTTGTGTAAGGTCATTGAAGTAGCCGTCGGACGCGGCTTCGTCTGGTGACGGCATGCTTGCTGGTGCTGCGAGAAGCCAACCTGAGGTTTTCGCCTGCTATTTGGCCCGGACAATGGAATCAGCCTTTTCTGAGGATATCGAGACAAAGCGCCTGGATCTGGCGACCGAAAGATACGATGAAGCAGTTAGGCAGCACTTAACTCGTATGCATCGAGCTGCACAGATAAACCGCTGCTATTGGTTAGTCCCCCCGCCCTCTGAATCCTTCAATCCTTGGGCCACTCCTTCCCCGTTATGGCGGCTCGACTCTTTCAACATCGACCAGCCAGTCTTGGCTCAGGTCCTTGATAGTGTAATCAAACCTTCTTTGACTTTCCAAAACCCTGAAGCCCGGGCTTCGATACTTTTCTTGTTCTCCGTTTGGTGAAGAACATGTGTTTGGGAGTTTCAAGCATTGCGCCCGGCGGACGATTGAGAGATTTGCGCGTCGCAATTTGAGCTGGGAAAAACTCCTCTGTACCAAATGTCTGTACAACACCGCTTTGGGTAAATAGTCTGCTTAGTCTGTAACATCATGCACATGGCCTGACAGCCAACCATCAAGGTCTGTTCCATGGCCGTACACCGTACACTGTACTGCCATCTCGTCATCTCTGCACAGACCGCTTTTCACAGCCCGTGGGCCGTGATGCATTTGTTGCCGACGACCGACTATAAGCCCGCCCGTTCCGACAAGCCACCATCTATCATGATTGTGACCATTGCATCAGAAATTATCTCAAGGGTCCAGTCAATGGTAATCACGACGTGTCGATCTCTAGTTCCAGTTCACTCTTCCACATGACAGTGTGCCAGAATTGGCTTGGGTGACGATCAGGAATCATTCCTGACGTGCCTCCATGTTGAATACTAATGACTGGGGTACGAGCGAGAGCCTCCCCAAACACGTGAATCTCCAATGACTTCATGCTTTGTATCCGGTAATTCTAGAGCGAACTCGATGTGCCGGAGCTATAGCTTCAATCTAAAAACGGGGTTCTTTACAGTGCTTACCGGTACCTGGACGGAGTATGAGTAACGCGCCAACCTGTCGTCATTCCATCATAGCTTGCCTTGGTGTCGGTGATTACTCTATTTTCGCGCGTGATACATAGACTATGAACTCTTGTCGAGATCCCATCCCCTACGTATGACCCTACGCGGGATTCTTCAACCCACTGTATCCACCACAAGACGTGATTCTCTTTGCAGCTTTGTTCTGCTCAATTCCTACTTCCTAAAGCGCAGAGCCAGGTACCCGAGCACACGATAGACGGCAATGATGCCAATCATGATACCTACCGTCTTCCCTAGCTGTCCCGTGGGATAGTCGTAGTATCGCAGCACAGCCTTGCCATCAATCTTGCATTGGTCCAAAAGCTCGCTCTCGTAAGCACACGAGCATCCCGTAACAACATCGCCAGCACAACGGTAGATACGGCCATCAAACTCGTTGACCATCATGCCGCGGAAGACATAGGCTTGGTAGTCAATGTAGTGGAAGACATAGCGCCAAAAGACATTGAGACTGCCCGTAGGCACGAGGAAGCCACCGACAGACATCCAGAGGCCATTGGCGAAAGCCACGAGAGCGAGAGCAATGATGAAGTTGGGAAATATAGAGGAGACAAGGACGACCAGACTCTCCGCGGCGACCAGATCGAGGAATAGCCACATAACGTGTATGAAGAAGGCTGTAGCATCCGGGCGTAAGTTGATGAGCCAGTAGGTGACTGTTGCAAATAAGATGGAAATGAGGAAGAGGAAAGGCAGACCAATGAGAAAATTGGAAACCACAAACGACAGAGGTCCGTAGAGGCCATTGGCACGCTCTTTGGCAAAGATGGCTCTGTCCTCCAAGAAGGCAGGTACATACGCAACAGCCATGAACGAAAGGAATGCGCTCCCGAAGAAGAGCGCATTGACAAACGACTGAATGTCTTTTTGAATGGTGCTCAGCTGCAGCCAGACGGTACCCATCATGATGGCGAGACCCATGTACATAGCGACACGGATCCAGTACGTGACGATGTCGCGATACGACTTGAGAAAAAGACGATGCAGGAGCGTGATAGGTATACCCAAATCATGGACCAAACCTGGGCCTTGAAGATTGACAAGAGCATCGTCTTTCTCCTGAGCTGAGGTCACAATGTGTACATCATTTTCATGAGTCTTCCAGGCAGTTTGGATTGCAAGGCACTGAGTAACAGTGTCTACCACGCCAGCTTCGGGGTCGAAGTCGGTGTTCGTCAAGTTGAGTATGTGCTCAGAAGGGTTCATCAACTCGGGAACGGGCATGCCAAGGTTGCTGAAGTATGGAGCAACACCTGACACGGTACCAAAGTAGCATGTGTGGCCTTGAGAAAGTAGCAAAAGCTTGTCGAAGAGCTGAAAAGTGGCGGCAGACGGCTGATGGATGCTGGCTACAACAAGTAGCTGGATTATGGGTCAGCTGAAGCTGTGACATAGTAGGTGAAAAGTCATACCTGATGCTGACGAGCATAATTCTTGAGCAGAGAGATGACTTGAAAACTGGCCATAGAGTCAAGTCCACTCGTGGGCTCATCGAGGAAAAGTATTTTGGGCGCAGTAATCAACTGGCTGGCAACACTGACACGCCTCTTCTGGCCGCCTGAGATGCCCTTGCGAATCGGTGTACCGATGAGGGTATCAGACTGGTTCTTGAGACCGAAGCTGTCGATTAAACTCTGCACTCGAGTCCCTTTCTCGTTCTTAATGACAGATCTTTGTCGTATTAGTGATGGATATCAGCAATACAGGGATTCGGAGCGTACCTTGCAAGAGATAAACGAGCAGCAAAGTCAAGCGTCTCGCGGACAGTCAAAGAGCCCACAAGAGCATCCTCCTGCTCGACAAATGATGTGAGCTTCTTGAAGACTGGTGCTGACACATGAGCACCGTTGACAACCACATTACCGCTGGTGCTTGAAGTGCGGCCTGCAAGTATATTAAGGAGAGTGGTCTTCCCACTGCCAGATGGGCCCATCAGGGCAAGTACCTCGCCTTGCTATAGTGTTAACATCGCTTTGGTCATCAGAAGTCAGATTAGCACTTACCGGCCTTGATTTGACCACCAACATCTCTGACCAAGTGCTTGGGCTCCTTGGTTGACCGGTCTTTGACGGTTTGTGTGATGTTGGACCACGAGAGTGTGTGAACGATTTCATTGGACATGTGCTGTTCATGCCCAGTCTGTCTTTCTGTGTCCGAAGACACGTTAGCAGACATTTGGTTATGTCTAGGCTAAGAAGCAGACAGGATGAAGATGTGGAACAGGAATTGAAGAAGCAAACATGACCACTTTTAAGGAACAATGAAAGCCGGGTCAACGGTATACGGATGTCGTTGCGAGAGAGACTAGCTTCTTCTGCTCGCCGACTTTTCGGGGACCTACAGAACAACACCCCTTGTCGTGACTTACTATGAACATCACGATGATTGCCGATTGGCTTGGGGCACTTGCAATTTCCCCTCGTACCTCAATTTACGTCGCTTGGTTGATTGCCTCAATCGACCCATTCGTTAACATCGTCGTGACACCCGTAAATCTCGTTCAAGCATCAGGTATGCAACAAACGCGCAGGCAAGTTGACTCGCGGGTTCTCGCATTGTACGCCCGTGTCAAGTGTCAGACCATGTAACCAGAATCATAATGCAGAAGACCAAGCAGCATCCCGTGATCATGATACATCGACAAAAGTCCAGGTGTAGGTGCTGTAGCTTGCGGATGGTACGTGATCGGCGTCCACTTTCACAGTTGGCAAGCGAAAGGAAGATTCGGAGTGGCCAAAAGTCGTAGTTCAGCGATACATCTGGTACTTTGTCTCTGGTAAAGCTTTGTAGACGCCGAGGTCACCGGTGTGAGCAAGACATGGACTGACGTGTAAATCAATATGTGCTTAAGCCTTGAGGAGGCAAGTCCACGGTGATGCGGGTTGTTAATTCCTTCCTCAGCCCTAGCCAGGTCAGGTAGGTACTTTCAGCAAGTCGGAGTCTTAAGGTCCGTACAACGTCAAGCTGGGGACTGATATCCAGGTTGTCTTCTCAACCATCAATGTCGTCGAATGGATAGTGCTAACTCAATATGAATTCGCACCCCGAGACACTGAGCGGGAGAGGTCTCCTGCATAAATGTACCACGCTGCCTGAGTCCCCAGAAGGCGCCATGTCAGACGTGCATACCGGTCTTTCAAGACGAATAAAGGCCTCGACTTTCCAGGTCCGTCTTGCCATCCAGAGACAAGACATGCTCGCTCCAGCTCAGCAAATCCAGCTTTGACAATAATTGATTCCGCGCGTTGGCAAAGATGACTGTACAAAAAAGAGTCGTTCTTGGAGGACCGTTGAATTAGCGGGCCGAGGTCAATGCGCGAGCTGGCTGGACGTGCGGGCTTCCGCTCTCCGCAGACTGGGGTGAGGTTGACCATCCTGTCACTCTTTCCCTCAACTCCAAACTGATATGCATCCCGAAATGAACACATCCTTCTCGCTGCCGCCTACTCGTCGGACAAACCAAGCTTGTGATGCCTGCAAACTGAGGAAGGTCAAATGCAACGGTCAAGAAAAATGCCAGCAATGCAATCATCTTAACCTCCGCTGTGTCTACTCCGCGCCAAAGCCAAGAACGAAGACACTGAAGCGTGGAAAACTTATTGCGCAGTATAAAGAAAACACCAGTGGACGCGCCGAGAACTCCGAATCGAGTCCAGCTCAGCCATCGCCTTCCGTCATCACTCACGATGCTCCGTTCTTCACCAGTTTCTTGGACGATTATGAGGTGTCAGTCTATCCTGTCAATCCCATCATGACTGTCGATGATGTGTTGGCGTCAATCAGGGAGATGGACCAGAACGCAGAAGCCAAATCATTTGTCTACGCGTACACAGCCATCACAATTGCCTTGACGAATAAAAGTCCAGACAGCTCCAGTGACTCTCAATCGCAAGTCAGATATTGGCTAGATGAACTCATCAAAGCCAGAGCAGCTATTGCCTTTGACGAGAAGATGTCTGTCCGAAGGGTCATGATCAGTCAGTTTGCTCACATCTCTCTCATGTGTCTCGCAAACATGGACATGTCATTCTACTATGTTCGGGAGTCTATAACCATGATTCAGATGCTACGTATTGGTCATCCGGAAGCCATGGAGAAGTTAAATGCGAGCGAGCGCGCGCGCAGGCAAAGGTTATATTGGGAAGTGTTCATCCACGAGAGATATTTGGCCATATCCAATTATCGTCCGGTAGTGCTGCCTCCTCTACACGAGCTCCCAGACTTCGACCCGTCAATACCCCCGGGTGTCCACGAAGGCTTTTCACAAATTATCAGGCTCTTCAGACTGATCGATGAAGGTTTCCTCGCCAACTGGTTCGGCACCACCACAGTCACGCGGGAATGGATCGACAGCAAGCACAAGGAGATTGACGAAGAACCGGTTGGAAACGAAGCCCATGTCGGTGTCACACCGCTGACAGACATGCAACAAGCGGACCTGATTGTTACGAAACACTGGCTGAGGATGCTGGTCTGGCAAATGGCCATGTCAAAATGTCTGCTGAGCTCCGTTTCGTCAAAAGAATCTTTATCGCTTTCTTTCCCAGTACGATTATCAACACAACTCCGCGCACTAATGACGCGGTTCTCTCGTCAAGCCATTGAGATACATGGTTCTGGCATTCAACAAAAGCTATTTGAGCTGACGGATACGATCGCTAATGTCATCATCACTGTTCCTGCGTCAACAGTCCAAGAGACGGCAGGTCGTGTTGACGACTTCACATTCTTACTGGGCTTCCTGTTTTCTCTGCCAAGCTTCGATCCAGTTCAGAAAGACATCCTACAAAACAAGTTGGAGCAACTACAGTCGCTCTTCCCTTACTCGGCAAGCGAAGCCGGTGCGTCACCAGCGGCCAGCGACGTCACTACCACGTCTAGCAGCAGGCCACCACAGTACGATCTTCCATCACCTCCGTCCCGGATCGTTTGGCACGAGATGGCGAAGAAGCTATCGATGGCTCAGCCTCAGGAGATGCCGACATCAAATCCGGCACGACTTATTGAAGGCGTCTGAAAGTCACGACCGTAGGGGAGAGATTCTGGTGCTGTGTCGACGTGAAGAGCCTTTCTAGAAGGCCGAACTTGTCGAAGGGGAGTCTTGATCGTGGGAAAGGGGCACAAGGGGATTCAGGGGGTCACACTAGAAGCAGATGAAGGTGTGGCATGCACAAGAGTGGGTGTTGTTACTGTTGCTGGGAAGCTCATTTCCATCACGATCAGCACCTTATGAGTAGGTAGCTGGTGGACACAGAGCTTGACATCGGGGTCGCCTATTTGCTATGGCCACGATGCTCATACGAATTGCACGTATCGACAACCGTAATGCTTTGTTTTCGCGAATCACTCATCTCCTACTTGATCATTACCCTGACGCCAGAAGAGTAACATGACGACAGTCGCTCTCACCAGTGAACGTCAGGGGTCCAATCGGAGGCTAATCGGCAAAAAGAGCTCTGTAACGGGCTAGCGAATCCTTCGTTTCCTACGTGTCTTGCACATTTCTGCCTCGTTCGAGCTTTCTACCTATTGTATCACAAAAGTCACATAGTCCGTCACGTCCCGAGCACGCATGACTTAGTATGTATGACTCTACTCTCCAGGCTCGAGGGGAACTGTGTGACTGAAATGCGATTCATGCTCTTGGCAAGGAGGATTGCTACAATACCGCTGCGCCGACCTTTTCTCACCGTGGCGATGATAGCGACAATGATCAGTGAAGTCGTCGGCCAGGATATTTTTGGGTGGCGACGACGGATCTTCGACGTTATCCAAAAGGTATTTCAGAACTTGGGCTCTTATCTTCCCATGAAGACGAGGTGTCTGAATCTCCCCCATGACCGCATGAATGCCTTAGTGAGCCGGTCTTTGAGATGATGCAGATGGACGACGGCCAGAATCTTGATGATGGATGATCGTCCTTCGACCCAGCTTAATGTCTCTCCAAAGACATGACGGATTTTGCTTTCCACGATACTGACAACACCACAGGTAGCGATGCCTTTAAAGTGCAGGCGCCTGAGACACTTGATCAAGCAATCGGTTAGCTGATCTCACTATACGAGAGACATTGGAGAAGAGCTGAGGCGCTGTTGCATCCCGTCGAATGCTGCTTCGATACCCAAACGTATTGTGCATCTCGACAGCTATGAGTTATAGGAGCTGTGAGCAGGAGATGAGGTCAAGACCGCCGATCTTTGACGCTCGGACGACAAATCACAATGACATCTCTCACAATACATCTGTCCATGTTCTTTGTACTACTCACTATCCCAGAACTACTCCGGCATCTTACTCAACTTACCGGATACATCTCTCGACGGCATACTATATCACAGATGTTTGGTGTCCACTCGCAAACGGTTCTGAAGCAAGATAATCACGACACAGGCCTGTGAAAGCAATTTTATCGATGTATAAGCAAGATAATGTCTGACGCGTGCTATTATGCACCTTTAGCTTAGTGCCTGATCTGATGTCTGCGGAAAAGATATAGCGAAGTTGGACGTGCTTTCCCATGGCGCACCGACGAAAATGAGCTGGAAACTCGACCCTACCATCATCTGTTCTATGCTGGACTGAAGAAACGCTCTGAGCTTTCGAGAACAGGTCGGAGTTGTTCTTTGCTCATTTCTTCAACTTCATGATCGGGATCTATCTGGGCAACAGCATCCAGAAAGGCGACACAACAGTCTGCTGAGGGAAAGCCAATTTGGACTCGACCAAGCGAAAACTCATCGTTGGAGTCCCATAGTAAGAATTCTGTCGGAAGGTTCCTACTGTAAAACAAGACCTTGGCGTGTTGGCTACGGCGCTGGATTTTCACGCCTCCATGAGTGAGCTTTCGAGTCCTGCTCAAAGTGCATGATCCTATGCTCGCCCAAATACACCATGTACAATCGGCTCCATCTTCCGACATTCATGCGAAGCAATGAGACAGGAATCACGATGGTTCGGTTGCCGGTGGTACTTCCAGGAAGGTCGTGACCTGAGGGTAATGAGATGTCGAATCCGAAACCCAGACTTTCATTCTTGCAGAGGACGGTCTTGTCGGAATGCAGGTAGCATTTCTTGCAGAAAGTTTCAGCGTTTCACATGAGAGGACTGATCAGCTTATCTCTGTTGTCTTTGGGGTTTTCAACATTCTTGATCAGAAGATCGAAGAGCTCAGAACTAATGATGTTGCTTTAGTCCTCGTCGCCTTGGGTACTTCGGAGATCATGATTGAATACCAAAGCCAACCGCAAGCCTCCATTCGGTCATGAAATATCGTAGAGCTGGCGCTGCGAAGACGAGCGATGTTCTCCTTTGCTCTGGGGAGAGTGTGCTGAAGCCAATCCATTGCGATGCCGGTCAATGCATTGTACCAGTCGAGATCTGACGACTGATTGGCAGCAGTGTAACACTGTCTTAGATCCCAAAGCATCGAAAGCTCGTCTTGCGCAAGAGCGCGGAGGTCTCTGTGCACCAACCAGCTTGTCCAATGAGAAACATGTGTGATTGTAAGATTCGATGAAACTTAGTTGTGAATCATCAGGTGTTGAGGTTGAAGCACTTTGATGTGCAAACTCCTGACGTGCTCGGAGGCGAGTCTTCGGAAGTGTTCCAAAGGCACACGGCCGACTACGACACCAGTGCGGTGTTTCGTGACGACAATCTCCAGGCTGCAATACACATCAGTATCGAAGCGCCAATCTGCAAGTGCGACTTTTTGCTCACTCGTGGACAGACATGCTATTGGTACTTTCCATGGTCTTTTGACGCTTCCTTGCGGTGTCATCGCCGTCTGAAACTCTTTTACTGGTCATTGTGAAGTTGAGCGGTCAATGATTGTTGTGTTTGAGCAAAAGCGTAAGGCTGTGACGAAATGAAATCCGGCTTTCGTGAATTCAAGATAAGCAGTATGAAAAGATAATCCCGACAAATGAGGAAAGTCCAACTCTTACAAATTCTTCGCCAATCACTTTGTGGCCAGATCAGTCTTTGCATTGAGACAGGTCAGGGTTTTGATAATATGGGTTTGAGAATAAGGTGGTATATTCAATAAGCCGCCCTGGGTCTCCGAGTCTGTTGTTACTTTCTGACTCTTGTCAGTAGCAAGCATGTTTCTGCATTTTGTCAGCTCAGATAATCATCGATCATTCGCATGGAGAGAGAGCTTCTCAATCATCAACTGAAGGTATGAGGTCGGCTCTACATGTCATGCGTCACTGTGACTCGGGAGCGCTTCATAATAAATGTAAAATAAAGTTTGCGTCTAGCCCAAAACCCCCACCCACATATCCTCGGTGGGCAACTATGCAAAAGTCTCGTTCAGACTTTCCTTCTCGGTGTAGGGTTTGCGATCTAGCATTTATCGTCCAAGGACTTCTTGATTATCCAGCACACCTCCTCTTTACTATGCAGATGATAAGGCTTACACCACTCCTCCAGCCTCTCGAATTTGACAGGATCTCTAGGAAGCGCCTCCTCGTCTTTGTGCTGCCAATACCCAAAGACCTGAGCAGTAACGTGATCGTTTATAGCCGAGGGGTAGACGTCCCTAGCCATCACACCATCGACATCATAGTGCAAGACAAGAACTTTGAAAAGCTTCTCAAGCATACTGTTGGCAGATGAAGGCGTAAAAACTTGTGCCAGCTGACGGAGACTAGCTTGGATATCCTTATCAACACCTTTGTGAACCGTGAAAAGGTTCTCCCTAAAACCGAGACAGAGACGATATGCGGCATAATCCATAATAGCATCATGGTAATCATTATGTTGCAAAGCATAAGCGATATTCAGAGCATCAAGGATAGTATCGAAAGAAGCCATTGAGCCTCCCAAGCTTTTCTTGATGTTTTGGGTGCTTAGCCAGATTGCCCATTGCTTGAGACCGATGCCTGAGACGTAGCATTTTGGTTGGAAGACGAGGATTTTGAGGCCTTGTTGTTGGTATTGCTGATCAACTCGATCAAGATCTTTGTAGATCTCTGGTGCCCATTTCTTGAACTTTGCGAGTGGTACGTGGGCGAGGATACGACTGAACTTTCTGACGATTACCATATCTTCACTACAAGAGTGTTAGTAAACTGAACAGATTTCAAGACTCGATAAGCGTGAGACTGCGATATCAACATACCCAAATGGAGTCTTTCCGTAATCGAGATTATTCAGGCCATCCTTCTGACGCTGTTGAGCTTTGACTTTGCGGTCTTTGTTGCCCTTCTCGACCAATTCCAAGAGAGAAGAGTTGTAAGCTCTCTGGAGGGCCTGAACAGAAGGAGCTGGCGTCTCCGGGTCGGCGTTCTTGCTTGCTCCTTTGACATGGCGATTGAGGGGTAGTAAAGCGGACATCGAGAGGCTGTGTCCAGACTTTTGACAGTGTCGATCGAAGACTTAACGATGTCGTCGCTTGATACTCCTGCGAAGTACACAGAGTGTGAGAACGTGAGGTCGTTTTCAAAAGGCGGAAGGAAGTCTGGTGTGCTTGGAATTCAACGACGTTGTTGACGATGTCATAAGAGTAAAATAGACTTGCGTTCCGGCGAAGTGAGTGCAAAGAGGGATTTTTATGACGGATGGGAAGTGAAATCTTCGAGACCAGTGTTGATCAAAGTCTTAGCGAGGTCATCGACGATGTGATTCTAAGAGTCAATTGTTCTCATCACTCTCAGGGTGCGGTGCGTGGCAGCGGGTTGGAAAGGGCTTGATACAGTCGATTCGAAGCGAATAGTTCGACACTGTTGTAACTCAGACTTCTAGCGATATCGTCGACGATGTGTCGACAAGCGTAAGATCGAGGTGCTCGAAGAGTGAGATCATGGAGTTGTGATCGTACGTACCTCTGTTCGTCGGAGCCTGTGAGAAGAGGGGCATACACGGCGAGCTCTGAACGAGGAGTTAAGCGAATCACGACAACGACGAGATAGGGCAGGGAGTGGAATTGAGTGTCTAACAAGACATATCGCTCGAAGTGCACACAGAATATTATTGAGACAATTATGCAACTACAACAGCTCATCGAGCTCAACGAAAGCGGGTACAACTTCTCAAGAGTGATAACCAAGATAGAAGCGTCTCACTTCGTTCGGCAGGCGCTTTGCAGAATGTGCCAATCAGACCGACCCTGATCAGTCCGCGAATTGAAGCTCTTTCATCCCTGGCGGCTTTGAGTGTAGCAAGTATACTTCATCTTGGGGTAGCTTGCGTGCACATGATAGTGGCATGGGCTCTTACGCCATGGGGCCTTGGGTAAGCCATAAGTGCCGGTCTTGTGCACAGCATTGTAGTCTCCAACATCAGCCCAGAATCTAACGTGATCGATCCTGTCGAATCTGTGCGCCAGAGCAAAGCCGCAGAACTGGTTGTCCGTCCAAGTATGGAGCGCAAGGTGGGCGATGAGAACCTTGAGAGGATAGAAGGAACCGCAGTTCGTGCTGAGATCGAGGAGGTTGTGCAGAACGGGTCTTCTCTTTTGGCCAATGATTTTGCAGATCAAAGTGTCGATGACGGCGTCGCAGAAAGTCCAGCAGCTGCACGAGTAGCCGAAAAGGTAGGCCTTCACGAGAAGCTTCTCTTCATCGTCGGGGGTCATGAGCTGGGTGAAGGAGTTGTCATGCAGCTTGAAGTTGAGTGTCTCACAGCCACCCTTGAACGAGCAAGCATCGGCGACGTTGCTGTTGATATTTCCGGAGTAGAGGAAGCGAACGAACAGTTGGATGGCGTCGTGGTCCTGTCCGGGTACCAGAATGACGGAGTGTCCACGAGAGAGGTGTCTGGCAAAGATGATAGAAGCAGGTCGGACGAGCTCTGTGTGAGCGAAGAACTTGGCGTCGTCTTTCTCGTCCTTTCCTCTTCCTCCTCGATCGAAGCTGGGTCAAGTGGCGAGGTACATTGTCTGGTAGGAGTCGAGGGTGCGTTCAGGTCAAACGACACGATGTTGCCGCAGAGTCTACACATCAAAGATTAGCATCTGCGTGGCCTTGTGGATAATGCAGCCATTTACTGAGGACCATTCCACACAACATCGTCAAGAAAGGTCGGGAACGGAGTACGAGGATCATGGAGCGTGTGCTTTTTAGTGGTCATCAAACGGCTGCGTCTGATCGAGTTGGTCAGGGTAGGCATGTTCGACGTGGTTGATTTTGATGGCGAGTTTGGCAACACAGGCGATGCGACTTCGGGCGCCTCCAGCCAGGGGCGTCTGTTGTGTAGAGCATGGAACACGTTGCTGAGAACCATGTTGTTGGAGATTGTAAAGAAAGACTACACTGAGATGAAGAATAAGGCGTTGCGCGCGCAAAATATTTGTTTGGCTTGAGTGATCAATCGTGAAAGCCCGGTCTATGAAGATAGTAAACAAGATGACGGAAATTTCAAAGCGACGAATCACGATCAAAAAAGATTTGTTGCGAACGACGTCGTACGTGGCGGAAGTGTGCAGGGATATCATTTTGTGAAATAAAGAAAAGCTGTACAGATATGTGGGTGATGGTACAAACAGAACAGACATACATGGTCTACTCGGCCTTCTGCTCTGCCTCAGGCTGGTCTGTCTTCTCCTCCTTTGGCTCCATATCCTGGCGCCTACTCTCGACGGTGACGTACAAGCTCTTTGCTGCACCCTCGAGGGTGTTTGTGAGGGTAGCAGGCAAGGATTGCAGCATGTAAACAAGCTGGGCTCTGAGACCGTCCAGGCCACCAGAAATACCGCCGATCCATTTTGTGCCGTCGAGATCGAACACTTTGCCTTCTACACGGGCACCGAGGAGCATAAGCTTCTGGAGACCGCTTTGGATGCTGGGTTCGTAAAGACCGGGGTTTGCCTTTCTCTTGGGAGCAGGGAAGCCCTCGGAGGGAGCGAGAATGGTCATGGCAGCCTTCAAGTGCTGAGGAGAGACCAGGGGGAAGGTGAGAACGACCAGGGGGCCTGACAACAAGGGCTCCAGACCAGTCTGGACCTTTGCGCTTCTAGCGGTCTTCCATGCTGACTTAGACAGGCTGTGTGTGTATTGCGGGGAAGTATTCGTAGCGCGTGTTTGCTGCGTGTCTGAGGAGGAGTCTGGGTTGAAAGATTCGGCGACCTTGACGGCGGAGGCAAAGATACCAGTCTGAACAATTTGAAGCTCCGTGTACTTTCCAATGATAGATGGCGAAGCTTCAGTACTCAGCTCGGCGTCGACCTTTTCCAGAGCGAAGTTGAGCTGTCTTCTGATGCCTGAGAACTCAGAAGCCTTGAGGTTGTTGTGTTGGAAAACCAGCATCAAGGGTGACGAACGGATCAGGGATGTGTAGATGCGGTGAAGTTGTGTCTTGCGGAACTCGGCAGGTTTGTATGGTGGCGGTTGAGTAGGAGGATGGCGAGTGATGGGAGTCGAGACATGCATTGTTGATTCAATTGAAGGAGCCGGAGTCGTGGCAGCGGCCAGGGAAGCGTAGCGACATTGACATGAAGGGTATGCGATGGTGGGTGTGCTCAGGCGCAAGCGCTTGCTGGCGTGTAGTCGTAACCTCGGTTGCATTGTGAGATGGGCTGGCTAAGTCAGATCACTTGTCCGACTAGCATGTGAACAGACTCTAACATACATATAATAAGTGGAAGGAGCGACTGGCGGATACTCTTGTCTTGCCGTTCCAGCACGACTTCCGCATCTTCAGGAAATATCTCGCACGGGCCACTTCTTGGAGTCGCTCTTTCTACATTCGGCAAGACCCGAGTTTCGAGGCCGCATTCCAGTCATACTATTCGGTGCTTCAATAGCTCTTTCCTTCTCAAATCCTTCGAATCAATTGCTCTTACTCTGTGTTGCATGCGACTTGTTTCTCCTGGCTCACTTCTCAGAATCACGAAAGCAGCCACAATGAGCGAAGCCAAAGCAGCAATCTCGATATCACCGCTGCTCCTCCGGCTGGCTGACCCCACTACGACCTTGTTCAGCGTCACTGCCCAGGAAGTTGCTGCCGCCGTGTCGCATATTTTCGCAGACAGCATTTCACCTGTCCAGACAGGTTGCCTTCTATATGCCCTTCACACGACCCAATTGGATCGTCGTCCGGATGTTCTTGCAGCATGCGCCAGTTCCATGAGATATGCCGCTGCTCAAGTCGACCCTGATGCTCTCGCAAAGGCTGTCTCAACACGAGCGCGCAAGGAGGGCCAATACCACGGAGGTCTGGTATGGTATGCCCAAGCAATCACTTCTTGTTGTCAACTCACTGACAACGTCCAAGTGTGACATAGTCGGTACTGGCGGTGACAGCCACAACACCTACAACGTCAGCACAACCTCGAGTATCCTCGCCTCAGCCCTGCTTATGATGGCCAAACACGGTAACAACGCTTCGACCTCAAAGTCTGGTTCCGCCGACCTTCTACTCGCTGCCTCGCCCGCCCCAGTCATCGCCGCAACCACCGAGAAGACACTACCCGACATCTACTCCCGCACAAACTACGCTTTCCTGTATGCCCGCGAATGGCACCCCGGTATGAGACATGCCGCTGCTGTCCGCAAAGAGTTGCCTTTCCGTACAATCTTCAACCTGCTCGGCCCTTTGGCAAACCCGGTACAAAATAGCAACCTGATCGAGGCTCGCATTCTGGGTGTCGCGAAGCGTGATATGGGCTCTGTGTTTGCCGAGTCTATGCGCCTGACTGGTACAAAGAAGGCTTTGATCGTCTGTGGTGCTGAGGACTTGGATGAATTGAGTTGCGCTGGTCCCTCATACTGCTGGGTGCTAAGACCGCAGTCCGATGCTGCCGACTCCGCAGTCGACATCGTCCCTTTTACCGTATCACCCGAGGACTTTGGCTTGAAGCCTGTACCGTTGAGTCTTGTCGCTGGAGGCAAGTCGCCAGCCGAAAATGCCGTGATCCTCAAGAGCATCCTTGACGGTACCATCGATCCCAATGATCCCGTTCTTACGTTTGTCCTGATCAACACCGCTGCCCTTCTGGTCACCTCCGGTATCTGCGAGTCCGAGACCAGCGACATGGGACCTGGAGACGACGGGAAAGTCATCACCGAACGTGGCCCTGGAGGCTTGCGCTGGAAAGAGGGCGTCAGACGCGCTCGCTGGTGCATTTCCAGCGGTGGTGCTAAAGAGCAGTGGGAGGCCTTTGTGAAGGTTACTGGAGAACTTGGCGGTGAGCAATGAGGGAGATACGTCTTCCTGTACATCTCTGGACCCGATGTGGCACCTTGCATACGTGTACAGTGTCCTGGCCCGTCTTCCCTCACGAGTAAAAGCAAGCAAGCCGTGCTTCATGTCTCGGAAGGACCACTAACATCGTCCGAGCTATGCACTCACACATCTCGATTGGAAGAATTTGTCCGAAAATGCATTCCATGTATGACTAGACGACGAGAACAGATAGTATGACACCTACCTACCCAGGACAAGTCCAAACCCTGTCAATTCCGATGTCGAATCAGAATATTCAAACTCATAGTAAGATACCTAGTGAGTCCATGTCTCATCTGCATCTCATCACTCTTTCTGCCGCCGAGCTCTGTATATCTATACCTGGTCCTACTTTCGTAGCATCTTCTGGCTTTTGCCTGCTAGATTTTCTAATCCCAATGACTCGATGACATCACTGGTACGGAGCCTTGAGCCAGGGTCTCCCTGGAAACGAGCACTCGTAGCAGCTTTTCTGCTCTGTTACCTACAGTCTTCGATCTATAGTCTTGTCGTCTGTACTGAGAGTATCTTGAACGTCTGTGTGTTCCTTGTAGATGTTTGGAGTTGTCTGAGTGGTGTGCGTGGATTTGTCCCAAATTCTTTGTCTTGAAACGTTGGAATTTGGTCAAAGGTGTGACAGCACTGTGACATCAGCTGCCCATCATGTTACTACGCTGACTACACCAAGCCGCAAGTCCCGCTTGATGAGAAGCTCATGAACAGGTTTTCGGATTTGAGACGCTGCGTAGCAACTCCCGACATCACGTCCGAGATGCAAGGATGGCACGACACATGACAGTACGGGAAGTCGATCACTCACTCGTTGCTCCACTGTCAGCTCTTGTTGAACACAAGACTATAAGGATTACTTCTCGCGGTTACGATACGTCGAGCTTGTCGAGGCGAAGACTTGCGAGGAGTTTTATGACCCTAGCGTATCGAAGAGTCTGTAGGAAGAGTCGACCATAGTCGCATGAGTCACACTTCGCGACCAGCTTCTACGAATATGCCAGTATGAGGGGTTACGACATAAGATATGGTCAGAAGGTGCGAAGTAGCGGTACGAAGAAGGCTTCGACTCCATAGACTGGCCAAAATGGCGCTTTGTGAAGTGTGCGGATCTAGGAACGTTTATGAAGTCCCTGATGGAGTGAGTGCTACAGATTCAGTTCCGCTACATCAGTTGATACGCGCTGTCATCGAAAGACGATTTCAGGACACTGAGGATACTCAAGGGGAGTGAGGTAGGGACCTCGGATGAAGCAGAAGGTGCTTCTTACGTTGGCAACCGTTTGCCCGTTACAGCCATGTTGCAAACGCGCAGCATCGGCTTCGAGCGGGGCTACTGGGTATCACCTGAACGCCGTCAAGGACTCCTCTAAATCTTTTACAGGTACATGCTTCTCTCACACAGTCAGCTCAGAATAACAGAGTCTATTAGATGTCAATTCTCCCTGATGAGATCCTGCTAGGTATCGCAGAACAACTCTCTGCTGAAGCTCTAACACCGCCTAAGCACTTTGAAGAATGGCAGCTTGCCACGAGAACGCTCGCAAACCTATGTCTGGTGTCGAGAACGATGTGCAGCTTCGCACAGCCTGTGTTATATCGCTCATTTGTTAACGATTACGATGTCTTTGAGCAATATGCTGATGAAGATGATTCTGATCTGAGGTCACCCACCTCCCTGGAGTACTTCCTTCGTACCCTGCTGGACCGCCCGGATCTTGCAGGCCAAGTGCGCTCTCTTCGGCTACAAAACTTACAAGTTGAGGACGAAGAACTAGAGGTCCGAGACGAGCTTTCGTCTCCGAACGAGGAGCTGCTGGACAGTTTTATCGCGGCCACCTCTGAATCGGTAGTCTCTGACCATCAACCGGAAAATCACGAATGGCAAGAACGTTGGCGCAACAATCTTGCTACCGGGTTAGTCAACGCAGAAGCCACATTGCTCCTGACAGTGGTTCATGATCTGAAACTGCTGGACGTCGAGACGTGCACGGCTGATGTTGGAGGAGATATCCACTCACTTTTCCAACAAATCTTCGGCAACGTGGCCTTTGAGGAAGACAAACAACTAGCTTCAGACGCCATGACCAGTTATGTTTTGAGGAACCAGAAGCTACTTGCTGGGTCTTCTCCAATACTTCCTCGTCTGGAGACGCTGATCATGCGACAAGCGGAATTCAGTGACAGCCTTGACCTCTCCCATTGCCTAAACATGATCACCATACCTACACTCAAATCACTCTTCGTCCATGGATGCGATATATGCTTCGATCAAGACCCAGCACGATATCACTTCCCTTTCCAGAACCTTCGGAACTTGCATTTGGAAAACATGAATATTGGCCCCTCGGCTCTGAGCTCTCTCGTTGAAGATTGCAGCCACCTTCGATCACTGGCACTCTTGTTTCCTGAAATGGCAGACAATGTTGACATCAGGCAGGATTTCCTTGATAAGCTCGCACAGCGTTCTGAGACACTTGAAAGCCTGCAACTTGTCATACCTGATAAATACTACGGAAGTTTTCCTGACAATCTCTTTGACGTCCGCCGTCTCATAAAATTAAAGCTATTGGAGATCAGCCAGCGCGCCTTGTTACCTAAGTCTGGCACGCATACTCCGGAGCCGAAGTTCCATGACCTAATACCTTCTTCCGTGGAGCAGCTGATCCTTCGCTGGGTGGAAGATGATATGACTCCTTACCTGACACGATTCGTGGACATGCAGAGCTACAACGAGTTTCCAAATCTCAAATACATCGAGCTCGTCAAGACGAGACGGCTCAATATCTCAATGCTCGAACGAGCGAAGAGTGCTCGCTCGACCTGGATAGCCATCCGCGACCGGTTCGAGAAGATGTGTAATCAGGCCGGCATCGGGTTCAAGGTGTGGTCTGAAGAAGAAAAATACGATTTCGAGAACCCGATCGATGGGGAAGTGCTTGATCGAATCAATGCAGAGTATCCTGCCCCTGGAGCTTGACGGGGAGGAAAGGGATGCATGATCAAGGTCAGAAACCATACATGTACGTTCACACAGCTCATACTATCTATGCAGCCATGAATGATCGTGTGTTGCAATCTGTTTCGATTGATGCGAAGGTCATACCGGTCGGTCGCCGGAAGATTCATCTGGCGATGTAGCGATCGCAGTCTCAATGACACCGTATCGTCCTACCACTATCTCCATTACATCATCCACAGTTCTGACTCTCTAGATCAGACTTCCAGTGCCCTTGGCCTGCCAAACAGCACTAACACCCTTGAGCAACAATCCCAACATCGTCACCTCTGAAGCAACGAAAATGGAAAATCTCACCATTACCGGGTTAGCACTTGCCTGCACAACACTGTGCACCACTCTAAGCCCAACGTAAACCCAAGCCAACTTGGCCTCACTAGCCATAAACTTGCTAGTCAACGCAGCAGGGGAAGTACTGGCATAAAGTGCTAATCCCAATGCGACGGCGTAGAAGCGTGTGGGTGCTTCGTGGAGATGGTCATAGTTGTCGGCTGCGAAGTGCATCAGGATTGTGAAAAGCATGATGATCTGAGAAGGAGCAGATTTACCCTTCCATCTCACAGAAGCAGGGATCTGGTTGTTTAGCTTCTCCTTTGAGAAGCTGGAATCGGTTTTGATTTTGTATTGTGACATTGCTGGTAAGCGGGTTGCGTACATCCAGCCTTCCATTGCGAAGGTCCAGCCGACGAGGGCGAAGACGGGCTTGAGGAGTGATTGTACTGCTGCCATGCTTGTAGGATGTGAAAATTGATCAGTGTGTTGAAATCAAGACGATTGACGACACAGTCGAAAGAGAAGATGGTGCTTTTGACTTGATTTGAGAGGTATATAGATGAGGGGAAATTTGGGGACTCTGTAGAACCTTATATTGCTGCCTCGGGTGTGTATGCTTGGCGAGGTCTACATAAGGTATACATGGTTGATCATCAACGCTACGAGGGAAGGATCTGCGTAGCCGTGGCACAATCACTCAAGAATGAGATGATATACTGCAATGTCTGACTGAAGTAGGGCAGGCCGTTGGGTTCAGCGCTCTTGTATAGATGGAGGGGCTTCCCAAAGTTGGTGACGCTCATGAGCAGGGGTTCAGCCAAGTGGCGTCCCTACTCCGGAGGCCCACATCGCCGTGGCTGCCTCAACACCAACGCGCCGCGAGTCAACAAACAGGCAGTTTCCCAGCGTGAACCAGAGGAAAGCCTAGAGTAATTTCCAACTGCCAGACATAGCTCGGAATCAGGCTGCTTCAAGCCGCACACGTCCAATATCATGGGCTAGCCAATGGGTTCTGCCTTAAGCACAGACGCGGTCAAATAAGTACTTCAAGCACTTCCCCCTTTCCTCTGCCATACCGCGACCAACACCCCTCCTTGCGACATCCCATCGAAACATTCAGCGCGACCACAATGGCTCGCACGAGTATGATGAAAGCTGCCGCAGCAGCAAATCCCGCCCCCAAGGAACCTGACTGGTCATGGAAAACTGAAGACGAACTCGCCCGAACAAGACCGTCCATCGCAGAAGATGGAAAGTTGTCACTGCCTGGATTCGGCAGACCCGTGAATGAAGTGCTCGAGCAAAAAGACTGGGGCGACCGCTACCCACCTACGGCAAAGATGATCAATCGTTGTCCTAATGCGCTCCAGGAATGGGCTCCGGAGCCCATCACCGTGCGAGAAAAGAATATGATGCAGGTTGTCAATTCCATCACCGACAAAGCTGAGTGGCGACGAAAAGTTTTCGACGGAGAGATCATTGCAAAATGGCGCGCTGAAGCTATCACTGAGGAGGGACAAGGGTTTACAGAGAAGATGTTCGATCATGTGAGCTCCCATTACGGACAATGTGTGTGCTAAATCTTTTGCTAACTTGATCAGTGCATTGCAGAGCTACAGCACAAGGCTAAGCAGAACGAAGAGAGTGGCTTGACTGCCGTACTCGATTCCGAGTGGGCTGTTGTCAAGTCTGACACTATCATATCCGCAACATTGAAGCAAGAGCTTCAGGACGCAGTGAAACCCCTGGAAGACGTGCCCGAAGAGGTAAAGGACTGGCACCCAGGCTCAAATAACCAAGTACTGGATCTTGTTCACCCATCGCTGTTTCCTTTGATCTACGGCCGATCGAGGGTCCTTTCTACCGGCACCACTACCCTCGAGGATTGTGTTCAAATGACCGGCAAGGGCGAAATAGTCCCCGAGCCTAGTCAGGACGAGTGCAGGCTTGGTCAAAAGAGGCGTTGGCTCAGTCAGCAAGGTACTGGCACGACTGAATACTGGTCCAACCGCTTCCAATGGCTGCCGAGCGATGTGTTCTTCACGGAGAACGATACCATCAAGATCACAAGCTACATCAACAACCTCCACCCCATCCACCACGGATCCATCTATCCAGTTATTGAGAAGTTTATCGCCAAGAGTATACCTGCTTGGGATCTTGTACTCTCCTCCTACAACATGCGACTCGACGTTAATGACTTACGTATTCCCTTTCACCGAACCGAGTACATATGGCCACTTGGCGAAAGTCCTCCACCAGACGTAGGCAGTGAATTCGAAGAAACGAGCGATGAGTGGTGTGAGGCTCACGCACAATGGGTAAGTGCAGTCGTCGCTCTTTATCAAGGCAGAGGTCGCAACACAAAGAAGATACAGAATACGCTTCGGCGTCTTGGTTATCATAGTATCACTGATTGGGTATCAAGCCGTTTCCTCACATAAGTCCGTCCGATAGAACACATGCACCTCAAAAAACGATGGGTCGATCGCTGCTAATACAAGATAAAATAGATCAGCGACAACCGTGTCCTCCTAAAACCAGACGCACGTGACTTCGCCACTTCCACCAAGAACAATGCGGTATGCCCTCTCAATCTACGAAACCACTTCGCCAACAGCGGCCTCCAAGTAATTGTCAAACTCGCCACAATTCACCTTAATCCTTCCTCTCCCTCTTACGCTGGAGGCTCCTGGCATATAGAAGGAAAACTAAACGAACATATTGCCGCGACATCTCTGTACTACTACTCTAGCCACAACATCACTTCCTCTGCCCTTGCTTTCAGGACAAAAGTATCCACTGATGACATCACGGAACGAGACTACGCTCAAGATGACAATGAGGGTATTTGTTACCTTTTCGACATTGAAAGGGATGGTCCCGGTGTCCAAAGCATAGGAAAGGTGGAGACCAAAGAGGGGAGACTTCTCGCATTCCCAAATGTACTGCAACATCAAGTTCAGCCTTTCGAGCTTGAGGATCCTACTCAGCCAGGTCATCGCAAGATCCTCGCTCTCTTCCTCGTCGATCCGTTTCAGCGTGTCATCAGCACGGCTAATGTGCCCCCGCAACAAAAAGAGTGGTGGGCAGAAGCTGTGCAAGGGTTAGAAGGCAAATTGGATGTTCTGCCTCCTGAGCTTCGTCATCAGGTCATGACTGATGTGGGGGATTTCCCCATCAGTCTAGAAGAGGCCAAGGTGGTAAGGGAGGAATTGATGAATGAGAGGAGAGCATTTGTGAAGGACGTCAATGCCATGTATGCGAGTGATGAGTTTAGCTTTTGCGAACATTGATATTGATCCAAGTTGGGCGGGTTGAAGTTCTCTGTCTTCGCTAATTGCGAGCCTCTTCCCCTTGCGCCTTCGGTAATATTCTCGGTGCCGTGGTATTCTCTTGAGCTTCTCTCTTTCTGCTCATGAGAATATAATCTCTTTCAAATCAACACGAACGGTGTTTCTTTCCCCCTGAGCCGCGTCCAGTGCTTTCCTCGACCATTGATCCTCCAGCCGTGTTCCTTGAGCTCTCAAAGTTAGTCCGATCAGTTCTTCTCTGTTCTTCGACCCGTGTGGGAAGGTCGAACGGGACTCCCAAACCAAAGCCGCTGACAAAACGACCCAATCGGTTCGAATTGGTCATTCTAGCGACTCTCGATATATCGTGACTTTGCGTACCCTGTGGGTTTGTTCAAGGGCTTGGGTACTCTTCGGTTTTGATGTCGAAATGATAGAAACTGTGGCCAGACGTTTGTGAAGGGACTGGGAATGTACCGTTCTCATTACGATCGTCTCATCAATCCAAGCACTGACAGTCTTCGACTCTGCCATACATCCCTAAACCTATGAACGAGGTCAAAGAGCTCGATAACTGACTCGGACATCTATCTGCTATCCTCCTCCCCTCGCATCCCATGATGACTCCCCATAACCTCTCCATCGTATACCCGAACAGAGGCGCATTGAGGCTATCCTTCTTATTCGGCAGCCATGGCTGATTGATGTACTTCTCACTATGCGCCACACTCTTCAAGTTTGTCAACAAATCCAGTAGATCAACGAATAGCTGTTTCTCCTGCCCCAGTATCCTAATTCGGGAGGCGATGAACTGCCCTCGGTACGTTAATGTGAAGTCCGTAGCTATAGCATGAGGGTTCGCGCGTGTATAGATGTCGCCAAGAATCTCAGGATTCTCACCCCAGCGAGAGTGATCCCAGCAGTCGTTGGTGCTGGAGCAATATTGCTGTGTCGAAGAGAGAGATAGGAAACCTGTTTGCGGGATCAGGTAATCCTTCGCTCTCTGTTGGAGTAAGTGTGGGTAATCCATTTCGGCTTGCATGAAAAGTGTATGGTCGGAGAGGTTATCGTAACGGTGGAGAATATGGTGGAGGTATGCTGCTGCTTCCCGACCGATGTTCTTACGGGCCTCGACGATGACCTCAAGAGAGGGATGGAGAGCGTTTTGGAGGTCTGCTCTGAACTTAACGATGTTGTCTTCTCCTGTGCTGTAGACGATGACGCGAACATCTTGAGACTTGGTGTTAGGGAGCTCGCAAAGACGGTTGATCTGCTGCGCGATCACGCGGGCTGGCTCATGATATCTGGACACCACGAAGTCGAAGGAGCTTGTCGTGTTGAAGTCTATGAGGTGAATATGTCCAGGTGTCGTCCATCGCGAAAGTGACACCCGAGTGCCGAGATTCAGCAACGAGAGCAACATGCAACCCGCGATGAACATGATCTGCAATAAGGTGCTCGATCTGGCGTCTCCTTGCCTTTCGTTTGTGCCAACGTCGTCTGGACCTTGCTCGCAATCGTCGATGCTATCATCTCGCGGTAGCATGACTGGGTGGTAGTATGTGTTGTCCACGATCTCAGTCTGAAGTTGTCGACCGACCCAAAGGAGTGTACTCGTGCCAAGCCAGAACCCGATATACTGCCAGACAGACATCGCAGTATACGAGCCGAAAACGACAGTACACAAATTGACCAAGGTCTGGAAGCAAATAGCCTCGAGCGTGTGTTCCACCTCATTATCGTCGTCACAATCAACTCCCTCAGAGCTGTGGAGTAGACCGCGCGGTTCATCTTGTCGGAAGTATGAAGTACTGTCGTGGAAGGTCACAATAGCAGCGAGTGTGCTCACGGCGACAGCTACGAGTAACAGCGGGCAAGGTGACGGGCTGTAGATCATAGACTCGTGCTTGCGTACCGCTACCAGAGTAACACAGACGAACAGAGGAAGTAGGATGAGTTTGTCTGGGACCGAGGAAGGAGAAGGCGTGTTCGCCTCATTCTCGGGACGTAGCAGTTGACCGGTTGCCGACAACATTATCCCAATGATGGACAACTTGAGTCCAGGTCCAGATAATCGATGTTCGAAGATGAGCACCGCTGCAATGCTTGTGAGACATGTCAAACTTACGATGACTTTACGCCAGGCAGGGATATTTGTCTGCGCTGCGAAGCGAGCGACCTGCTTCCAATCTGGCGAAAAAAGCATCACGAGCGCGGGCAGAGACGAGAAGTGGTAGATGGCTTGGTACTCGCAGAACAATGCCCCGACAACACATACTAGATGGAGACAAAGTCTCATACCAGCGATCGACCATATGTTTTTGCTTCGAAAGAAGCTGAAGAGTGTATGGTCCGAGGCATCCAGTGTTGTGTTGTTCTTCAATGTCGACCGCCATCGGATGGCCTCCCACAGAAGAGATGCGGAGAGATGCAAGAAAAGTAGTCGAAGGGGATAGTGAAAGCTCTGGGTGAACACCGCTCTTGTTGTGAGGATACCGATGGCCGAAGAGATAATCCGTACTAGTCTGTGGTCAAGGGTGGTGAACCAAGAGGCTCCTCCGTGGGTCTCATGATCCAATTGACACAGTTCTTTCTGTTGTTCCGGCATGATATCTCACAGAAGTCAAGATGAATGATTGAAAGAGGATTTTGAGAGAGGGCATGGTACAGACACTGTAAGAGATATGAGACCGGGCTCCTGAATGACGAAGCTCTACACTCTTTGCGAGTGAGGTTCGGTCTCTCTGTGCCACAATTGAAGCAGCCATAATAGAATGACACTAGGGCACGTTACCTACACATGATCCGTGCAACTGCGTTGCAGTGCGCATATAGTGGCTGTACATCGGCGAACTGCCTGTACCCAGGCTGCCAGATCAGAAGGACGAGGTCGATCTACCGCCATGAGCTTATAGCCAAGACCAGTACCATGGACGATTTTGGAATTGATAAAGGCTTGTTGGTCTTTGCGCATAGACGCCCGAGCTCGCCCGCTGGTATGTGTTCACCATGATTCGTTGATTATCCGAGCAGTGAAGGACTAATACCTCGTATTCGAGGCAGCGAAATTCCACGCAAATACGTACGTACTTGTCCAAATCGTGACGATTCTCACATTCCTGCTGTCGCATTCTCAGGAGTTTAGGGTTTGCTCGACTTGCTGCGCCGCTATATCATCTTGAATCCAGGCAGCCATATTGTGAAGCGGGAATTGTTCGAGATATAACAAAACCGTCCTTGAGCTTCGTTATCAAATTGGTTGCGAGGTATCTACCGCACGGGCTGAATGTTAGTCTTTCAGTCATAGTCATGGATTGAAGTTCAATCGATATACCGCGAGAACAACGAATATTTTGTTGTAATTGTACAACAAGTCATAACGACTGCCGTCGAAGGATTTACGATTCCTCGGTCCGGGGTCTGCACAGGCTTCAAGATTTTAGGGTGCCGCTTGGCATCGACAATCCGCTCCTGCCAATTGCAGACAAATGCTCGACAATCCATTTCCTCTTATCGTAGTATCCGGCAATAGCAGACACATCTAAGAATTATTAAAGGACCACAAGAAGGGTCTACTCCTCGACTCTCCCGACAAATGTTCTCCCTCGAATACATTTTTAGGCACATCCTGAGACCCGATCTGCTTCCAGTGCACCCATGACTTTCAAAGCTTTCTTAGCTTCAAGACGAACGACTTCGTGGACCTTTTGGTCATCCACCATCTCTGACACGTCTTGGAAGGCTGCTTTCCAGATTTGCCAGTATTCCAGATTCCATTACCAGCTTTCTAGATGCGTGTCCTTCCTTAAAGCTTCACCGCTTTCAACTTCTCCTTCGTCATCTGTGAGATCACGACTTACACTCTGCGCATCGTGCAGCAGAATCGTGTCTTTAGATCCCATGTTTCGACAGCAAGCCTCCCATACCCAATGTCCGTGCTCTCCAGGCACGAACCATTGAGCCGCAGCAAAGACCTGGCCAGCCAGATACCCAGACCATCCCAAGGTTGTCCTGTCCGGCATCCCATATTGGGGCGGCAATCGCTGCAGAGGACTCCGTCAGCCCATGCTCTCAACGTTCTCTACTGTCAATCTGGCGAAGAAGTGAGAAGATTGCGCCATCGCTGTTGTTACTGGCTTCCGCAGTTTTCAACTCCGGTCCAAGTTTCCCCAACATCCGCTAGCCGCTCGCAACTCGATAAGAACAATGGGCTCAAGCTCTCCCAAAGAGGGACCATTGGTCTCATATCGTCTGTCTCGTAGCCATCTCGCACCCGACTATCTGAGTTCAAAAGGTAATTTGGTATCTGACGCGTCTCGATCTTCATGAAGTTGTCGATTATATCGAACAGTCTATTGTGCACCGGGCTACGCGGCGGGATGGACGAGACACAGCTGCCATCCAGGACAGCGACTAGTGCTGTGTTTGTAGAATATGGTCGGTCCTCGTCATTGGAGTCAATGTCCGCTTTGTTCTGCCACGCGTCTGCAGCTAGTGCGTCTGTGATGTTCTGAGCAGCGGT
The DNA here is from genome assembly GCF_000721755.1 of Aureobasidium subglaciale EXF-2481. Classification (NCBI taxonomy): domain Eukaryota; kingdom Fungi; phylum Ascomycota; class Dothideomycetes; order Dothideales; family Saccotheciaceae; genus Aureobasidium; species Aureobasidium subglaciale. Next base: position 49,425 of record NW_013566970.1, on the reverse strand, counting down.
GAAAGGACTGAGATGACCTTCTGCGCATGAGACTATCATTTCTGCAAATGCATCGATCGTCTTTGGCTCTGCAGGCTAATAGGCATCGTCCTGAAAATTGTAAGGTAATTGATGATCCAAAGTGGTCTTGCGAAGAGCAGGGAAGTCACAATCCCACACCAGGCGGGATTTAATTACTATGATTGACAAAGAGACCGAGTGTGACCAACAACGTTTCAGGCAGCTCCATGAGTCCACCAGTCGGCGTTACGTAAGCGGCTCTGTGAGCTACATTCTTATGCTCTTGTCAGACGGCGTCCGCGGTCGACGAACTCGCACTGAGAGACAGACAGGCAATCGAGCGCCAGATAGACCTGTTTATACAAAAAAACGTCGATACATGTTAGGTGGTTTTATCGTTACTCTCGAATCACTCATAGCACGTGTGCTTTCCTAAACCTCGCATGGCACATCTCATTGAACTTGCCTTTCTTGTCTTTTTCTTGTACAGGCTCTGCGACTGGGCATGCCTGGTCTGCTGTGAGCAAGTTGATACCCGGCGAGCAGAAGTCGCCATGGCAGTAGCAGATATCATCGCCAAAGTAATGTATCTCTTCTGGTTTCAATAGCAAAGTGGCAGCAAATGAACGCACTGAAGCGTCACCCCAGCGCTCGGAGTAGAAGCCTCCGAGTTTGTCGAGATGTTCCATCATATGTCTGTGCTCATCACTGCGGAGGAAGTCCAAGTCCGCGAGCTCGAAGTTGTTCCAGAAGTGGCAGAGATTCCACTCATCGCCGTGAATATCCCGGTACGGCGCAAGACGCAACAGCCACCGAATTGGGAATGGGGCCCAAGACGGATCTATCAAGGCGTCCCAATATCTCGAAGCTCTTATGTGCATCTGATCCTTGTAGTCGCTCACAGCTCTGTAAAGACTGCGGACTGTAGATCCGACCTCTTGTAATGCGATCGCGTATGCGTATCGTTTGTTCTCGCGCGACATGTATTCGAAGGGGTCGAAATTGATGGGGCACTCGAAGGAGATACCTGGCTCCATGCGCCAATACCATTTGAAGGGCTGCATAGCAGGGTGGTCGTAGAACTTTCTAGTAGAAGGCGTCAGTCATGCAACCAAGCAGCAAGAAGTTGCGTATACCGACATGGAATAGAAGCGACACATATGATGATAGCTTTCTTGTCCCGCGTGTATGATGCCCCTATATCCTTGCTCTTTGATGCTTGCTCGCGCAGCTTCTTGATCCACATGGTCTGGATAGCCCCACATGTCCGAGGAGATGGTGTCGAAGATGGATTGACCACTGACGATGCCTGATACTCCTTGCTTGAACTCGTCGGTCCATGGTTCGTTATTGAGGAATACGACCGGATAGTTATAGCGATGGTTGAACTGTGATTCGAAAGACTTCAGGGCATCCACAGTTTCGTCCAGGTCGCTGTTCCGAGCGAGCATGAGGATGGTAGCGTTCTGTCGAGCGATTGCTGGAGCGTGATCCGGAGACTGTTCCACTGCATGGCAACCAGGATGCGGTGCCTTGATGTGTATCAGTGGCTGCTGTGTTGATGAGCTCGACAGGTGGAACCAGATTTCCAGGGCAAAGACCAGGACAATGGCAAGCGCGTATCTCTTGAAGGCACCGTTGATCGCACATGACGGTATTCTCATGCTTGCGCATACTCGAATCGAGAAGAATTGACGCAGTTGTGTTCAAGGAGAAGAAGGCCAGGTCTCTGGCTGGCTGCGCCATGTATGACATGCCCAGAATTTTGATTACCTTCAAATCTGTCATAACCAATAACAACAATACTCGGCCGTTCGAAGCCTCAGCCTCAAGGAATCCTGCTGCCTGCTCCTTTGACAAGCCGATGAACACAGAACAGGGTGACAGCCGGAAATAGACAGAAAGCGGGGAAGGGGGGAAATATCTCTTGGCAAAAGACCTGGGCAGATCTTGGAACGCCTCCTGTCTTTTCATGGGCATGTCATCTCATGCATACGACATGTATATATCCACGCAGTGTCGTCCACGGTCGTCATGAAATTCTGAAAACTGTGAGAACCAAACATTGATGTGTGTATTGATGCTGAGATGGGACGTCGTATATGACGCAAACGCTGTCCACATTGCTTGACCTCAAAGCCAGCGTTCTGGTATACTTACAGATATCGCTTCTGGGCAGCGATCTTGGGATGGACACGCACTTTGCGTATAACAGAAAAACGCTTTGATAGGATATCGAGCAACCAGTGTAGGAAATCGACATGAGAGAAAGCCTGTGTTTGGATTTAGCCGCCGACGCCGGAGCTGCTCAACGCATCTGACAAGGCTGAAGCTGCCAATTCTTCTACTTGGCCAAGCACAGGTCATGCAAAACCACTAAGGTAGATTCTCAGCAAATTTTCCTGAGCATTGAGTCACTGCATAGATACAGATCATAGAGTCTTTAGACTTAGACCAAGTATCTGATCACAACAAGAAGTTGACGCGTTTTCTCGTGGGATTCCTTCTGCCTCAGGGATCAATCAGCAGCATGGAGCCAGCGTCTGAAGCCCAGCTACGAGAGAAGTCACCAGTGCGACCTTCTGCAGAAACCTCTACAACGAATACTACAGGAACGAAAGATGAAGCTCTGGCACTAGCTGGTGAGAAGGCGCGAGCAATTGATCCAGCCATCGAACGTCGTGTAGTCAGGAAAATCGACCTCTTCCTCATGCCACCAATGGTCATTGGATACGGACTTGTATACTACGACAAAGCGATCCTCGGAAGTGCAGCTCTGTTTGGTATGACAGCGGATCTGCACCTTACGATTGTTGACCGCACGACTACTCCGCCAACGACAAGCACAGATCGCTTGAGCTGGGCGACCTCATTGTTCTATTTCGGCATGCTGGCAGGTTTGTATCCAATGAGTTTCGCACTGCAAAAGTTCAACATTGGGAAGATTCTCGGACCCATCGTCGTACTTTGGGGTGCTATTTGCATGTTGACTGCTGCCGTTCAAGATTGGCGTGGCCTGTTTGTGCAGAGATTCTTCCTCGGATTCGTAGAGAGCATCATCCCTACTGGGTTCTCTTGCATCGTTGCCGGTTACTACACTCAGCGAGAACAGACTTTCCGACAAGCTTGGTGGTTCTCTGGGACCGGCCTCTTTACTATCATCGGCAGTGCTCTCAATTACGGATTCGGGCAAATCACAGGAGGTGACCTCACAAGATGGCAGTACATCTATCTGCTTGCCGGAGCTCTTACAATTATCTTCGGCGGCTGGTGCTTCTTGTTACCGAACTCACCCGTCAGTGCTTGGTTCTTGACTCCGGAAGAGCGGATTGTCGCTGTGGAGAGACTTCGTAAGGGCCAGACCGGGGTCCGTTGCAAGGAAATCAAGCTGTACCAGATCAAGGAAGCCTTGACGGATGTCAAAGTGTACCTGATTTTCATCATGATGGGCTGCGCATACACAGTCAATGGCGCTGTAGCCGGCTTTGGACCTCTTATCGTCAGCACGTTTGGCTGGAATACTCTTCAATCCATCCTGCTACAATTTCCTGTTGGTGGCATCAGCTGGCTCGGAATTCTGCTCGCTGGATTCATACCACTATATGTTCGCAACATCAGAATCACTATCCTAGTGGTCTGCTGCTTCCCCGTTATTGCCGGCTGCGCCATGATTTGGAAAGCAGACTGGACACATCATGCCGCCGCCCCGGTGGTGGGCTACTCTATCATCGGATTCTTCGGCCCTGTAGTATCACTCATCATCGCACTCGGTATGTCTAACGTGGCAGGAGCGACCAAGAAGAGTTTCATGTCAGCTGCCATCTTCGTCGCATACTGTGTCGGTAATATCGTTGGCCCACAGCTCATCAAGAGTGAGACTCGTCGCGAACACTATCCTGAGCTCTGGACTGGACTGATCATCTTCTACTGCGTTGCGATCGCTGCTTCTCTGGCACTCTACTATGTCATGTGGCGGGAGAACCAACGAAGGGATAGACTCAACCTTAATGAAGAGGATGCAGATCGATTCGCTTTCAGGGATCTCACTGACAAGGAGAACCTGCATTTCAGATATGTCTTATAAGCGAAAGCCCCAGCGAACACATACAATTTGTCAAGAATTTTCGAGATCATAATTAATATATCATACCGATTATCTACCTCTATTGTAGGGCCAAAAGTTCCAAGAGATGTACCCTTCTTCCAAACGGAGGGTTCTTCAAATCATAAAAGCATTGAGATCTTACTCGTCGTTGCAAAGCACGTAGCGGTAGCGAGCCTTGCCGGCCTCCATGTCAACGACAGTGGCGTTGGCATCCTTCATGGGGCGCTTCTGGATCCAGGGGTGGATCTTCTTGTCAGCAGCCAACTTCAACATCTCGTTGATCTCAGCGGGGCTACCGATAGCGCTGCCGCCAACCTTGATACCACCTCCAATCAGGGTGAAAGCGTTGATGTTCGGCAGCTCACCACCGTCCGGTGCACCAACCTGGATGAGCGTACCCTTGACCTTGAGTAGAGCAAGGTAGCCATCGAGGGGCATCTTGCCCGAAGATACGGTCGACACAATCAAGTCAAGAGAGCGGGCGTTAGTCTTGCTCCAGTCCTTGTCGTCGTCGGTGGCAATGTATCTGTCGGCGCCGAGCTTGAGAACCTCATCCTTCTTGGTTGCTTTGCGAGAAATACCGACAACCTCATCGGCACCAAGAGCCTTGGCGAACAGGACACCAAAGTGGCCGAGACCACCGACACCAACGATACCGACCTGATGCATGTTAGACTTGCTTGCCGAGGTTCACGGAATTCAACTCACCTTCTTGCCAGGTCCGCAGCCATTGTTCTTCAGGGGCGAGTAGACAGTAACACCACCACAAAGCATGGGAGCAGCCTCTGCGCTGTCGAGACCTTCGGGAATCTGGAAGACAAAGGCACCAGGGTGACGTGCGTATGTTGCATATCCGCCGTATGACTTGCCAGAACCATCCTTGTACTTGTCGCCGTATGTGTTGGTCGTCTTCGAGCAGTGGTTCTGGTCGCCATTCTTGCAGTCGATACATTCACCGCAGGAATCTGATTGGGCACCGACACCGACTGGAGAGAGAGTCAGTTTCGAAACAGGCGAATCTCGATTGAGGATTGAACATACCTCTATCGCCAACCTTGACGTGCTTGATGTTGCTTCCGACCTTGACAGCCTTGCCGACGATTTCGTGACCGACGCAGCAAGCTGAAGAAGACGGATTAGTAGATTGTTCAAGCGGCATTCTGTGCGACCGGAGACTCACGGTAAGGAGTCTCGCCCCAACCACTCTTCAGGGTGTGGAGGTCTGAACCGCAGACACCGCAGTGAGAGACCTTGATGTCGACGTCGTTCTCTGACCACTTCTTGGGCTCGAATTCACCCCACTTCATGTTGCCCTCAACAGACTTGGAGTCATGGCCGAGCCAGCCCTCGAACTTGTAATCGGTAGACATTTTGGAAAGATTTGGTGTACGGGTGGTAGAAAGGGTTGGTTGATGTCAATGGACGAAAAACGATGTTGGAAAGCACAAGGACGGTGCCTCCCCTTTATCATCTGAGACCAAAACAGCTCCAAGACTGGTGATCTCATCGTCGAACACAAATCTAGAGCTTCTGGCCGGAGTTACTGGTATGACCGTCCTTTTAGCACGCGGGACGCAGCGGAGCATGTCACCGCGGCCCTTACATGATCATGAACTGCCTATCATCGTATGATCATGATGTTTTGCCCCGGACTTAAGCTCTGCGGTGCAATAATGATGGAGCTTATCGCAGCGCCCGATGACGTATAACAGCTTCCCCGTTGCGACCGCTACTCATCGGGCGAAATTGTCTCCCTCAGCGGTGGCACCACGACAATCACGACACCTGCATCATCGCATTTCGGCCGATACAACATGTATACATGCTATCACCATGGGATAAGCCAGAAGCCATACCCCACCTATTCGAGACGTTGAAGCTGACCAGTTAGTTTAAGTTTCACCGCGGACCTTCAAGTCGAATGGATGCCGCAACCTCAAATACAGTGATATACCTCAGGCTAATACACCACACGGGCACGATGCTGTTCCGCAAGGATGGAAGCTCCCAGTTGTACGAATAACATTGTGAGATCGATACGAAAAAGGCTTGAGATTAAGCCGTTGCTTGCGAAATGCGGCCAGGGTTGTCCCGGTGACTAGTGATTCATCACATCTTCCATCCTGATCACTGCACTCTATCGTATGGAGCAAATGAAAGACGAAAGTCGGAGCTACCTTGAGACATGTTCGAGATACTGGAAACAGTAAGCCATCGTCTGTCGTCGCAAATGTCGAAAACGATGTTTTTGGAACCAGCTGGCGAATTTGGTCCTGCCTGGATCTAATGCATTGATGAGGGTATGTGGCCTCTCAATGATTGGTACATATTTCTTGTGATGTCAACATGATGTGATGGATTTGAAATCAAGAAAATGATATATCGAACTATCAATTGCTCCCCTGAACCTCATACGGATCAGTGGTATCCATTAGTACCATTGCTTCCGTTTACTCCATTGCCATTTGATGGGAGCTTGTCGACGTTGATCTTAGGCAGATCTGCAAACTGAACAGCAGCATGGATCTCCTTATCTGCGCCTTCGGCAAGAGGCATGAGTGGTGAACGGACTGTGGCGTGGTTCAGGATACCCCTGGCGACCAGAGCGTGCTTCAATGCGACTGTACCCTCCATGTGACTACCACGGTGATATACAGCCTTTGTGAGAGGCAATAACTGGTCGTGTAGTTGTCTAGCTCTGGCGTAGTCCTTGGCCTTGCCTGCCTCAATCATCTGAATCAAGAGTTCGGGAGCGATGTTTCCGTATCCGACGAGGAAGCCATCTATGTCGAAAGCGGTGTGAAGAAGGTACTCGTCGTGGCAAGTCAGGATTTGGAGGTCGGGGCGCTGCTTGTGGATGATAGGGATCTCAACGTCCCACCTGCGCATATTGCGGACACCGTTCTTCATCGCAAAAACGCCAGGCTGTGCAGAGATATCGAGCATTGTCTGCAGGCTGTAGGTTGCCTTGGTATTGTCGGGGTATTGGAAGAGGATAAGAGGGAGGCCACTAGTCTCGAAGACGACCTTGTAGCGATCTTGAGGTGCACCATCTTGATAACCGAAGCGCAACCAACCGTGGGAAGGATAGAGAAGACCAGCCTTAGCACCGGCAGCTTTGGCACGCTTAGCTTCAAGTGCTGCGACCTCTGTACCTTCACCAGTGATACCGGCGATGATGGGGATCTTGTCGTCCACGGAACGAACAAAGGCTCTAATGACATCCTCTTGTTCGTCCTGGGTCAGGAAGGTTCCTTCACCAGCATGGCCTAAGACCACAAGACCCTTGACCCCGGAGATACTTCCCAGCCAGGAGCCGAGACGCCGGATGGCCTCGTAGTCGACTGAGCCATCTTCATTGAAGGGTGTGACGGGGGCAGGGGTCAAGCCTTTGAGGTCGATGTTGATTGAGTCGCTCATCTTGGATTACTTTCTGTCGTAGTGTGTGAGATGTGAGGGTAGAATGTAGTGTGATGAGGGACGGTAGTTGGGTGGATGGCTAGTCTGTATTTATGTCTCCAATTTATGTCGTCTTTTGCACGAAGCCTCAGGGATCTGCGGACCCATCTGTCGCTCTGTTGCCCGAAGGCGCCATCTTGCACCGCGCTGTAACATACATGCGGAGTTTGAGTGATGGAAAGATGGAGTGCCCCGCACTACACAGTACAAGATTGGAAGCGATGGTGAGCCGGATATGTCGGACTTCTCTACCCCGCTAAGCGGAGGCAGGGTTGAGATGCCGGATTCTCGGATATCCAGCTACTCAGCTTCGGATTCTTGCTCGGACTCATGCAAAAGATTGGTGTGGCGTTCCGGATCCAGAAAACAATCTATCTTGTATCCACCATCGGCCATAAACCCGTTCTGTGGAGTCATGAACCTGGGGACGACTGTGGAGAAGTGCTTGCAAAGTTCGTCACCAAGTGTGGACTGGGTTTCTCACCGCTAGAGGCTATATAACGCTGTCAGTATGGTCGTGGTTGTCGTCAGTCAAAACATATCTCTCCAATCCACTGTCTCAGCGGGCCTCGATACTATTACACCATGCCTCCAAGAACCCCAATCCACGACCTCAAGGACATCGATGCAGAGAAACACGAGATGGTACCCCAAGAGAAGAACGCTCGAGGCCCCAACGAACACATATCGGCCGTCGACGCAGACTTCCTGGTAGGCTTCACCGATGAGCAACGCAAGCGAGTACTGCGTAAGGTCGACTGGAGGCTTGTCCCGATGCTTCTGATCCTGTATCTCATCTCGTTCATCGACCGAGCCAACATCGGTCAGTCAAGGTCATTCAACACTACCAATACAAAGCGTGCTGACTAGCATAGGCAATGCAAAGATCGAAGGCCTACTACCAAGTCTCAATATGACAGGCACACAGTATAACATTGCACTAGCAATATTCTTCATCCCGTACACTCTCGCTGGTAAGTCGTTCGACGGTTGCAAGTTAGAATCTCAGCTCATGCTCGCTTAGAGATCCCCAGCAACATGATCCTCGACAAGTTCAATCGTCCCTCCGTTTTCATGGGCACCATTGTCTTCGTCTGGGGCGTGGTGGTAATGTGCACTGGCTTTGTTCAAAACTTTGCCGGGCTATGTGTGACAAGAGTGTTCTTGGGTCTTTTTGAGTAAGCTTCATCTCAAGAGTGGTGACCAAAGCCTGAGCTAATGTAGGGAACTTAGAGCAGGATTCTTCCCAGGCGCAATCCTCACTATCAGCAAGTGGTATCTCCCTCACGAGAGTCAGACCAGAATTGCCATATTCTTCACCGCTAGCGCGCTAGCTGGTGCTTTCTCCGGGTTGCTTGCGTACGGTATCGTGAGAATGGACGGTGTCGCAGGGCTGGAAGGGTGGAGATGGGTATGTTGAAGTGGAACGATGTTTCGATTGATTAATGCTGACTGACCATTCAAGATCTTCATCCTCGAGGGCCTGGCTTCGGCGATCGCTGGTCTGGCTTGCTTCTGGCTTTTGATCGATACGCCGGCGCTCTCAACCAGCTGGCTTACTCCAGACGAGATCCGATATCTCGAGCTGAGACAAGTAGCGGTTGGCAGGGTCAAGCCTGTAGGACACGAGGAGAAGCATTTCGACATGCGAGTCTTCCTGACTGTGCTGAAAGATTGGAAGATATATCTCCTCATAATCGCCTTCTGGTCCAACGTTACGCCGAACTACGGCCTCAAGTTCACCATGCCTCAGATCATGAAAAACATGGGCTACTCTAGCGCTAATGCTCAGCTGCTCACCATTCCGGCATACACAGTTGGTGCCATATCAGCATACAGCTTCTCCGTGGTTTCAGATCGATTCAAGTGGCGCATGCCAACAATCGTGATACCACAGATCGCTGTAGTCGTTGCCTATGCAATCTTGTTTGCAAAAGCTGCTGATATCAGAGACAACATTGCAGTGTGCTACTTCGCCGTCTGTCTCGCTTGCTTTGGGTAAGTAGGAGGAATGTCCGAGCACCGTGTCTCAGATGCTGACAGCGCACAGATTATATCCAATTGGTCCTGGTGTTCAAGCATGGAACATGAACAACCTTGCCGGTCCTTCAAAGCGAGCAATGGGGATCGGCTTTCTCACTGGTGTGGGCAACATGGGAGGTAAGAGAACGAGCCGACTTGAAGTTCAGCGCGATCATGACTAACAAATGGATCTTTAGGCATCACCGGAAGTTTCATTTTCATCGAGAAAGAAGCACCAAAATATCCCAGTGGTTTTGGAAGCTCATTGGCGTTTGCCGCGGCTGGCATTGTGGCTTGTCTTGTGCTTGAATATCTTCTCTGGAGAAGCAACGGCGAGAATGAGAAGTTCTCGGAGGACGAGGTCAGAGAAAGATACTCCGACGAAGAATTGGATAAGATGGGTGACAAGAGCCCGCTGTTCAAATACACATTGTAGACCGATGTATATAGAAAAGAATACTCCAGGCAGGTTGCATCAACAAGGACGATTGAGCAAGCGCGTTCTGTGCCGAGATTCGTCCGCGCCGTGGCCACTGATCGACCACGGTCACCGCATCGCTCGACTTACAGAGTCTCTATCTCTTGTCAGCGCATACAGCATGTGGAGTTCGCAGAGTTCAAGCGCAAGCCGGCCCGAAGACCATGTAGACTGTATGTGTTGTCTCGAGTCCAGTATGACCGGTAATGCCTCGCGGCAATCCTTCGTCTTTCACTTCCCCGCAGTCCAGTAGAAATGCTCTTTCCGTGAGTCGAGCATGCACCACAAATATTAGTCTGACAAGTTGCTGCCGGTGGAAGCGGCGAGTATGAACACCACGGAAGACGCGACAAGACCTCCTGGCTTAATGACCGAAAGCAATGCTAAGAGAGCACGCATGGCGTCGCCACAGTCAGGAAGGCGGATACCGAAAATCACTCGAGCATGTGACGCTTGCAGGGTGGGTAGCGTTGATTTGCTTTGACCCCTGCGTGACCGGGTAGCACTGACTTGAGTATAGCTGAAGAAGGCGCGCTGCACAGGCACAAAGCCATGTCCTGCTTGCTCGAAACGCGGAGCCGTGTGCTCATATGATAGTCAATACATGCGAGGACGCCCACCGACACCTCCGTTATCTACTCTGGTTCAGGGTCAGAGCCCGCATGCACCATCTGATCGTCAAATATCACCCTATGCCCATGATGTCGACGATGCTCCCCGAGATACTGGCATCAGCTCACGCAATTCACCGGAGATGGACTCGACCAATATCCAAGGCCAATACGTAGATCCCACATCAGGACTGTCATTTCTTGAGCGTGCTCGAGAACGCTTCTCGTCCCATCAAACGTTATCGGACTGTGCTCAAGACGAGGACTGGAGCTATCGGCAACAACCCTTGTTAAATGCGGGTGATAAACCTCTCGCCCTTCCAGATATTCAGCCTAGTATGACTGGTCTACTGCCACATGGGGATGATGCAATTGAACTTCTGGATGTGTATTTTGACGTGTGTGTTGCGACTTACAAGCCACTACATCGACCGACTTTGGACGCATGGCACAAGCAAGCATCGCAAAACGTCAAGGCTGAACGACCGTTGATCCGCAACTTGGGTCATGCCAAACTATCAACTCTGTTCGCTGTCTTTGCTGTAGCATCATATCACAGGCGCAAGACGCAGGACTTTTCATTCAACGAAAGTGATACTCTTTTCCAGGTATCACAGGGACTGACCAACATGGAGGTTGGCCTACCACGTCTCGACTCAGCGCAAGCCAGACTCATCCAAGTGTTCTATTTGCTCATGACATGTCGTATGAATCAAGCATGGTTTACATTCGGCACTGTCCTGCAACTCGTATCGTCGCTTGGCTTGCACAGGAAAGTCCGGCGAGCTAGACTGGAAAGAGACTATGTCTATCGACAGTGTCAAAAGCGTACATTTTGGACGACCTACATTCTCGACAAGTACCTAGGAGTCGTAATGGGTCGACCGCAACATTTTCACGACGACGACATTGACCAAGAATTCCCAGATTGTGTCAATGATGAGGACATGACCGCTGTTGGTTGCGATGCCACTGAAGATCCTGATGACTGCTTGATAGAAGCTTTCGTTCAGAACGCAAAGCTTGCTCGACTGGTCGGGAGAATCTCCCGCAGATTGTATCCCACTCGAGCTCTGACAGGCACCAAAAGACTGGAACTGACTAAGCAACTACAAACTGATATTGACGAGTGGCATCGCGCTCTTCCTCCGTTTCTGAGTACTGTCAAACCATCAAGTTTGATTCGTAGTCTGCAGCGACAGTCAGTGGCTATACGAATGGCGCATTCTCATGCCGTTATGCATCTCCATCGACCTTATTTACTGCGTTTTGCGGGCCAAGAAAGTGAGGCCAGCGTCAAGCATTGTCTGGCTGCCGCTCTCGCAGTGCTCCGCACCGCCGACAATATTGCGACTTCAGGACGTATGTTCCATGCCTTTTGGTGGACACATTATGTCACCTTTTGCGCTCTGAGCATCGCCTACGTTTGGAAGATTCATGGACATCCTATCGACGGTGGCTTTGACACTGAACAATTGTTCAGGCTTGCCGAGAGGTGTCAGACTCATCTTGCACATGCGACGGCCTCAAACTCGCCAAGCAGAAGGTACAGCATCATTTTGGAGGAACTGCGGGCAGAAGCCGGAAACAATCAGGCTTCTCTTACGACGGAAGACACAACTGGGAATCATGCCGCATCAACGTTCAACATAGCTCCCGCACCCGATATCGGAGGCCTTGCTACCGGAGACCACTCTCTAGAAGGCTGGCAAATTTCGGATTGGCTAGATCTTGACGCACTGGTAAGTCTCTGTAACAGCACTTGGCTTGACAGACGATGATTGCTAATCCAGTCTCGCAGGCACATGGTTATCCTGCGGGATCTAGCCCTGACTTGGGCTGCTTTGATACCGTTTCTTACTGATATTGAAGACAACGATTCCTGCATCCATGAGCTACTATGCTGTTTACGCTCACTTTGCTCTGCTACAGCCAAGACACTGATTACTGTCTTGCCTCGTTACACGATCGTCTTAGTATCATCCAGAGCCTTGATCTTGTTCGAGTTGCGAATGAGACCCAACGTTGGTCCTTCTCTACGACTCCGAAATGCTGATCATATGTCGCGACTGGCAAGCAAAGTCTACAGGCTCATGGGCAGGTAGCAGAGGATGTTTGTCCCATTGACTGTGCAGCATCCCGTACAATCCGTCAACGAAGCGATCAGTCCTTCGCTGCTCTGGTTGGAGTCAACGTCTGCCTTCGATTGCTTCCAATCACGGCTCATTCAACACACGACAATTTGTGATCGAAAGGTAAAAAAAAAATGCGCTGGAGGCGTCTCGAATACGTAAGCCTTGAATTGCATGGCAGCGGAGGCAACGAGAAAAAGCGTACGGTTGTCGCATCACGATTGTGATGCGCTCCAATAGCAGCGTACCTCACATAGCCAGTGCTGATTTTCATGCGATAGTCATGGGCCACTTCGAAGCGACGATGATGTACACAAGACGAGTTCCAGCGTGTCCAGTGGTTAGAAACCTGAAGGACTTCGGTATCAAGAGCGAAGACTTCTTCGCGCTCGGTCCAACACGATGAGATCAATGCAGATTTTCGTTTGTCGGTATAGAATCTCCCGTATCCATGTACCGAGTCAGGCGGCGTGAACAAAAATGGTACAGCGCCGAAGCGAGGGTTCGAAGAAAGCCTTCCGATGTCTATCGACCAAATTGTGGGATTGTGTGCCACCACACCAGTTCTATGTGTGTGCCATCAATGATCATACGACGGTCGTCCGGAAGCAGGACCGCGCCACTTTCGCAATGTCGGAATTTGCTATCCGTGGTGTGTTTCGGACGGAGAAGCACGTTCGAGATTCAATCAGGGCTTGCGTGGTATAACGTAGAAGTGTTTTCGTCCTCTAAATAGGTAATACATTGTCGTTGTGGATTCTTTGTTGGGCTGACATTTGGTGATTGATTGATATGTTGAATCTCAGGCTGTGATAGGCTGATCATCTTTCGGAGCGGTCAGCATGTTGCTTTGGTATCAAGAACGACATGTACCTGACTACCTGTAGCAGCTCGAGGGAGTGAGAGTCGGTAAGGTAAGTTGGAACGAGCAATATCTAGTGCAAGAGTGGTGAGCCGAGTGGGAAATATCCTACGGCTTGACGGCTTAGCTATGTCTGCACCCAACTCGAACCGTGCGGCTGTCAATTCCCGAAATAACAGGAAGGCGCAATTCCTCGAGGAAACTTCTTGACAGGTGCGGCCCGGGATGGCGGAGAAATGGCCATGGTGGGAAGACGCAAGCATGTGTGATCGACACCGTAAGCAGCATCCTTTCTCCTCCCCAGATTGGTTGTTGGAAAGATCGAGTAAGGTGCAGCCGACTAATTTATGTATATTGCACATGCATCGCTGGACCGTTCTGCTGGTTTTCCAAGCGCTGTATTGGAATGATGCAGAACGGAGCAGGCTATGAGAGTCATGCTATTGCCACGATAGATTGAATATGCAGTCGAAATTTTGGGTTATCATCAAAGAGAATCAACTCGGTGCAGGTACGATCCGAAGCTTGTCAGCTCGAGGTTGGCAAAGTAGGTGATTGGATATTCACGATCGGTCATGAGTACAATCTACCGACCAAGCAGTCGTGTTTTTCTGAAGTAGCCCTATGGGACGTCGCGTCTGACTCCGGATCTTCTCGTAACTGTGAGGAAAACAATATGAGAATCTACAACGTGTGCTCTCGCATCCCGACGGAAATGAGCGACTAGAAAAATCAAAGTGCGGCGGATATGCAAAGTGTTTCTTTCTTCTCAAGCGTGGTCCTTGGTGTGGAGCTTGCGAAAATTGTAAAGTCGGAGGATTCTCTTTCGAGATGCACGCATGAACCGAGGTTTCGCAACGCGACGACAAGCCTCTTCAATGCAGAACGATTTCTTTGCTCGTCATCAACGATAGATGGTCATCGGTCTGGCCAAAGCAGCATTCATTACAAGACTCGAGATTGATTGGGCCAATCTGAAAATCATCTGCTTGCGGCTGATGTGCCCATATTGTTGGAACTCACCCATGTACAGTCGGACATGCAACAATAATGACTGTTCCACCACACCGATCCTTTCGCTATGGATGAGCAGGATTTGTTTGTCCAAACATCGCGCAGGGTTGGTGGATGGTCGGACAAGTGTCCTCTGTCCGACGATACATCGGCTATGTTGGACCTTGATGCGGTGTGCTCCGTGTGCATGATCGTTGCATGTGCGCTTGTTCGACAAGCCCGCTACTGCGGCCTCCGTATCCACTATCGTCACCAACTTGCGCTGGAGGAGAAAAAGGAGTCAACAGTGAAGATAGTATTGAATTTAGTGTCAGTCAATTGTCAGACTGCATTGATTTGGTCATGATATTTGATCTTCCCTTCTTGAGGGGCCTCTGAATAAAAGGTACATAGAAAATAGAAAAAGGACATCAACGAGAGTGTCGTCTCGAAATGCCAAACGATACAACCGCTCGTGGATATGATTATTTTTGAAAACAGCGCTCCAGGCTCCATGACTGTGCCTTTGGGGTATGAAGAATGCATTGAAAAGAACCAAACCCGTTATTAAATCTTCCCAAGCGCCACATCGTTCCTATCGTTCAGTTATGGCTATGGGACTTCGACGAATCCAGCGTCGGTAGAGGGAAACGAGATGAAGTAGGACTAACACCTTCATCTACGGCATAAACTTGTACTTGAGGTTCCTTGGAGGAAGTCGATGCCTCTGAGTCTTTTCGATACGTCGCGGAACTCAAGGTTGCCTCGGAGTTTGCTCGCTCAATGGGGTCCATTTCATGGCGTTCGCGGTTGACGAACTCGAAACCTGAGTCCAGAGTATTAAAGCTGTCCCTACGGGCGCTGGCGGCGAAAGGGTCTCTGACCTTTTGCACAAAGCGGCTGGGACGAGAGCCGATGGTTGCCAGGGTGAGAGAGGGAGACTTGTGTGTTGGCAAGCTAGAACCCTCGCTACCCCTTGACCTCTTGATCTTGTCTTTGAATGACGAAACTTGTGACGAGACGAGTGGGTAGAGTACACCGCTGACGACTGCTTTGATGGAAGGCGAGCATGCGATGAAAACAGCGAGATGATTCTCCACAGAAGACCAGATGAGACATGAGGCGATGTTCCACGAGAGGTCACCATCTTGATCGTAGCGATAGACGACGTACAGGCGAATGAAACTAGCAGCGACAACGCTTTGGTTCTGTCAGATAAGTATCGCCAGCGTAGTGCTGAGAAGACTTACAATGCACCCAAAGCGAAAAGCATGTTGAGAACAATCCTTTGAGTAAGACGCAGCTGGAGCTTCCATGTGAAAATGATCGGAAGAACGTAGAGGATGATATCGTTGACGATCATAATGATCGAGTTGGAGTAGAAGAAAGCCTTGATGTCGACGCAGGTACCGGGGGTGTTTGGATCCCAAAGATGTGCGATAGGCACGCACTGGAAGATGATGACAAGAATGCTGCTGACGCCGAAGCCGAAAGCGATAAATTCCATGAACCAGATCACCCAGTGGTGCCAACGCTCGTAGGTCGTATGGCGATAGAAGAAGAGAAGGGCGAACTTGACAAACATGTTGCATGCCAAGTAGAAGCAGAATATTGAGATGTATAACTGACGCCCAGCGTCAGTCTCAGTTCCATGAGGGATAAGAGGGCCAATTGAAAACTCACACCCACCTTGTAGAATGTGACTTGGTCTGATGTCTGAGCATCCCAGTCATGGCTGCCCAGACCATATTTTGTCGCGACACATTGTAATAGAGACATCATAACTCCGCAGAACTGTGAGACTCGTATAAGTACGAGCGATTAAAATAATGAGCTGATTACTTACACCCGCCAAGCAGATCATGATATTCTGCGCATCGAATTTTCGTTGCTTTGCATTTCCTGTGACTTTGGCAAATCGTAGTGAGAGGGCCGACAGGGTCGAGAAGGAGAGAATGACATTCACGACCACGACCAGGTCCTTTCGGTTTTCTATCGCGAGAGCGTCGCTACCCATGATGATGATGGCGATGGATAGTAATCCGGATGTGAAAGGAGCTGAGCACTGCCAATATGAGAGGCAGCAGGAGAGGCGTGAGATAGAGTGGCAGGCGTAGCAGTTGTGTTGCACGGACGGACGGTGAGGGAACGTGGTGGAGGAAACAGGAGACCGTTGAGAAGACAGAAGTAGGGTCTATAAGAGGGACTTGATCTGTAGTTATCTCTGCACAGCAGACCCACCATGTATGGTAAATCGGCTACAATATGGAACGAGGTGGACAAGGTAAAGAGACTTGACTTGTGGCGAGACCTTTACTGCGGACTATGTTGCGCTAAAAGAAGCCCTTTCCGTCAAGGCTTATGCAGGTGCTCACTGACTGGGGAATGCAATAATGATGGGTTAGAGCGTGGGTGTTAAGGGCTGGGTGGTTACGTGCGTCTTATGCGCGTATTCCCGACCAAGTCCAACAGTAGAGTACTTTACTACCACTTAGTACGTGATGCAGGTCCTGTTAGCACCAGGTTAGGGCGGTTCCGAGACGATCGTTGACGGCTCACTCAATGGCGGGACCAGATTCGGAAAAACCGTGTCAAGGAGGTTGGCGTAACTCTACTCAAACCGCCCTCCACGAAGCGGATAGGTGCAGTACTCGAGAGCAAGCGAGTCGGCGCAGGCGCTCAGTCCGAGGCAAGACGGACTAATGTGGCCGATGCAAACCCGGGGCATGTCACGTCAAATCTTGCGTGACAAGAGTCCAGACACTCTTGACTATACGTTAGCTGTCAAGCTAGTTTGGGCATAGTTTGGCAGAGCACTGGAGCTCGTGGAACCCTGCTGATCCTGTCATTGATCCAGTCTGAATCCATGCTTTCATGGGCGGCGTCAATGGGGCGTCTGTTCGATTCCGGTGCTGCGACTGACAGCGATAAGAAGACACGACCCAGATGTATTGTTTGACGACAAAGAGAAGACACATGTGGCAGCTGCAAGATTCGATGTTGTTGGGAGCAGGAGCAATCCAAGTCTGTGGGTGGGCCGTCTACGGGACATTCCCGCCCGCGCCGCGTCCAGCGCTACTGCACGAAATCCACGTTAATTATTGCTCGCGTCCTCGCCATCTTCCCAAGCTGCTTGAATTATCGTCTCGGGTGGAGACATCATGTCTGATTTCGAACCCAGTTGCATCCTGATCGCCCATTTGTTGACTCAGAACCATTTACCGTCTTGGTGGTTGATGATGCACCTCACCAATTCGACCTCGCTTTCTTCTATACTTTGATTATTCTCCTGCACGAGTTTCCATATTCAAAACACATCTTCGCCCGATCTTGCTGTTCGCAACACGCAATCATGATTTACACTTGCTTCCATCAAGTGCCGACTGCCAGGTTTCTGATCATCATTCGACACCCTCCCAGATATGATAGTCTTCGCTCAGCCCCGCACATCCTGTTTATAGCAGAGCTCGCTCGTCTGCCGAGTGCTGAGAAGCAACGGTGGAGGGACGCCGTCTGATGCACTCCAATCCTCCTTGACCTCGCTACGAGCTGAATCTTGACAAGTTCCTGATGATCTCTTGAACGAGAACTCAACCCAGTCTTCATCGCAGTCAACGTTCTGAAGTTTCAGCCAGCGATCACCTTGCCTGCTAGCTTTAAGCTTTTAGGCCAATGCAGGATTCAGGAGCTCGATACAACATCGCTAAAGCGGCATGAGCATCAGCTTGATCAAGGGCATGATCCCCCAATGTCGACGGTCTTGCGTTCATTTGCGATTGGCTCTCTTGATACGAAGTCAACCTCGTCATGGTTTCCTCTCAGTGGATTCTACTTTCGTCCAAACATAATCCCTGACCAATAAAGGTGTCGCTATACCTAAATTTGAGTCAGTCCCCTTGATCCCCTGCATCAACACATGTCAAACATGACATCCCGGACCGTGCCTCTACCTTAACATCCGACCTGGACTACGAGCTTGGTCCGGCATGCGTCACCACCGACCATCGGACACCAAGATACCTCAGAACCACGACCGTTTCTGGAGCAGGCAATAGTCTGTATAGCTCTGCAGCACCGACCCAGCCTTGCCACCTCTGATGTCTTTTGGACGCAAGTGCTATCCTTGCGGCGACACAGCACTGGCTGGTATACATATCCAAAGCCGAGGCCCTGTCGCAGACTCACACATGGCCTCGCTTACAGACCAGAACAACTCCCAGACCCTGTCATCTGCAATGCTATATCAAGGTGGAGTCGCGAAGCCCCTTATACAAGCATATACCCGAGTTTTCGATAATCCAACAGTTTGGTGGACACTTCTTATTTAGTTGGTAGCCTTCTATCCCCAGCCGTCTCGCAGGTTTCAACCTCGTACTTATGCCATGAAGTACTTCGGCTCCACAAAGACTACTCAGCCAAGCGACTCCATCCTCAGGGGGTATTGAGGGCAGCAAGCCGAGAACGACGCTGGTAAGATCAAGTATGAGTACGCGACGTTCACGCCTTCGGTACATGCGTGTATGCTGTTGCAACATGGCTCGTGATCTGCGTACATGCCTCATAATGCAGGTACGCATCACAGGCATACATGTTAGCCTCTCGACAAAAGCACGAGCTCTTTGTGGCAACAAAAAAGCAGCACACTTATAGCTGGCTCATTCCCATTGAGGATAATGCTCATACCAAAAGTCTCCTGGCCCGGGTTCCAAAGTCTTTGCCTGCTGCGCGTCTGAGAATGTCCCTCGACTGACGCTCGAGTATTTCACCCCGGTTGCTTGCCGTTTCTCGATCTTGAAGTGTTTCCCTACTTCTTTTCAATTTACTCTGTTGCAATGTTGTCCTCGCCATGAGAATCGTGATCCGGCATGACAATCGAGACCGCGTACGAAGAGGTGTGCTCGCACACGCATAATCCGCCGTTCTATCGATATACTCGAGCATCCATCCTCTTTCACCACCACATCTATACCCCCTACTTCTTTGAGTCATGATACGTATGTTACTATCATGTTGGTTCTTTTTTACATGCCTCATCTTTTAATCGCATGACTACTGATGAGTTCTGCATTTTGTCATGATTGTTGGCTAAGAGGATGACCCTGCCTTGTGATAACAACTTCTTATTATTAGCCTTGTGCTGCTGAATAAACTCTTCTGCCATGTGTGACTTCTTGATATACCGAATAAGACACGTAATAATATCGTGTGGAAGTATTTTATAGGTTAGACGACTGGATGCCTGCAAAAACGGAGTGATGATGTGCTTCGTTGTAATGCAAAAGGCCTGCAGATTCTGCTTAGCACCTGCACTTGCTCACTAGACAGGTCCTCTGGGTTAAAGCACAGTAGAAGCATCCTTTATGCTTAAATGTCGTCTTCATTTCAGACTCGACTTTCAACCGACTTGGAATTCGTAGTAACTTAAGACAGGTGCATTGGAACTCGCTTAGGGAGATTTCAAGTGCGTTGTGGTTGGCCTCCTGTACAGGCAGAAAGGTAGATGATTATACAACTAAATACTTCATAGGATTTGACATTACTCCCATTGGGTATTCTTGAGACGCTGCATGAGGTAATCGACCTCTACTTCTTTTGTCAAGGGAATGACATAGTCCTTGTACATGGCAACAACGGCATCCACATTGATTTTAGCAGCGCCATCGGCCTCGCCAGCCGAGATACTGGGATCCGTGCCGTAAGTCTTTGCCTTTAGGCGCAGACGCTCCAATACCTTCTTTTCCACGGCAGCGTTTGTGATGGCCTCGTCAATGCCCTTGCGATCTTCACGCCTGATCAAGTCGACAAAGCGGTCCGTCTCTTGTTGGAACTTTGCCTCTGCGACAAACTTGCCAAAGTGGATGCGACGCGACAGGGCTTGCAGACAGTTCAGGTCGCAGGTAGCGGCCGAGCCAAAGTTCTCCTGATTCTCACCACGCTCTTCACGGCCATAGTTGATACACGCAGCGGGCAGGATGTGCTCGGTATAGTGGTGTTTGAGCTTGGTGTTGATATTGACATGATTCGGGTGTAGGATTTGCGGGTAGTGGATGGGCTGCAGGATGGGTTCCTGCAGGGCGTCTGGGAAGAAGGGGTATTCGTCGGGGGACTGGTAGCGGCGCACGAGGGACTGGAAGCGTTCTTGCTCGCGGATCATCCAGTCTAGGAGGCTGTAGTCGCAGTCGGGGATGCGGACGGCGCCGGGCTTGTAGATGGAGGGGTTGAGGGGGAATTGGACGCGCTCGATTAGGTGGAAGGTGATTGTGTCCTCGAGCCGGCTGACGGAGCATCAGCGAGGTGTAGTCAGGGGTGGGGGTGGTCGAGTGGTATACATCAATTGGAAGCGGATGTTGGCCAGGTCGAGCGCCTTGCTGGCGTCGGAGAGGTCGATTGCCGTATCCATAGTGTTGGGTGTGTTGTGTGCTGGTGGAAGAACCGTGCGTAAGAGGCAGAGGGAGGTGGAGTGGGAGAGAGTGGCAGAGAGATGGATGGCAGTCACAGCGACACCGGCGTCGAGGCGCGCTGGAGACTGGGGACTGGAGTGTTTGCTGCTTCGAACGAATCGTGAAGCTCATCATCATCAACAACCTCGGCCTCGTGTCACGATCTAAAAAACATTCCGCTTCCCGTCTTTGGCCACGCGACATCTGTTTCCTGCCATATCGCCCATATTCGATAATGACTTCATAGTCTTGGTCGCATACCATGTCTACGCAACGAGGCCGGAATCCTCCACAGCCATCGTCGTCGTCACACAGGCGAAGGGCTTCTGCCAACATTCCGCACGACGACGATGAAGGCCTACTAGGTGTATGTCGCTGACCTGACAAGAAACAAGATGCTACAACAACTCTGACCTCCTGCAAAACAGTCGCGACAGCTTGAAGCCTTTGGCCGCACCGTCCATGCCACAGCCAGCCATTTCCTGGGCCCCTCTGCTGGCGAACCCCACCACTACCAAAATGCAATGGGCGACATCCACCGCGAGCTACGGCGACCCTTGATCCAGCGCTCCGTCTTTGAGCTTGCCAAAGCTTCGCCCAAGGAACTCGTCAGGTCCACCTTTTCTACCACTGAGATTCAACATCGCGCATTAGCACACCTGCCCGATGACCTCCTCCGCCACATCCCCGAACGCTCCAGCACCTACTCGCTCTTCCAAGGCTACCAAGCCACGAAACCAGAAGAGAAGAAGAAGAAGTCTTCTCGCACGAATGACAAGGGTCAGAAGCTGTTGGCCCACGACAGCGACGATGAAGCAGACCCATCTGCTGCGGGCAATATTAAAAAACTCAAAGGCAGAAAAGCCACCTCGGAACACCGACTAGAAATGATGGGTATAAGAAAGAACATGTGCATTTCAGAGATCAAGGAAATCGACACCAAGATCGCGAATCTCAACACCATGCGGAAAATTGTCCTCCAACGACTGGCTGGTCATGAGCAGGAAGAGGTCGACCTCGAGAACGAGATACAGGACATGGCTGAAAAGCTTCAGGAAATGCAAGAGGAACTGGAAGATGCTGCTGCTCTGGCCACAAAGTCTCCGCCACTGGAAACCACGCCAGACCCTCCTGCCGACCCAAACGATATGGCCGAGTCTACCGACACATTCATGTCCGAATCTGTGTACGAGAAACTGCCCGACCCTTCACCAGTCAAGACGGAAAAAGAAAAGGAAAAGGAAAAGGAGAGGAAGAAGCGTCGCGTCAACAGGCGCAAGTCCATGCCCGTGCTGCACGAACACATGGAGACGGGCTCTCGCATTCGTGAATTCCAGGCACACAACGACATGATCACTGCTCTCGACTTTGACGCTCCCTTTGGTACTCTGGTTTCTGCTGCCCTGGACGACACTGTTCGCGTGTGGGATCTGAATGCTGGAAGATGCATCGGTCTTCTCGAGGGCCATCTCTCTTCCGTTCGTTGTCTACAGGTCTCGGACAACT
This sequence comes from Aureobasidium subglaciale EXF-2481, assembly GCF_000721755.1. NCBI lineage: Eukaryota > Fungi > Ascomycota > Dothideomycetes > Dothideales > Saccotheciaceae > Aureobasidium > Aureobasidium subglaciale. The sequence goes on along the minus strand of NW_013566970.1, from coordinate 26,817 downwards.
TTGTGGCCACTGGCTCTATGGACGCCAGCATTCGTTTCTGGGATTTGAATCAAGCCGAATATTCTCCTCCGCCGCCAACGCGAAATAACAGATTTGGACGCAATGACAAGGACCCCGAGGATGAAGAAGATGATGCCGACATGTTCTCTGACTCTGAATTGGACCCCCTCCCTATCGCACCGACGTCTTCCATGCAGGATTGTTTGGTCGCCGAACTTTCTGCTCACGTAGCTGAAGTCACTGCTCTTCACTTCCACAAGAACACTCTTGTTTCTGGTTCAGCCGACAAGACACTACGTCAATGGGATCTCGAGAATGGTCGTTGCGTGCAAACACTCGATGTAATGTGGGCAGCTGCCCAAGCTAGTGTGTCAAACAACAGCTTCGGCGCTCCTTCACCAGCTGCTGCTGATCCTACTGCCTCCGAAGGATGGTGGAGACCTGCTGCAGGCCGTCTTCCTCCTGCTGAGGCAGACTTTGTCGGTGCTATCCAAGTGTTCGAAACAGCGCTGGCATGCGGTACCGCCGATGGTATGGTTAGACTTTGGGATCTGAGGAGCGGTAGTGTGCACCGCAGTCTGGTCGGCCACACTGGGCCAATCACATCATTGGCTTTCTCTGGCATTCATATGGTGACTGGCAGCGCTGATCGCAGTGTTCGCGTGAGTTTTGTTTCCGAGAGTTCCCCTATAACACATACTGACGCTATCGACAGATCTGGGACCTTCGTACCGGAGGAATTATCGATGCCTTTGCCTACGACTCTCCCATCGTTGACTCGTCCGTCGACGCAAGACATATTGTATCAGCGATTGGTGAGTCAGTGGTCAAGGTATACGACAAGACTGACGGCAACCAATGGGATTGCGGGCCTGGCGCATCTGGAGAGGAGGACCAAGGGCCGCTGTCGGCGATTGAGCGCGTCCGCATCAAGGACGGATACCTGGTTGAAGGCAGAAAAGATGGTGTCGTTGGCGTGTGGTCATGTTGATAGTCCTCGTAGTGCGGAAACATACAAAGCATATCTGCATCTCATTCAGGCATTTACTCGAGCGCTGTTCTTGCATTCGTGTGTATCTGGTGCGAGAGTGTATGAAGCTGAACAGCTCCACCATCAAGGTCGTCCGACAAGATCTGCATAGCTGCCCCTCTACACATGTGCGGATGATGCAAACAAGATTCGATAGCCATAAAAGATACTCGATGATCAATAAAGTATCCAATCAGCCATTGCAACAGAGTAGAGAGCAAGGCACGTGAGGTATTTCTCAGGCAGAAGATCCGGCGAGGTAAAAAAGGCAAGGGTCGAAGTCTTGGCGTCAATGATGATGCTCGTCCGGGGTTTTCTTTTACTCTGGCTTTGCCGCCGAGCATCGATGATGATTTTGTTCCTGGAAATTGTTACATCTTGATCTTGCTACTACCACGATCCCTCGCCGTCGCCCTTTGAATCTTGTGCTTATTATCGCCTCATCCAGCCTGCATATTCTGTCTCTACCGCTCGCCTTTGCCTTTCCTACGCTACTTCACATCCCATCTTCTCAAGGATGCTCGTCCGAGCAGCAGGTCGCAGGACGCGGCGAAACACGTCTGTCCACCTCACCCAGCTCGCCGACTCTCTATATCTACCCTTTCTTTGTCCTGCTCAGCTACGATGGAACTCGACACACTCACAACAACACCCGCAATCACGAACGCCCACACGCCTGCAAACCTTACAAAGCGACAAGACACAGACGAGACGCCTAGCCACAGTTGCCGATCAACAGTCTGCCAGCCCCGAGTCGCCACGATGGACCCTCGGCGGTGTCGAGTACTCGCTGAATCCCAAGGACACTTTGATGTTACAGCACGGTACCGAAGAGAATTATCAAACCAGATACAAGCAAGGCATGGCTGGCAACACGAACGACCTAGTCCAGAATTTACATACCTGTCTTCGAGTGGAGAGGTTGGAAAGAGCACGAATGGTCATCGAAAGGCTACGGGAACGATGCAGCAAGGACTCGTTTGAGATGCAACATAGCCACAACGCATACCTTTCGGCTGGCCTGAGGCAGCTTGAGAACACCCACGATCAGTCCGAAAAGGTCGAGGCCTACGAAAGCATCCGGGATTGGTTCGAGAACGACCTTGTTCAAGAGGGCTTCCCGCTTGACGCGCAGATGCTTGTCACCATGGTCCGCGCTGCGCTGAACACACTGCAAGGTGTCAAGCTAGAACGCGCTGTTCGCCGCTACTCGGAACTTGCAGATGCTTCAGGACCTGGCATGCTCGACAAAGTTTGTGATTCCGACGACTTCACCGACGACGAGTTCACCACGCTCGCTTCGTTGATTCCTACAATCAAGTTGAGGATTGCCGAGCAAGCAGACCAGACGACCGAGTCGAACGAACAAACGCTCGATCCAAGTACCACAACTCTGCCAGCACTCATCGACATTCCCGAAGTGCTCGAAGTTTCGCAGAAGGGCATGGGTTTGTCCTCATTGAAACGATCCCTCAGGGACTCAAGCCCCGCCCTCCTATCAGCAACGACTCCTGAAGCCATGGAGAGAGCCAGTTTGACACCGGAGGATCGCCAGCGTCTACTCGAGGAGAGCGCCAGTGTAGCTGCCATCGCGCGCTGGAGGTCCGATGAGGAGCATCTGCAAAAGCTTGGTATTCACACAACCCTGGAAGCGAAGCCACTTGGCGCCTTGATGTGGCAATGGTATTCAGACTTGCTGCCTATATTACGTGCAGAGGTCGACGCTTGTCGCGCAGCCATGGAAGCGCCCACCAAAATCCCAACCCATAGCGATCAGCTCATCTACGGTCCTTTCATCGAGGCAGTCCCTATCGAGCAACTTGCTGCGACCACTATTCTCACCGTAATGTCTGCATTCGCTGGCGGAAAGGAAAATAAAACAGGCGCATATAGCAGCAATCAGAGACTAGGCCGTCTGACAGCCACACTTGGAAGAACAATGCAAGACGAGGCCAACGCTGAGGCTGCAAAGAAGCGTGCTATTGCCGAGCGCAAGGCAAAGCTCGGCCGTACATCGAAGAAGGCGAAGCCATCACACCCAAGCTTCGACACGGAAATGCACGTCTGGCCCAGTGATGTCCGTGTCAAACTGGGTTCTATACTCGTGTCGAAACTCATTGATACCGCCAAGATCGCAGTCACAAGATCACATCCTAGAACGAAAGAGATGGTTACTCAGCTTCAACCAGCTTTCATTCACAAGACACTTTACGAGTCAGGCAGAAAGCAAGGTTGGCTTTGTCCTAGCTCTGAGCTACTGCAGAAGCTGCAGCGTGAACCTGTTGGCGGTCTTATCGCCAAGAGACTCCCTATGGTGATAGAGCCAAAGCCATGGACAAACTTTAGCAAAGGTGGCTATCTCAACTACCCCACGCCGGTAATCCGTTTCAGCGGAGCAGACAGTGTACCTCGCGACTATGCATACGCTGCCATCCAACGAGGAGATCTCGACAAGGTGTTTGAAGCTCTCAATGTCCTTGGTCAGGTGCCATGGAAAATCAACGAGCATGTGCTTCGTGTACAGATTGAGGCGTGGAACAGTGGCGAGCCCATTGCCAATTTTGCGCCTCTGGACCCCAAGATCGACGCTCCTGCTGAGCCGACGAACAGGTTGGATGGTAATGCGCGCCGTGCCTGGTTGATAGCTACAAAGGAAGCCGAGAACACCAAGAGTGGTTACCATTCTCAAAGATGTTTCCAAAACTTCCAACTTGAAATCGCGAGAGCGTTCAGCAGGGAGAAGCTTTACTTTCCCCACAACATCGATTTCCGTGGTAGAGCTTACCCTATTCCTCCTTACCTCAATCATATGGGTGCCGACAATGCGCGTGCTCTCATGACTTTCGCTAATGGAAAAGAATTGGGTGAAGTCGGTCTGAGATGGCTCAAGATTCACCTGGCTAACGTCTATGGGTTCGATAAGGCCAGTCTTTCGGAGAGAGAGCAATTCGCTATGGATCACATGGATGATGTCCGCGACTCTGTGGCCAATCCTTTGGGTGGCAGAAGATGGTGGCTCGAATCTGAGGATGCATGGCAGACTTTGGCTGCTTGCTACGAGTTGAAGGCGGCCATGGATCAGGAAGATCCTACCAAGTACATATCTTACCTTCCGGTACATCAAGATGGTACTTGTAACGGTCTTCAGCATTACGCTGCACTCGGTGGTGATTCTGTCGGTGCTCGTCAAGTCAACCTGGAACCTGGAGACAGACCATCTGACGTTTACACCGCTGTTGCCGAGGGAGTCAAGGCAGAAGTTGAGAAAGACAATGCTGCGGGTCATCCAGTGGCTCAATTTCTCCACGGCAAGATTACCCGCAAGGTCGTCAAGCAGCCAGTCATGACCAATGTGTACGGTGTGACTTACTATGGCGCCAGAGCACAAGTCAAGAAGCAGCTCGAGGAAATCTTTCCCCATCCTCTTGACGCTGGTTTGGACCATCTCACACTGGCATCTTACGTCGCCAAGAAGATCTTCAAGTCTCTGGGAGAGATGTTCAAGGGTGCGCAGGCCATTCAGACTTGGTTGGGTGATTGCGCCGATCGCATCTCTACCTGTGTCACACCTGAGCAAATCGCATCCATTTCAAAGGACAATGCAGAAGGTCGATCCGTGGTCCCTGAAACCGCCACAGTCAAGACAAACGGCGGCAAGACAAAAGCAGCATCTACTCAACGTGTCGCAGCAGGGAAACAACTGTTCCGCAGCTCCGTCATCTGGACCACGCCTCTCCGCCTCCCAGTTGTTCAACCCTACCGTTCCTCCAAACGCCGTATCGTAAGGACACATCTCCAAAACATCGCACTGCAAGAACCTACCTCTGTGGATCCTGTGAGTAAGCGTAAGCAATTACAAGGCTTCCCTCCCAACTTCATCCATTCCCTGGATGCAACACACATGATGCTCTCAGCCATCAAATGCAACGAAAACAACATTGCCTTTGCCAGTATCCACGACTCCTTCTGGACCCACGCCTGCGACATAAATTCCCTCTCTGCAGTCTTGCGTGACGCCTTTGTCGCCATGCACACTGAAGATGTAGTCGGCCGCTTACGTCAAGAGTTCATCGCCAGATATAAAGATTGCATGTACCTAGCCGCCGTCGACATCCGCACCCCCGTAGGCAAAAAAATCCTCGCCGTTCAAAAAGCTCGACCCAGACCTAAAGGCAAGCAGTTGCAACCTGCACTGATTGTGCATCTTCTTGAAGAAGTTGAACGTTTGCGATTGCTGAATAGTGATGATGCAGAAGAGGTTGCGAGGGGAGAGGAAATGGTTACTTCTGGATCGGTGTTTGCGTCTGAAGCTGATGCGGAAGATGCGCTTACTATCCCTACTGAGATTGTCAATGCGAGGTTGGGAGAAATTCCCGATGTGGGTGAGTTGGCTGAGCAGGAGGCTGATACCACGGAGCCCGTGCTTGCGGATCATGATGACTTTGATCCCACAGCAGATGATAAAGTTGCAAAAGCCGCCGAAGATGCCGAGGAGGGTATCGAAGTTGCTGAGGGCATCGAAGGTGCAGATGGTGGTGAAAATGTTCACGTGCCCACAATCGAAGAACTAAAAGCAAAAACCAAACCGGCCAAAAAGGAAGTGGTGAGAAAGGTACATGTATGGTTACCGCTCAAGTTCCCAGAGGTGCCCGAGAAGGGCGACTTTGATGTTACGAGGTTAAAGGAGAGTCAATACTTCTTCCATTAGATAAGGCGATGCATTCTTGGAAGATGAGGAAGATGCAAGAAGAGCAAGAAGATGGAAAGAGCTGAGGATTTGTGTACATATCATCACACGGAGTTTCTGTCGTTTTTTGGGGTTTTTTGCATATGGGCCAGGTGTTTTTTCTTCTTTTCATTTCTCGCATTGCAAGAAAACCGAAGTGATTTTCGTTTTGCATTTGGGAGCCACCGGTTATTTTTTTGGATCCCCTTTTCAGAAATATCTTATAATCCTGTAGATACTGCTCTATATATCAGCATCGCCACTTTTTCTTCTTCTCCTTCTTTATCTCCAATCTTTTCAAAATCTTGTAGCTTTTTTTTTTATACTTTTTTTTCTTTTCTTCTCTATTACTACTTTATAAGAGATCACTACTTCTAGTACTCTCTCTACTCTTTTCGCTCTTGTTTCTTTGTTTTTTCGTATCAAGTTATATAGACGTAGTGTGTTGGAATTGGGGGGGAGAGTTTTCCCCCCCTACTCTCCGTCATTCCTGAAACAAAAGTTACTTACTGCGTTATCATCATGATTCTTTCACTTGATCATTAAATCTTTATGTTCTATTATGCTACTGATACTGTTGAACTCTGGACTTGTACTGGGGGGGGTTTTTTTTTTGGAGAACTTTGCCAACGTCACACAGTGCAGGGCAATCTGATATCTGGGTTCATTCTATCACAGAATACCAAGTACAAACGAAAAAACAGGACCAAGCATCAAAAACACATTAACGAATAACGGGAAAAAGGAGAGAAAAACTTATGTTTAAACAATAAAAGGCTTTCTTCCCTATCCAAAAAAAAAGAGACCTCTCCTAAAGCAGACTTAGCTTTTAATCACCGCTTCCCATCCATTTTGAACAAAACCTCCACATCCGTACTCCACGCAACACCCTGACTCTCACACTCCCTCTGCTTCCCAATCCTTGCATGTGCATTGTGTTCCTTGAAATGCTCCGTAGTCCTGCTCAATCGATCCTGTATCTGATCAATGGCACTCTCCATGGCAACCTGCACAGCTCCCACGAGAAAAACATTCTTCAACACAACCTCTGCGGGATCATACCAACCCCCACCTCCAAATTCGACTGCTCGTTGCGCAATAGAGGAAAGTCCGAGCAATTCTTGTACCTTCTCAATGGGAACCATGAAAGCGTGGTGAACGTGTCCAAGCCCTGGGATCTCATGGAGCATAGGAGTGATGGTTTCAGAATGTGTAGACACCAATTCATGAGTGAGAACGAGGAAATCATCGTGGTTGAGAGTGATGGCCAGAAAAACCAATTTGATGGCGACACCTTCAGCCACAGCGACAAAGACGTCCCGTTTCTGAACATGCAACTCATTGTACTTGAGGAAGCGAAGATGTTGATGAAGTTTATGAGCGCCGACACCGAGACAAAATCCATTGATTGCGGCTGCAATGAGCATTTGTGGCGCTACACAAGAGAGACCGAGGTTTATGGTGAGGCCGAGACTGTTTCTTGTGACTACCCCGATGCGGTGCCTGGTTTTGCGACGAATCTCTCGGAGTTCGGGTTCGGTAAAGTCGCGAGGTAATGGTCGTGCTCGTTTGAGTTTTGGTTTCTTGAGGAGGTCGGCATTTTGTGCATAGATGGCTTGAACGACAGAGGAGAGTTCGTCATCCACGCGGTAGGGAGGTAGCGTATCTTCAAGCTGACCGACAGAATTGGTACGGGAACGATAGGCAGGTAACGTCTCCGTAGAAGGGGACTTTTCGGCAGATAGTGAAAACTCCAGAGGTCGCGTAAAGTCGAATCTGGCAAAATCGATATCCTGCTTCTCGGTCTTGGACGCAGATACATTTGCACAAGTAGGATAGATAGCCCATGTGCTTGGAAGGCCCAAACGAGCCTGCTCACAAAGTCCACCGCTGTCTTTGGAGAAAGGCTTTTTTGGCATGCTTTGCTCTTCTGTCGATGCTACGGCGGGCACGGAGGGAGAGCGCTTGAAGTTTGTCGACACCCTCGTCGACCTCTGCAGTCGGGAATCGTCGAGGGATGAATTTAGAAGAGGGGCGGCGCCATCGGGAAGATAGCTTAGATCGCCATGTTCGCTCAGGTAGGTGAAGGAAGCTTCGGATTCTTGTGGATGAATGGAGTGGCGTCTTAACATTGGCCAGTTGAGGTTCGTGGGTAGTAATAGGCATGTTCGTGTTGTGAGGATGTGATGGCTTGTCAAGACTTGAAGTTTAGATATGGTCAGCTTCCATCGTACCTTCCTATCTGAAGCACGACTGTTTGCCACGAGTATTGAAGTCGTTTCCAAGAGTCCCATGCAGTCTCGACTTACTGCTTTCTCGGGCCGCTCCAGCCTCCAGTAAAGATGTCTTATGCTTGAACCCTTGAGATCTTTGGTTGCGATATTGAAGATGCCAGGAATTGACGGATTTGTGAAGCCTCCTCATATGAGGAACATGATAAAGTCATTACGTGCTGCAGAACCATGTCTAAATCTACTCAGCAGTAGGAGCAACAGCAGCAGGAGCAACAGCAGTAGGGGCATCAACAGCAGCTTCATCCTTCTTCTTCCTCAAAAAGCAAACTCCCTCCACATGCCCCGTCTGCGGGAAAAAGTCAAAGCCTCTCAAACTCTCAATCTCATACAACCCCTTGCCCTCGTTAACACCAGATAAGCCACCAACCAGCACAGCAACATCTCTAGCTTGTGTGTGCACATTACAACTGACATAGCAGACTCTCTCTGGTCCATACTTCAACAGCTGTCCCAAGAAGTTCTCATCACAGCCTTTGCGGGAAGGATCAATGACTACAGCAGTTTCTCTGGCCGGGAACTTGATTTCGGCGAAAATGTTGTTGGCGTCGCCGGCTAGGAAGCGGGCGGAGGTGGGTGGGATGTTGTTGAGTTTTGCGTTTTTGGAGGCGAATTCGATCGACTTTGAAGACACGTCTATGCCGATGGAGTTTGTGAAGAGGGGAGAGAGTGTTACTGTAAACAGACCACTGCCAGAGTATGCATCGATGAGGTTTGTGATCTTGGGTGCGTCTGCGGGAAGGTCTTTGGGCAGGATGTTGTCGCGGATGTATTGTGTAAAGGTTGGGAGGATGGAGTTGTTGTTTTGGAAGAAAGAACCGGCGGGATTGTCGAAACGGAAATCGTCGACGTATTCGGTAGAGACTGCGTTTTGGTCTGTTACACAGGTCTTGCGGTGGATGTGGGTACCGCGGTCTTCGTCAATGTAGTTCTTGACTGGGGTTGGGACAGTAGCTTGAGTGTCAACGGGTTGTTCTTCGGCGGCACCAGCGTCTGTTTGTTGATCTTGAGGTAGATGGTTCTTGTCGATGCGCTTTGTGCTCTCGCGAAGCAGGAGAGTTGCACCACGTTGGTACTTGTCCAGCTCGACATTGACTCGTTCTCTCTCACTCTTCATACCCATGCGAACAGCATCAGTGCCGATAGGGCAGTCCTCAATGTCCATAGTCTTGCGAGTGCCCTTCAGCATGAAGCCGATCGGAGGCACTTCCGGGAAGACAGCCTTGACACCTTGGCGTCTGTCTCTCCTTCCACCAGGAGGACCATCGAAGTGAGGAGTGAGTTTCGTGCGGTATCCGTATTGCAGGGGTGAGCCGATTGTGTCGCCCACAGTAGGAATCATGTGTGCAGGCAAGGTGCAAAAGTTCTTGTAGGCCTTCTCGACGATGCTTCTCTTGTGATGCAGCTGGTATTGGTAGGGGAGGAACTGGAATTGACAGCCAGAACATTTTGAAAAGTAGCCACACTTGACGAGAGAGTCATCGCGGTGTGTCGAGGGTTCGAGGACTTTGACAAAGTCTGTCAAGGTGTAGTTTGTGTCTTGGAGATGCTTGATGATCTTAACCGTGACCTTGTCGCCGGGAGCAGTGAAGGGAACAACGGCGACTTGAGAAGTTCCAGGAATGAGAGCGAGACCGTCACCAGTAGACGAGAGATCGGAGATGGTCAGGTCGTACTCTGTGAAAGGTTCTGGCAGTTGAGCAATGGGAGCTTGTTCTTCTGCTTGGCCGTCGGCAGGCTTTGAGCTGATCGAGTGCTTCTCGAGCAAGGCGCGGACGTCGGCAATCAGGACTTCCTCGTTGGAACCCTCCTTGACGGTAGTTGGCTTTTGCTTCTTGTTCTTCTTGAAATGTCTCTTTCCCTCGTTGAATTTCCTCTTCTGGGGCTGGTTGGAGTGGGTGGGGGCAGAGTCGGCCATGGTCGGCCTGAGAACAGCTGTACGGAACAGCAATGTCGGTCTGGGTGAGAAGAGTTGAAGAGACCTTGTAGCAGCAAAAAAGCGTCGTGACAGCATTGAAGGACGAACAAAAAGTCGCACAGCCGCATGGTCAGCAAATCCTGGAGATGCATTGCTGACCTTTGTGGTTTATGCTTGCTGTGCATAGTATTATACACGATTTATCCCACCTCCGATCAACTCCGCAACCTGCAGTCTTGGCATTCGGAAATTCGTCCCAGTCGCGGGCGTATACCACTTACTGCTTTCGCTGTCGTTGTCAGAGGTGTTGCCGTCTCTCGCCAAATCCGCAACCATGAAGACGACACGCTGCCTCTTCTGTCGGCTCACTCCCTCAGCAACTCCAAAATCTCAACCCTCCACCCGCGCTTTCAGCACAACGCCTGCAGCCCACGCAAAAGGCAAACCCGCCTACCCAAATGTCACGGCCGTCGATCTCGGTCTCGTGCAACAACGCGTAGACCAAGCAGCACGCACATTCAAACCCTACACGCCACGAGAGAAACAGCTCCTAGCTCTAAAGTACACGCCCGCCCAAGTCCGCGCCATCGAAGCCGCAGAAGCATCAATCGACCCCAGAGATGTCGTTGTACAGGGAAAAGTCCGCCGTGACACTTTCGCCCTTACTTACATTGACGATTTGGCAAAGATCCAACCGCTTGTTGATAAGCCCGTTCGCGCTCCCACTGCAGATATCGATCCTGGCATTCGTATGCGCAGTGAGGATGAAGTACTCGATCGCTTTGCCGCTTGGACGGAAGACTTCAACCGCAAGCGCACAGAATACGAAACACGTATGGAAAGCATGGATGGCGACGCTCTGGAGCAAGAGCTTCTCACAAAGAGCATCGAAGCCGGCATCTACCCCGGCGACACCTTGACCCCCGACGAACGCCGCGCCCGTCTGCGCAAATACGCAGAACACTTTGAAGGCCCCAATGAAGTCGCCGAATGGAACGCCTTCATTGGAAACGCAAACAACTTCTTCTTTTCGCCAAAGGGAACCTTGGAATCACAACAAGACAGTCTCGCACCGGAAATGCCAAAAGTAAAGAATCTGGGCGTCAAGTTCGAGTCTGAAGATGACGACCCTCACTTGCAACGCTTGATGCAACAGACAGGAATGACAAAGGAGGAAATCCGCAGAATCAGATGCAAGAATTTGGTAAACCATCGTGTCGTCAATCAAACCCGTATGGGCAAGATTCAAAGCATGTATTACCTCACCATTGCCGGAAACGAAAACGGCATGTTGGGTATCGGTGAGGGCAAGTCTGGAGAAGACGAAGACGCCATTCGTCAAGCTCAATACGCTGCGATTAGAAACATGAAGCCCATTCCTCGCTATGAGAACCGTACTATTTTCGGTGAGGTCGAGGGTAAAGTGGGTGCTTCTATTGTTCAGCTTTCTTCTCGTCCGCCAGGTATGATTATACACCCTTTCTCCTCTTTACACTTTTGACACACATGTGGACTAACACGTTTTTTCCCCCTTAAGGCTTCGGTAACAGATGTCAACATCTCATCTACGAAATGGCTCGTGCGGCTGGAATCTCCGACCTCAGTGCCCGCTGCCCTCGCAGTCGTAATCCCATGAACGTCGTCAAGGCCACCTACGAAGCTTTGATGAAGCAAAGACTTCCCGAAGATGTTGCACGCGCACGTGGCCGCAAGTTGGTCGATGTAAGAAAGGTCTACTACCAAGGTTTGACTTCATAGAAGTGAGGATCAAAGGATATGTCTCATCGATGTTGTATTATATGTATACTTTTTTTTAGGCACAGCAGTTTCTGGTTACCACTCGAGCAAGGCTATGGTGGAGGAGCAAGAGAGCTTCATGGTCGCAATGTCTTTCATCTTGTTTGTAGCAATTTGACTCGTTTTGGTGAAAGCAACATTTTCCGCCGGCCCATCCCAACAGACCTCTCAAGACAATACGCCATATGAACCCTTTCCTTCCAACAGCTCTCTCAACGACGCTTTTGGATCATCGGAAACTCTCATGGCAAAGAAAGCCTTTGCAACATCTTCCTACTCATCTTGTCAGTATGTCGTTCTCCACTCGTCACTCCTCGAACATGGACCTACCGCGTCTTCAAGCTCCTCCCTCTCCCTCTCCGACACCACAGCACAAGCCTGCACCAAGTCTTCCCCCCTCGCAGCAAGCAAGACAAGCTCTTCGGCTCTGTTTGTGACTTCCACAGGGATGCCGTTTAGAGCTGCACACACGGTACCATAACTGTTGTTACTACGGCCTTGTTTGTAGCTTTCAAGGCCTTAGCTGTCGTACTTCGGAGAACAAAGGGATACCGGGGAGAGGAAAACGTCGTGACTCACTTGTAAAGATAGGTCAATTGCTCGTTGATCTGTCGAGAATGTGGGTCGACACGGACTTCGAAGTGACCGAATGCCAGTCGTTCATGGGGCAGGAGGAAACCACTCTCAAAGATCTCTGCGGGAACTGATGTCAGTCTTGCGTCCGATTAGAAGGAGCTCTTTGTATACACACCATGAAAATGAGTCGCACCGATGACTTTTGGGCATTGGTCTCCTCTCTCGAGCAGGTGGTTGAAGACGCCCGCGGCGAGTCCGGCACCGTCTGACACAACATCAGTTGAGAGCGTCAAACAAACACATAGTCCAGGCAGGCTTACCATGCGAATCGGTACCCTTGCCAAACTCATCAATGATCAACAAGCTCCTGTTTGTAGCCAGATTCAAGGCCACAGAGATCTGTTGCAGGTCAATCATGAAAGCACTTTGATTCTGCTCAACGTCAGCATCAGCCATCTCGTCGAAAGGATGACATACTCTAGAGACACTCTCTCGAGTCGCCACTCGTGTCATGATCTTGTCTGTAACACCAATATCCGCTCTCGACGCTGGTACGAAACTACCGACATGAGCCATGAAGACAACGATGGCTACCTGTTTGAGATAGACGCTTTTGCCAGAGAAGTTCGGTCCAGTCACTAGGACCATACTTGGTAACATGTTGTTTTGTTCATGGAGGCGTGGAAAGTTTTCGGACGAGGGCTCATACTGTTCTGCCAACGGCAGACCCTCTCCGCCAGCCATCAGAGTGTCATTTGGAATAAAGTTGGACACGACCTTTTCCTGTAAGATATGTCTGGAAGGAAGGGTAAGTTGAATGCTTCCGTCAAGGATGAGATACACTAACCTTCCACCTCTGATGTCAAGAATATTAGATTCTGTCAGTCGTGGTCGCACGAGGTTGTAGTCTTTGGCTCCCTGTACCAGGGCCAGGATGCTACTATACATGTCAGCAGTTGTTGAAAGTCCGCCAGATGTCTCTCGGTCCTGACCAATCGATCTCGGCACAGATGTCAGATGCTGTTGTCAGGAGGTCTTCGTGCTGTAGAATTTTCTCCGCCAACTCGTGTATGATTTCAATCTCTCTGTCTGTACGCCGTCAGTCTCGAACCTACAAGCAACAATCTGCAAACACTGACCGCAGATGCGTCCGTAAATATCTCCAAAGTAAGAGTCCATCTCAATGACATTCTCATTCTTGTAATAGGCAAAGTCCTCGGTGGTAAACATCTTCTCCCAGGGATCGTCTTCATGGCCCTCGAAGATGCCATGACCAGTGATAGGATCTTGAGGTATCGCGATCAGGAATCCGATTTGGGGGAAAAACACAACATTGATGTCTGTGTTCAACCCTTCGGGCACAGACTGAGCCACATGCTGGGCGACTTGCACAAGTAGACTTTCCAGTCCTTCATAAGTCTGCTTGAGCTCATCCAAATCATGGTCAACACCGTGCTTGACAACATTGCGACCTTGATCCAGCGAGAGCTCGAAGTCGATGATCTCCGTAATGCTCTTGCCAACATCGGCGAGTTGGGTGCCATGGAAGTGTTTCATAACTTTGTTTCGAATTGCCAATCGATCTCCGCCAAAGACTTCCTGGAAACTATCTTTGATTTGTAAGGCATGGTATGCGAAAAGACGGATACCAGCCCAGATGGAATTTGGCGGACCCTTCTTGCCTGGTCCAGTACCGCTGATGCCTTTGCGAAGATTAATCATGACAGTCCTCATATTCTTGATCTTGCTCAAGTTTTTGGTTAGAGCTTCAGTTTGTTCGGTATTCTCTGTACGGAGCAGAAAATTGATCGTGTCGAGACGTTCGTTGATGACTTCCAGGTTGGTGCTTGGTCTCAGGAAGTACTGGCGAAGCAAAACCCTGCCTTGCGGAGTACGCGCGAGGTTGTGAAAGAGGCCGTAGACGGAGAATCCCTCTTTCGATCCAGAGTTCGCTTTTGCAGGGCCTTGGTTGTGAGAATGGGGATGCGATTCGGACTGAACTATTTGCAACGAAAGCAGCGTATCGGCGTTCACGAACCTGAACACTGGTCAGCGATCGATAGCCGGTAATGTGCAATGGCACACCTCACATTGATCCTGCAAGTGTAAACATCTCAATGGTTGAGATGCGATGCATTGCTCGAGCTGCAGCATCTCCTGGGAGGAACGTGGCTGCTCGCTTTCGGCGAATGTAAGCAAGGACTGCTCCTGAGCAACCAACAGTCACGCGACTCTCAACGTCAATCCACCCAGCTAGCTTCAGCAGCTGTCCTTGCCGAGTCTCGAAAGCGTCGCCATCAGCTATGTAGCCCTCATCTCGTCCAATCACAACGTCTCCAGGCGTTGTAAACGTGACTTTCGGTCCATCTTCATGATCTAGTTTGAGATCGGCAAGCCTGCATCTGGCGGAGTCGTATAGAAATTCAGAAGACGGGCGAGGTGAGCATAAAGCTGGCATACCATATGCAGTGCTGTCGCCATCATCCATGTTTTTTCTTTCCAGATCAAGCCTGTCAAGCACCGAGTCGTCGAGTTTTGACGAAACGAGGATGATCGTAGGATCGATGAACATTTTGACTAGATGATCAGAAGTGAGAAAGTAGAGAGATATTTCAGTGCTCACGAGCTTCAATAACGTCTGCACCACCCAGCTTGACGTCCTCCATAAAGTATAATTTTTCTTGTGCTGCTATGTAGTACGCACAGCCAACAGTGCCTCGAGGTGTCATGTCAACTGCCATGACAATCTCGTCAAGCGCATCGTCGTTGTCAGCATCATCGGTATCAATTCGAGATTGCTGTGAGGGATCAACAGAAGTTGGCGGCTTTTGATGCACGGTGCCGGGAGCCGACGAGCCATGACGGGCATTGCGTATAGGGTTGGCGTTGGTCGAGCCTGAGATATTTGAAGCAGCTGAGGGAGTCGCGAATTGCTGTCGCAACGCTTGGATTGATGGAGTGTGAGAGGTAGCAGAATTAGCCCGTGTGTAGTCCGAGCCGCGACCACGACCACGACCGCGACCACGACCTCGACCTCGACCACGACCCCCGCGGCTTCTGGAAGAGGTTGAAGATGAGCTTCCGCGGCCACGCTTCGACGAACCCCTTTGTGAGTCCATGTCGATTCTTCGGCATATCGATGTGTGTAGACATAGAGGAGTGAGAAGTCTTAAGGATCAAGGTTGAGCTGGCGTTGTATCTGGGAAGGCACGACCACCATCTCAGATTGCACCTTCCGACGTAAACATCACATTGTGCATTCAAGTTTCGCAGGAAGTGGGGAACTGTTTGTCATAAATAATGTCTTCGTTATTGAGAGGTATCTTACGTATTTATATATCAGGTCTATAGACCATGCTATCCCCATAGTCATCCGAAACTCCTTGCTATGCATTATACTTCATTGAACATCCAACGAGACAGTTGTTTGATCATGAGGACTCGGGTGCGAGAACTTCTAAATGTTCTCCATTGAAGCTTACAGCAATTCTAGCCACGTCTCCAGTCTTGATTTGTCCACGAATAATCTTATCTGCGAGACCATTGCCAATCTCTTTGGAAATGAGACGGTTGAGAGGACGAGCTCCGTAACGAGGCTCGTACCCCTTCTCGCACAGCCATGCTTTGACCTCGTCCGTCACCTCAAGTTTGATTCGGCGGTCATCGAGTCGAGTCTGCAGCTCCTTGAGACGAATGTCGGCGATGTCTTTCAATGCCTCGCGTGATAGACGCTTGAAGATGATAAACTCATCCATACGGTTGAGGAACTCGGGAGCATATGCAGATTGCACAACATCCATGACATTCTGCTTGACCTCTGAAGAGATCTCGCTGCTGGCGCTCTCGTCGGTGAGAAGCGCTTCGGCTCCAAGGTTTGATGTCAACACGATCATGGTGTTGCGGAAGTCGATTTTGTGTCCTTGAGCATCAGTGAGGAAGCCTTCGTCAAGAACCTGCAATAGAAGTGTCGATATATCCTTGTGTGCCTTTTCGAACTCGTCGAACAGTAAGACCGCGTACGGCTTGCGGCGAACAGCCTCTGTGAGCTGACCACCCTCGTCGTAGCCAACGTATCCGGCAGGGCTACCAATGAGACGACTGACCGTGTGCTTCTCTTGGAACTCACTCATGTCAAAGCGAGTGATGGCAGATTCGGTAGAGAAGAGGAATTCGGCCATCTTCTTGCAGAGTTCAGTCTTGCCAACACCAGTGGGTCCCAAGAACATGAATGACGCCAGAGGGCGGTTTTGACCACTCAAACCTGCACGCTGCATACGAACAGCATTTGCAACAGCTGTCAGTGCCTCGTCCTGACCACGGACGGAGAGACGCAAAGTGTCTTCCATGTGGACAAGCTTCTCGATTTCGCCTGACATCAGCTTGTTCACGGGAATGCCTGTCGTACGTGCGACAACTGCAGCAATGTCGTCTGCGTTGACCGAGTCATGCAGCAGAGCATTTCCGTCCGAATCGACAGCTCCTTCTGCGTTCTCGTTCGGCAGCCTTTTCTCCAGATCTGGAATGGTGCTGTAACGCAATTCACTTGCGCGAGCGAGATCGGCTTGTCTCTGGGCCTGCTCGAGGTCAAGGCGTGCCTTCTCAAGTTTCTCCTTGATCCCCTTGGCCTCTTCGATTTCAGCTCGCTCCTTGTCCCACTTCTCGGTGAGCGAGCCAACCTCATCCTGCTTGAGCGTGAGATTCTTCTCGAGCTCCTCTCGACGCTCCTTACTTGCGATGTCCTTCTCCTTTCGCAGGGATTCAAGTTCAATCTGGATGGTCATGATTTCGCGATCCAGTTTTTGGATCGCGTCGGGCTTACTCTCTTGCTGTAACCGGAGGGCACTGCTAGCTTCATCCACCAAGTCGATGGCTTTGTCTGGCAGGAATCTGTCGGTGATGTATCGGTTGCTGTAGGTTGCAGCAGCGACAAGGGCGGCGTCCGTAATGCGAACACCGTGGTGGACCTCATAACGCTCCTTGATTCCTCTGAGAATGGAAATTGTATCCTGAACACTGGGTTCGCCGACGAGGATAGGCTGGAAACGACGAGCAAGCGCGACATCTTTCTCGATCAATCTGTACTCGTTCAAGGTGGTGGCACCGCAGCACTGCAGCTCACCACGGGACAAAGCCGGCTTAAGGAGATTACTGGCATCAATGCTACCTTCAGCCTTTCCGAGACCAAGAAGGGTATGAAGCTCGTCGACGAAGAGGATAACCTTGCCCTCGGCTTCTTGTGTCTCCTTCAGGACGTTCTTGAGACGTTCTTCGAAGTCGCCACGGAACTTGGCACCAGCTATCAATGCACCAAGATCCAAGGATATGACTTTTTTCTCCCTGATGCTCTCCGGAACATCTCCTCTGACGATTCTCTGCGCTAAACCCTCAAGAATGGCTGTCTTGCCTGTTCCGGCTGAACCGATGAGAACAGGATTGTTTTTAGTACGTCGAGACAGGACTTGGATTGTTCGTTGAATCTCGGCATCTCTTCCAATCACGGGATCGAGCTTGCCGTCTCTGGCGCGCTGGGTAAGGTCGATACCGAATTGTTCAAGGGCAGGTTTTTCAGGTTCTTCACCCAAGTTCATGCGATGTGTACCTCCTGGAGGATGCGGTCGACCACCGCGAGCATATGTGCGTATCTGTGAGAACAGAGGCTGGAGGGATGTCGTCGATGGTGGGTGTGGATGTGATACTAGTCGTAAACTGGATCGAGCCAGTGCTGCTAATGAGTTCGCGCGCAGTGTGGCAACACGCGACACACATTTGCTTCTTGCTGCAAGCATTGTGAATTATGATTAGGAGACTACGTTGCTTGAACAGAAGAGTCAAAGTCACCGTGCAGGAAGCAGCTTGATATACTTATTCTTTCACGAGAACTACAGCAGCAGGATGGCAATTGATGATGCTTCTAGGCGCTTCTCGAAAATGTCGATGTCACCGAGTCCAAGCTCCTCGGAAACAACGCCAAGAGCGGGCTCGAAAGTGAGAGCTCATCCGGTTAAACCGCGGATGGAGAAAAATTGCAAGTCACCGCCCGAGCCCCTCGTCAACAGTCTGCCTCAACTTCCCCGTATCCTTTCCCTTTTTCTCTCTTCTCATCTAGACATACCACATACACAAAATGGGTTTCATCGATTTCATTTCCGACGCTGGCCTCACTCGTACGCTCCTCCCGTCATGCTCGGCGCCTTGATTTAGCATTGGGCTAACCCTGCGATCAGTCCTTGAGAACTGGACCAAGACCCGTTCTTACATCGTTGGGTATGTATCGAAAGCTTCCTCTCACCACCTACCCCTCCCTTTTTTGCTTTGCAGGATGTAAATAAATTGGTCCGTGTTTCTGAGGCGGCTTAAGACCCCGCTACACGATGTTAAAACAATGCGCTTGTCGCAACACTGATATCTCACCAACCTCACTACATTGTCATCTCAACTTGTTTCCAGCAACACCCAGCTAACAAGCTGAAGCTACGGTCCTTCCCAAGCCGATGTCAAGACCTTCCAGGCCCTGAAGTCCTCGCCCGAGGTCGCCAAGTACCCTCACGCCGCCCGCTGGTACAAGCACATCGCCTCTTTCGAGTCCGAGTTCTCTTCGCTGCCCGGTGACCCCACCAAGGAGTTCACTGCCTACGGTCCCGAGTCCGCTGAGCTCACCATCAACCCCTCAAAGGCCACCGCCAACGCCGAGGAGGAGGATGACGATGAGGTCGACCTTTTCGGTTCCGATGACGAGGAGGAGGATGCTGAGCACGCCCGTATCCGTGAGGAGCGCCTCGCTGAGTACGCCGCCAAGAAGGCCGGCAAGACGAAGCCCGCTGCCAAGTCAATCGTCACCATGGACGTCAAGCCCTGGGGTGAGTTCGCTCGATCTCTGAAGGCGTATCGAATTCATACTGACTACATCCCGCAGACGATGAGACCGACATGAAGGAGCTCGAGCAGCACGTCCGTTCCATCGAGAAGGATGGTCTCGTTTGGGGTGCCTCTACCCTCATCCCCGTTGGTTACGGTGTCAAGAAGCTCCAGATCAACTTGGTCGTTGAGGACGACAAGGTCTCGCTCGATGAGCTCCAGGAGCAGATCGCTGAGTTCGAGGACCACGTCCAGTCCAGTGATATCGCTGCCATGCAGAAGCTGTAAAGTGCTTATCCAGCACCGAACCAAGAGTTCACGTCGGCAGATCGCCTGCATCTGATCCCAGGTGTTGGTTTTGACTGGTCGAGACCGCTGAAACTCTTCGTTGCAATGATCACAATGAGAGCGGCATGTCTCGCAGTCAGTGATGGGTTAATGAGCTTCATGTCATGCATTTTATAAAGCGTACAACTGAAAAAAGAAAGCAAAACCCAGGGATAATGATACCCCCCACCACAGAATTATGCTTCCCTTCGTCGGTGCCCATGTGACAATCATTAGTCTGTATTTTATGACTTCCGGTCGCAATCAACTAAGCAAATGCGCAGCTTTCCTGGCGGAATACGGTTCTGTGTCCAGTCTCACGGAGGCAACTCAAAATCAAGCGTGAGGCTCTGTGATCAAAGCTCGCGTGTGGGGCAAGTCGAACCTCCTTCCGCCATCCCCGTGTGCAGAATACTGTCACACCCTCTCTCCGCAATGATAAGCAGGGCAACGACGAGCTGTACAAAGGCACAGTCATATCTGTTCTCGACACATCTAAAGCAGGGAGTCGTTGAAGAGATGTATCTCGGTGGCATCGCCCCCAGATCTAAAGAAGTTCGTGCCTTAGGACAGCTTCAAGTGTGACGGTCTTTCGCATACGGGGAGGACCAATCTGCGGATTATTTCGCTGTAAGTGGATGCTTTGCAATGCAACGACCGTAAGTCATGAGCCGAGATGGAGCTGGCTGTGGCGCAATCGAAGGTAAGAAGGAGCAAGACGGCGTGCTTTCCTGTCTTACTGTCCAGAAAACATCACTTCCGCAGACAGGCAGTCGGACCAGTCTGTTCACCTGTCCATGTCCTATTCAATTTCTTTTCACATCATCCTTCCCTCACCTATCTTAATCTTGTGCGCAGAGTCTTCACTTCATTCATCCCTGATTGTGGTCAGAATCTCTCACTCCTTCGGCAAGCGCGAAGGATATTCACAGCGTGCACTAGTTTCGCGACCAATGCATCTTCTCGTCTTCTCACTTAGTCTCATTCTGCTGGAGACTCACATCCGAGCATCATTCAATTAGCATCACATCCTTCCTCGAGGACATCTCATTCGCATCGTTCTTCGAAGCATATCTTGTCTGTCCTAGACCGTCGCCAATTCAGCGCACCACGTCGTTGCGCAGTTCCGGTCACTAGGTACATCTCACACCGTGCGCTTCTTCCGCCATCGACTCACAGCGCGAACATCATTGGATTTTCTATCTCGTGATCGAGCCCTCTTGCCACAATCACTTGGAAGCTACTGGGAATGGACACTATCTATGAAATGATTGCTGGAACTGGTACGCTTCCTTGCCTCCAATTTGGCTCTCTATTTCTGACTTCTCCTATCAGGTCTGGCTCGGAAACACAACTTGGAGAAATGTCGAAAAGAACTCGAACGAAGCTGCTCCAACTACCAAAATCGAAGCAGCCAGTATCCTGCAGCTCAACACACTACGTCCTGCACCAGCAGTGTGCCTCCCCAACAACAACTACCTCCAAAGCAAAAGAAGAAGGTCCCCTCCCAAGTCTACGCCTCCCTACACGAGACAGCACATATCGTACACAGGGTCAAAAGACCGACCTTCCAGTACACTGAAGGGGACATCCGCTACAGAGCTGATCGAATGAGAGCCAATCTCAGGCAGACAGCCATCTGTGCCTCCTCGGAGCCTTCGGGTACCGATCCCGATCCGTTTGACGGTCGCGATGGCCAAGATTTCTCCAACAATTCCCCTATCGATGGTCAAGATGCTGCGAAAGGCCGAGCTGCCTCTGCACCGATTCTGGCACCCCGCGGACCACCGACCGCATACCGTCAAGATCTGACACATGATGAGTTGATGGCCATCAGAGAAAGTGCCATACGCATTGCGGGTCATTGTGCCATGCGTGACATGGCACCCTTGCCAAACACGCCTCCTCAGGAGGTTTTGCATCGCATCCGCTCTGATGTTTGGCTGGCCAGAATCGCGTTTGAACAATCAGGAGCAGACAAGCCATCTTCGCCAGAGGACAAACAAGATGACAATGGCATCAGCATCACCACAGAAGGCTGCATCCTCCAGCGCGGGTTTGACATTTCGCCTCCAAACTCTTCGCCCACCACCAAAGAGTACACCAGAGACAATTCAGCATGCGAAGTCCAATGCCAATCAACCAACGAAAATACCCGTTGTGAGCCAATCAGACCCAGAGTCAGAAACAATAAAGGCGTGAGGATCCCTGTCTGCTTCCGCAAGCAAGAGATTGTCAAAGCACGAAAAGATTCGATCATCTCATCTCTGCTTTCCACTCGCGCCTCTGTAAACAGAGAGGCAGAGACCGAGTTTGCTCAAGGCCGAGGGTCGCAACAAAGATACCGCAGGCAACAATTTCCGCGTGTCCTGGTCTTTTCTGTTGGCTCAGACTCTTCAGGTGCAATCGCATCTGACAGCGAAGACGATGATGACGCTGATAGTGATTACGGTACCGGAGAAGAAGAGGTTGCTAGCGAAAAGATCGATAGTGCTATAAGCTCTCCAGCTCATCCCGGTGGTGGCAAAGACGTTCAGCCTGGTGGAGATGGTATTGTTGCACCTCTCGTGACCTTGTGTCAGTCTGCTGAAACTCTAGAGATAATCGATCCTCCGCTACTGCCGCAGTCCTCTGCGCCGCTCTCGGCACTTTCGTCGACCCTTCAAGCTTCCAGCACTCTCCGTGCCAAGCAAGCCCCCTCCCTCCATGTTGGCACACCCCTCCGAAAACAACTGTCAAAGCCTCCTAAGCTACCTCTCCAATCTTCACGCTATCCTACTGTTGATCCCACGGTAGCGCAGCGCACCAGACCGCCATTGCCTCTTCCGCAACGTCAGCCTCTGCCACTTGAATTATTGTGATGTTGGCATGTGAGGAGGGATGACCAAGTCTGTGCTGTGGTGTATGACCCTGACTTTACGTCTTTGTAATCGGTATGACCCTGTCAGTCGTGTCCTACTTTTTTCTTTTCTTCGATGAGGCAAGTGTGGCTTATTCTGCATTACTTATGCATCAATGATGGTTATTTAATGCAATTTAGACGACACCGAGATTCGGAAGTATCGCCCTAGTCCTGGATTGCGACAACCTTGCTTTCGGGTCAAAGTTCATATTTGGCCAGGAAGACACAACTTGGCTGACAACCACACAGCGAGCAAGTCCAAAACAAGATCATCGATACAGAAACAATAATTAAAGATTACATGAATCAGAGCTGCGAAAAGACTATACTGCCAAGGGGTACCTTTCTTCTCCAGCCAACTACCAAATTCCTCCCCTCTGGGCTCTCCCGCCACCACGCCTTCCCCAGTTACCATAAACAGTAGATCAGTGCCTTCCATCTACTTCTCATCATCCTCCATCACATCACTCTCCTCCATTTCAACATCTCCCATGTAGAACTCATCACCATCAGGTTCCTCCATCTCGGGGTCCTCATACACAGCATCCATCTCCTCTTGCTGATCTGCCTGAGCTTATGGAGGTGGAGGGTTGGTCATTGTCAAGAAAGGAGCAGGAGCAGTAGCAGAAAGACCAGAAGCTGTAGTCTTAGGCTTGGAAGCCTCTACCTGGTGCTTCTTCTGTGCACGTTCCTTTTGCCATTGCTTGTGGCAGCTGTAGTTTACTCTCCAGAAGAGTGCTTCCAGAGCTATGTTTTAGCTCATATCAGTACTTGGTTCTCTGTAGCCTTCGAGGTATGGAGAAAAGGAGTCAACTTACTTCTGGTGTTCACCTGACCACAATAATCAATCTTGGCATAGATGTACTTTTCAAACTTGTGAAATTGCTTGTTGGCAGAGAGTTCGTGTCTCGCTCTGGTTGCCGCCAAGTCTATTGCGTCCTGATGAGGAGGGCGAGGTATGTCTTTGACTGATGTAGTGAGGTTGGACACATCAAGTCATGCCATATTGTGGAGAAGTATAGAGTGGAGTCGACTTTGGGTTGCGGACCCTTGGCGGGGACAGAGTTGATTTGAAATACGAACTGGTTTCATCAGAGCTCCATTGTGAAGAATATCCTTGAGTGTGCGACCACCCTGGGACATGCTTTGTTGAGGTAAGATGGATTGTTTGATAGGTGGTGATGAAAGCTCTAGCCAGTTGCTGTTCGGGGGCTTCATGGGGGGTAGGCCTGCTATTGACGGCCAGAACCGACATTGCTGAGCAGACAAACCCTAAACACAGATGATGTTACCATTGTGAAGATGAACTTGTAACTTGTGTTGCGAATAGAAAGAGGCTGGGTGAAGAGAACAAGAGCTGTAAACATCAGCAGCCAAAAGTGGACTTTTAAACAGGCAAGAGCTACTCCCAAACACACCTCCAAACGGCAATCGCACCCGGTCCACAACTCCTGAGCATAACTGTACAGCCCTGTTCCAAGGCTGATGTTGCAAAGAAGAAGCCAAGATCGTCATATGCTCTACACCACAATCCTCTCCTCCGCCCTCCGGATCAACTCCTCATACACCGTCCACGCCAACGCAGAACTAACAGCCTTCCTCGCCATCCTGATCCCCAGCCCGTCAAACAAACACATAGCCCCTTCCTCCGCTATCATTTTCCTCGCCGCAGAAACCGCATTCCTATACCTCTCTGGCTGCAATTGCAGACGCGTTTTAACAGCGTCAAAAGGATTTGTAACCGCCGTCGCTGCTGCCGCCGCTAGTACTCCAGACCCAAAGTTGGAGATCGGGGTTGCGAGGTTCAGGTGTCCAAAGATGGTTATCTTGGACTGCTCGTAGAAAAGCACGTATAGCCCTGCGTATGGCGCATCTCTGATTGCTGTTGCGCCAAAACCAGCAAAGAAGCCTTTTGCGCCCGTGGTTTTGAAGATGTCCTTTGCGGCAGAAGAGAGAGAGGTATAGGCGTATAAACTGCTCTCATACCTCACCTTCAACACGGTAACCGGACTCATGACGAATCCAGCCAAAGCTCGTGCCGCAGCTCCTGTAGCCAGATTCGCGCCATTGCTCAGTTTTGTGGTTGACTTGCCATCAAGGCCTGTCGTTGTTATAGAGGTTGCGCGACGTAGTTGGTTGAGCATGCCGAAATAGAGGGCTGAGCCTGCTCCTGTGCGAATCACTGAGGGTGTGGTGCCGCGCCATAACGACCGGATTGGAGAAGGTCCTGCGAGGACAGTCTTGAGGGCAATTGAAAGGGATCCACTCGGCGATTGTTGCACTCGGGTCTTGAGGAGGTCGGCGGGTTGGAGGAGGAAGGCGCTTGTCACACCGGAGCCCAGACCGGCTGCGAAGTGGAATGCTGAGAACAATAGTGTTAGTCGCCGAACATTTTGCCAGTCGTATGACTGTCAAGGGCTGTAGACATTCAAAGAGCGATTGGGAACTTACCCGCCGACGACTTGTGTTTCTGGCCGCCATCTGTCATGTCCTATTCCTTTGCGGCACAATTTCAAAAAAAGGGAATGTGTATTTCCGGTTATTCCTTCAAGGCGTCAAGTACATGTTGTTTCCTCTTCTAAAGAATGTGTTGGCGTAGCTTTGTTGCGTAGCTAAAGTATGGTATGCAATGAATTGTTAGCGTCAGAAAGTGAGGATGGTCGAACAAGGTTGATGTCATTGATTTGGGCTCGATTCTCCCCGAGCTTCCGACATCCGGGTTTGCTTTGGTTGCATCCAGCACTTCAGGGTAGGGGTGCTGAGCGTAAGTAACCAGTAAGTAAGTTTACGTAACTAACTTACCCGTGTAAGTTGCTTACGGTAAACTGACCGTCGGAAGTCGCCGAATATGACGTTTTGTGCTTCAGAAATGACGTCCCCGCGGGAGCACGGTGAATCGGTCGATTTCTTATATAAAATTGGCATTTAGGCGTGTTATAATAGGTAAAATCGTTAAAATAATTTACTTCCAAAAATCGATCATTTTAATATACTCTACTTAGAGGGAGTCGTTCGTTTACGTTAGGTTACTATTATATACCTCTCTAACGTCGACCGAGTGTTCCGCCTTAATATGTCTCTAGCTCTCGATAGGGTAGATAGGAGGGTAGTACCCTCCTACTAGATTAATATAAAGAGGTTATTAGTACGACTCTCCCTATATCGAAAGTTACGAGCTATAAACGTATAGTTACGGCTCTATAGTAGTAAGAGAAGGAGGAAAGCTACTAAGAGGGGTGTACTACTAAGAGGGTTAAGAGGATTAAAAGGATTAAGAGGGTTAAGAGGGTTAAGAGAGTTAACTAGATCTCTCGTCGAATTCGTCCTTTTAGATAACGGCCGATATAGCCTCTTACTATACGACGGTAGCTTTAGTAGTTATATTCTACTTAGCGAGAGGTACCTCTTATTAAGAGGTTAAGAAAGTAAGGTATTTTATACGTAACTTCTTACGCTCCTAACCCTTAGATTTAGTAATTTCTAGTCTCTTCCTCTTAAGTTCGCGCTTCTAACCCTCGAGCTAGGGTTAACGTATAACTACCCGCGAATTTAAGTAGACGTAGCACTATTAGTCTATTTTAACTGTCCCTATCTTAGTATAAAAGAAGTTCTAAATAAAACTAAAGGTTAAGAAGGCTCGTTTAGTAGGGACTAAATTCGTAAGGGTTTAGAAGAGACGTAAGGCGATTTTAGTAATTATAGGAGTAAGAGGGGAGATATAGTCCTAAAATACCTCTAGTTTCTCTAATTTTAACTAAAGGTACGCGTCTAAGAAGTGCTCTCGTCGTCGCCGGAAGTACGAGAGGTCGTCGAAGAAGGTGTCTTAATTATTAGTTAGTACGTACTTCCTAAAGAATCTCTTCGCGCGTAGATAATCGTTAGGTAGCATATTAATAACTTATAGATTAGAGCAGTCGAGCGCTCTCGCGGCGTAGTAAATATTATAAGTTTAAGTCTCTAATCGCGCATCTAACCTCGTTAAAATCTCGTCTAAGTAAGGTAGGGGAGGGTTAGTTTCGTATAGATTAGCGCGTAGATCTCTCTATCTCGGTAGTACTATTACGACCGTCGATCTATCGCTCTTAGAGGTAACCTATATATAATAGAAAGGTAATAGTAGTTAATAGAGTTGCTCGATTTAGAGCTAGAAGTGCGCGCTCTTAATTAATGCTAAGGGTACTATACTAGCGTTAGTACCTCCGAATATATTACTATATCGACGAGCTAATATCTCGAGTAACTACTTATTCTCTACTAGCGCATTAACGATATAGAACTAAGTACCCTATTAAGTTATTACTAATAGAGCGAACGCGCGTAGTTTTAAACTATACTTAGTAGCGATATTAATAAGTAAACTATATAGTCTATTAGCTCCTTAGAATACCTTACTTA